>NC_064628.1:337862729-338170229 GCF_023864275.1 Schistocerca cancellata
GGGACGAGGCAATGCAGCATCACAACAAATCAACACAAACAGAAATGACAAAGAAATGCAAATTGGCAAAGCTAGCAGCATAAATTAGCAAAAGTCAAATTCAATAACACTATGCCTTGCAAACAGCAGCAACTTATACCTAAACATGACATAGCGCAAGCAGAAAAAATATTACAGTAAAAACAACAATGCAGACAAGGGAAATGCATATTCACATCTTAATGTCTATGTAATTAAAGTGGTCATCTTAATGTCTATGTAATTAAAGTGGTGCACCATAACAACTTATTGTAAAAAAAAATATTACCATGTACCTGAAAAGAAAATTAAGTGTTACTGTTACGAGTTACTTCTTATTGTTCTTTCCTTTCCAAGTGCTCCTTTTTTAAAGAATGTGGATTACAAATTATCATTTAATAGATCTGTTGACAGAAAGAGTTCACATTAGCAAATGCATCTCATTTTATAAAAGCAATGCTGCAACACAGCTGGAAACCAGATATCAAATGAAATAAGCAATTACGCAAACCAAAGCATAAAAATATCATTCAGTAGTCATGTGACATTTCATTTCATAAGTTAATGGCTCTCAACTCTCGTAGAAAGACACTTGTCATAATCAGGTGTGCAGATGTAAAAATATTTCTTGTCATTTTGTTAGGCATTTCAGTAAATATCATACATTTTTAAGTAACGAGGGTGTCGCATTAGCGATGAAAGGCACATCCTAATGGCTTTCTTTTCTACCTGAGCGTCTGAAAAGGCTTGTTCTCCAGGTGTCTGACACACCTGGGTGCCCACGTCACATTATGTGCAGGTGGTCACTTAACTTTCTTACGGAAATATTTACGACAGTAGTTTCCGCTACAGTGACAGTCTCATATAAAAACATTTCACAGGTCAAGAATTTTATTGACATAAACATACCTCAACAGCATAATACACATCGTCGTCGTAAAAATAACATCATAACACCTCAGTCAAATGTCAAAAACGTCGTAGCTTCCTCCAATGATTTCAAAACCTAAAGAAAATTCTCTGCTCATTTCAGTAGTGTCATCTACCTCAAAAGTACTTTAAAAATTATGATCTCATACCAAAATACATCATTCAAAGCTCTCATAGTATCACAATGGTACCAAAAAAATATAAACAGTGCAAAAGGTACAGACAAAGTACAATTTCTTAAGTGTGAAGTAATCCAACTCTGTAATTGCGTAAACATGTGTCACTGACGTAGTAAAAAGATGTTAGTTTCTCTGTTAAATGATCAGATAGCTGTGTAATTTATGTGTTAGAGAAATATGGTACCGATGTGTTAAATTGTATAAGCAAATACCATATTAGCTAGGGCTCCTTGTGCTTGCCAAACACATGGTACACAAAGTAGGCGTGTACCCCCCTGAGGTTTATTGTAATTATACCCTCAGGTGTTACAGATTACAGCAATGGAATGAAATGTATTACGAAAAACTTTCTTTGTAATTCAAAAATCTCTAAAAATAAATGTTTTAAGTACAAAATTAATCACTCAAATACGTGTCCTGTAGCGCTAAATGTGCGTCTTGCTGTAAGATAATCTCTGGGAAGTGTCGTAGTTATTGTCCTCCGAAAGCTAAGTTCTGCAGAAGTCAATGTACTTACCTCATGATAAACAAAGTGAAATGCTTTGCGTATAGATAACTTAGTTATTACGCTTATTGCCGCGATGAAGGAATTATTGTGCTGTAAAGTATTGTTGTGCTACGGAAAAGGCTGTCTCATTGTAGCTACACCACAAAAGTTACTACTAAAACATGTCTCACTTTATAGAAGAATTCAGAAAAAACTGTGCAGATATAAAACAGATACACCGCAAAAGCAACATTGTAAATTGTCACGCATTAGCAGCGTCGTGATAAAATCGTGTAGCTGTGTCGCCATATGAAACGTCCCCTTTGAACATTTTATACATATGAAACGTCCACTTAGAACAATTGTACAAGACTGTGCTTAACCTGGCACACAATAATTTTAGCGCAACGCAATCTGACTATCAAAAATCCCTGCAAAAGAATGGCCCTGACAAACATTAAACTATACCTTTCACAAATCACTTACCTCACAAAAATCTTCGTTGCTCGAACTACTGCAATACAGCGAGTGCCACTACTGCCAGCTAAATAAAAGATACAAACTACGGAAAGCACTAACTACTGATAGTCTTAGCAAATGAAAGATTTTAATAGAGAACAAACAATGTATTTACCTCAAGATTCATAATTGACATTCAGTCTTACAGATTATCAAAACTCCGCCATCTCTCTCCCCACGTCCACCACTGCTGGCGGCTCACCTCCAACTGCCCAGCGCTACGCGCTGTTCGCATCCAGCTATAGCAGTTCATGACAACAATGGCAGACAACAATGCAAACTAGCCACATACTGCACACAGCACAGCCAGTGATTTTCATACAGAGAGCGCTACGTGGCATTACCCATATAAAAATCTAAACAGCCTACTTACATAGCCCCCATGCTCCCCACAAAAAATTTTACAAAATTTTTTTGGCCAGTGGCCAATACAGATTTGAAAAATTTTTTCATAATTACAGTAAGAAAGATATCAAATGCACACACTTATTTATACAATGTTGGTCAAAAGCTAAAATTTTCTCACAGTCCATAAAGATAGTCCTGATCATTCATCATAATAGTAATTACAGTTTCTCATTAGTAAAAGAAATTGCACACAGAAGTAGTGGATTTCCATGCAGTCTTGAAGAAGTAGTGTTGTCCTTCCAACGGAAAGACAGTGCTGACTCTTGACATGCTGACAGGTAATGGGCCACAACAGAGCAAACCCACAGCAGAGTCATTCGACGTTTTGAAGAAGATTGGTAGGTAGGTCATCACAGAGCAGACCCACTGTAGTCCTGGTAGAGATTGTGGTATTTGTGGGCCACCAGAGGTGTAGACCCACTGTAGTCCTTGTAGAGATGGCCAGCAGCCATCTGTTGCGACTGTGCAGGTGCACAATCACCATTGAAGAGTCTTGCGGATAATAGAGCAAGTCCATAACCACCACTTGTGCACTCACAAAGTTTTTGGAATTGTCCTTAGAACCAGCAATGCTGTTATCCAGTCCCTTGCTGAATTAGTAACACACGTGCAAACACTAACAGTCCCAACTTCTCACAATAGAAGGTAACTACGAAGAAAAAGAAACCATGGGAAACTGAAGAAATACTGCAGTTGACCGATGAAAGAAGGAAGTACAAAAATGTTCACAGAAATTCAGGAATAAGGGAATCCAAATATCTGAGGAATGAAATAAATAGGACGTGAAGGGAAGCTAAGATCAAATGATTGCATGAAAAATATGAAGAAATCGAAAAAGAAATGATTATAGGAACGACTGACTCAGTACATGGAGAAGTCAAAATAATCATCTGTGAGTGGTAACATTAAGAATGCAACTGGAATTCCTCTGTTAAATGCAGAGGAGACAGCGGATGCGGGAAAAGAGTACATTGAAGGTCTCTATGCGGGGGGAAGATTTGTCTGATGAGATAGAAAAAGAAACAGGTGTCGATTTAGAAGAGATGGGAGATCCTGCATTATAATCAGAATTTTACAGAGCTTTGGAAGACTAACATTCAAATAAGACATAAGGGATAGATAAAATTCCATCAGAATGTCTAAAATTATTTGGTGAAGCGGCAAAAAAACGACTATTCAATTTTGTGTGTAGACTGTATTAGTCTGGCGACTTACCATCCGACTTGAGGGAGAGTATCATCCACACAATTCCGGAGAGTGCCAAGAGCTGACAAGTGTGAGAATTATCCCACAGTGAGTTTAACAGCTCATGAGTCCAAGTTGCCAACAACAACAATATACAGAAGAATAGAAAAGAGAACTGAGGATGTGTTAGATGACGATCGGTTTAGCTTTCGGAAAGGTAAAGGTAACACAGAAGCAATTCCGACGTTGCGGTTGATAATGGAAGCAAGACTAAAGAAAAATCAGGATTTGTCGACCTGGAAAAACCGTTAGACAATGTAAAATGGTGCAAGAGCGCCGGTCGCGGTGGTCTAGCGGTTCTAGGCGCGCAGTCCGGAACCGCGCGACTGCTACGGTCGCAGGTTCGAATCCTGCCTCGGGCATGGATGTGTGTGATGTCCATAGGTTAGTTAGGTTTAAGTAGTTCTAAGTTCTAGGGGACTGATGACCACAGATGTTAAGTCCCATAGTGCTCAGAACCATTTGAACCATTTTTTGGTGCAAGATGTTCGAAATTCTGAGAAAAATAAGGGGAATCTGTAGGGAGAGACGGGTAATATACACTACTGCCCATTAAAATAGCTACACCAAGAAGAAATGCAGATGATAAACGGGGATTCATTGGATAAATACATTATAATAGAACTGACATGTGATTACATTTTCACGCAGTTTGGATGCATAGATCCTGAGAAATCAGTTCCCAGTAATAACGACCTTGTTACGCCTGGGCATTGAGTCAAACAGAGCTTGGATGGCGTGTACAGTACAGGCTGCCCATGCAGCTTCAAGACGATACCACACTTCATCAAGAATAGTGACTGGCGTATTGTGACGAGCCAGTTGCTTGACCACCATTGACCAGACGTTTTCAGTTGGTGAGAGATCTGGAGAATGTGCTGGCCAGGACAGCAGTAGAACATTTTCTGTATCCAGAAAGGTCCGTACAGGACGTGCAACATGAGGTCGTGGATTATCCAGCTGAAATGTAGAGTTTCGCAGGGATCGAATGGATGGTAGATCCACGGGTCGTAACACATGCGAAATGTAACGTCCACTGTTCAAAGCGCCGTCAATGCGAACAAGAGGTGACCGAGACGGGTAACCAATGGCACCCCATACCATCACGCCGGGTGATACGCCAGTATGCCGATGACGAATACACGCTTCCAATGGGCGTTCAGTGCGATGTCGCCAAACACGGATGCGACCATTACGATGCTGTGAACAGAACCTGAATTCATCCGAAAAAACAACGTTTTGACATTCGTGCACCCAGGTTCGTCGTTGAGTACACCATCGCAGGCGCTCCTGCCTGTGATGCAGCGTCAAGGGTAACCGCAGCCATGGTCTCCGAGCTGATAGTCCATGCGGCTGCAAACGTCGTCGAACTGTTCGTGCAGATGGTTGTTGTCTTGCAAACATCCCCATCTGTTGACTAAGGGATCGAGACGTGGCTGCACGATCCGTTACAGCCATGCGAATAAGTAGCCTGTCATCTCGACTGCTAGTGATACGAAGCCGTTGGGATCCAGCACGGCGTTCCGTATTAACCTCCTGAACCCACGATTTCCATATTCTGCTAACAGTCATTGGATCTCGACAAACGCGAGCAACAATGTCGCGATATGATAAACCACAATCACGATAGGCTGCAATCCGCCCTTTATGGAAGTCGGAAACTTGATGGTACGCATTTCTCCTCCTTACACGAGGCATCACAACAACGTTTCACCTGGCAACGCCGGTCAACTGCTGTTCGTGTATGAGAAATCAATCGGAAACCTTCCTCATGTCAGCACGTTGTAGGTGTCGCCACCGGCGCCAACCTTGTGTGTGTGCTCTGAAAAGCTAATTATTTTCGTATCACAGTATCTTCTTCCTGTCGGTTAAATTTCGCGTCTGTAGCACGTCATCTTCGTGGTGTAGTTCTAGTGTATTACACTAGAACTGACATGTACTTACATTTTCACGCAGTTTGGGCGCATAGATCCTGAGAAATCAGTACCCAGAACAACCACCTTTGGCCGTAATAACGGACTTGATACGCCTGGGCATTGAGTCAAACAGAGCTTGGATGGCGTGTACAGGCACAGCTGCCCATGTAGCTTCAACAGGATACCACAGTTCACCAAGAGTAGTGTCTGGCGTATTGTGACGGGCCAGTTGCTCCGCCACCATTGACCAGACGTTTTCAATTGGTGAGAGATCTGGAGAATGTGCCAGCCAGAGCAGCAGTCCGACATTTGCTTTATCCAGTAAAGCCCGTACAGGACCTGCAACATGCGGTCGTGCATTATCCTGATGAAATGCAGGGTTTCGCAGGGATCGAATGTAGGGTAGAGCCACGGGTCGTAACACATCTGAAAATCAAAGTCCACTGTTCAAAGTGCCGTCAATGCGAACAAGAGGTGGCCGAGACGTGTAACCAATGGCGCCCTATACCATCACGCCGTGTTGCGCCAGTAAGGCGATCACGAATACACGCTTCCAATGGGCGTTCACCGCTATGTCGCCAAACACGGATGCGACCATTACGAAGCTGTAAACAGAATATGGATTCATCCGAAAAAATGACGTTTTACCATTCGTGCACCCAGGTTCGTCGTTGAGTACACCATCGCAGGCGCTCCTGTCTGTGATGCAGCGTCAAGGGTAACCGCAATCGTGATAGGCTACAATCCGACCTTTATCAAAGTCGGGAACGTGATGGTACGCCTTTCTTCTCCTTACAGGAGGCATCACAACAACGTTTCACCAAGCAACAGGGGTCAACTGCTGTTTGTGTATGAGAAATCGGTTGGAAACCTTCCTCATGTCCGCGTGTTGCAGGTGTCGCCACCGGCGCCAACCTTGTGTGAATGCTGTGAAAAGCTAATCATTTGCATATCACAGCATCTTCTTCCAGTCGGTTAAATTTCACGTCTGTAGCACTTCATCTTCGTGGTGTAGAAATTTTAATGGCCAGTAGTGTCTAATATGTGCAAGAGCCAAGAGAGAATAACAAGATGGATGACAAAGACAGAAGTGCTCGGATTAGAAATGGTGTAAGACAGGGAAGTAGTCCATCGCCCCTATTGCTCAATCTGTACATCGAGGAAGCAGTGATGGAAATAAAAAAAAAAGTTCCGGAGTGGAATTAAAATTCAAGGGGAAAGAATATCAATGATATGATTCGCTGATGACATTGCTATTCTGAGTGAAAGTGAAGAAGAATTACATGATCTGCAGAATGGAATGAACATTCTGATGAGTACAGATTATGGACTGAAAATAAATCGAAGAAAGGTGAAGGTAATGAGAAGCAGCAGAAATGAGAATCTTAACATCAGGATTGATGGTCACGAAGTAGAAGACGTTAGTGTATTCAACTACCTAGACAGAAAAATAACTCATGACGGATGGAGCAAAAAGGACATCAAAATCAGACTACCACTGGCAAAAAGGACATTACTGGTCAGCAGAACTCTACTAGTATCAATTATAGGTCTTAATTTGAGGACGAAATTTCTCAGAAAGTACGTATGAAGCACAGCATTGTATGGCAGTGAAACATGGTCTGTGGGAATACCGGAACAGAAGAGAATCGAAGCATTTGAGATGTGGTGCTACAGACGAACGTTGAAAATTAGGTGGACTGATAAGGTAAGGAATGAGGAGGTTCTTCGCAGAATCGGAGAGGAAAGGAATATGTGGAAAAAACTGAAAAGGAGAAAGGACAGGAAAATAAGACATCCGTTAACCCCTGGGGGAATGACTTCCATGGTACTAGAGGAAGCTGTAGAGGCTAAAAACAGACAGAGATTGAAATAAATCCAGTAAATAATCGAGGACGTAAGTTGCAAGTGCTACTTTGAGATGAAGGGGTTAGCACAGGACAGGAATTCGTGGCGGGTCGCATCAAACCAGTCAGAAGACTGATGACTTTAAAAAGAAAAAAAACGTGATTGCGTTATTCTATTCTGGAGGCATTCCGATCAGGCATGGCTTACAGTACCCCATGCAAAAAAGGCTTTGGCTGTCCATGGTATTTTACAATGATTCAGCAGCTACCAAAGATGAGGGAACATGTCTTATCAACTCAGCACATAACTGTCAGACATCGTTAAGAACGACACAGGTTGTGAAACGTACCCACTTTTCGACGCTGTGGCTGATCACTGACCCATATTGTCGTAATGCATCTGCCACCATCATTTCTGTCAGCTCGAAGCGCATTTCAGAGATGCATGTGGTGCAGATATCCAAGCTCATGTGATCCACTGAAACATCTCCTGCATCACGTCGGAGTGTCGAAATCTCAAATCCTGTTTGACATCGTTCAGCTACTTGTCACATGCCCCATCTGTAATCAGTCTGACATAGACGACACTGCTTAGGATACATAAATAGATGGCAGTATGGTCACTATAATTAATGCACCATGCACCTCGCAAAAGGGTTCGATCTCATAAGCCGTAGGTGTCGCATATTCGTTAGAGAACGTGAACTTGAGCATGATATTTCTGAAAGTATGTGCCATTGTACTCATCTATAAGAGTAAAAGAATTTAGACACATGAAGCTGGCTGTGATAAACATAACCTGGACTATGAGCGTGTGCAGCCAGAATGAAAACGGAACGCCTTATTTGCTCCACTGCCAAAGGCAAACTGGTGACCTCAGCTATGAAGGTGGGTAGCCGTCAGGTAAGGAAAGGTGACGTGGTTGCTATTCCTGGACATCAGAATGTTGCGTTCGGTAACACTGTACCAAGGAATCAATTTATGTATACAAGAAATATGAGAATGCTATTTCATGGTTCATATTCAGATGCTTAGCGGTAACATTCACTGTGAATAGATGAATACATACTTGGGGAAACAGCTCCATTGCGCTGCGAACCGCTACAAATGTGAAACTAGTAGGAACTACTAGCACATGTTGTTTTAGTTAAACTATTTACTTTCGTATCCTGTTTGATACAGAGATATGCAGGCCCTCTATTGCTCATTGCAAATTAAATGGAAGTTTGTGGATTGTAACTACTTTTGGGACATTATTACAAGTCAAAAGGCGTTAGTAATCCTTTCACGGCCATTGAAATTGACTTATCATGCAGATCATTATGGCATCATGGCTTGTATATCACCAATGTGAGAGTGATGCTAACATATAAACACATACTCATTTCAGCAGTGTAGTGCAGACGTGTTGTGGAAGCTACTGACGACATAGTTTCATTATTTTAGGAGAGAGGTGCATACCGTGTTCATTTTCTTAATATCAGGCAACTTTGACTCAAACCAATTGTTTTTATTAATTCATCTTGTTATGTAACGAAGTTGTAACCTATATATACAGAGGCACACCACAACTTACAGCTATTTCCATTCTGTGGACTATGTTGCTGCAAACCGCCACCGTTTCAGGAACTAAATGAGAAAAATGTGAATGAAATCTATTTCCTATATCATACCAGTCGAAGAATATTTGACTGACCTTAGGAAAGAGTGTTCAACCTGCCAAACGCTCATAGCATTTCCAGCAGACACTTTGAGGGACAGGGTAAGTGCCAACACCAGATTTATAATAAAAGAGATTCGATTTATAACTTAGATAATAGTTAAAATTATTTGTTTTGGTAACTATTTCCTCGTTTATGAGTGCAGCGAATGTGCCATAAATTTTACGAAACAAGATGAATTTCAGGTCTACAACACCAGATATTACTGATACAGTTTCAGAATCATTGCTCCATATTCCGAAATTCCAATACTCTTAGATGATAGTAATAAGTTTTTGGCAGCTCCTGAATCATAAATGTTAAGATACACAATATACATATTCTTTGAATATTGCTTAATTGAGGAAAACTATATTAAAGCCAACCCAAGGGGAAGTGCAAAGACGTGGACGTCAGGAGCTATAGATTGTAACTACTTTGGGGCGTTATTACAAGTCAAAATGCGCTAGTAAGCCTTTCACGGACCAACATCGGCAGTCTTTAAGGAAACTGTGTCATAATTATTAAATGATAGGTATCTAAACTTCTGTTGCTCTTCTTTGCTTTTTGAAACCAATTAGACAAAACCGCCAATTCTTTATGCCACAGCAGAAAAATCAGAAGAATTATGAGTGGTATGAGATTCATTCAAATGAAACATGGGCAGTGCGTCTACCTTTGCCTTACACATAAGGTGGCACCTCTGCAGGTATGGTGGCGCCATCGATTGGTAGAGAGACTGATGCGTGCTAACAGTCTGATGTTGCATAGCGCCAGTGTGGTTTCACACCGAAGAGAAGATGGTCACACAAGTTATCGTCTACTAATTAACATGTAGGCAAGTAAATAGGAACGACGACGCTTGATTCGATTTTTTTCGGTAGAGGCAGTTGGAGGACTTGAAATGCATCGACGGATGAAGGCTGTGTACAGTGATTACAGTCTGAGTCTTTCAAGTGTTGTGGAATGGCACAAACGATTCCTTGGGAGGCGCGAATCACTGGAAGACCATGCTCGTCTTGGACAGGCTCATTGTGTAATCACACCGAAAATGGTTGGGAAGTGAGTGCTTTGGTATTGAATAAACGCAGAATCATCGAGGACGAGATTTATCGCTTACTGGGTATTAGTGTGGGCACCGCCCATAGCATACTGTATCAACACTTCAACTTTCGAAGATTCTGTGCGCAGTGGGTTCCCCATCAACTGACCGCCGAAGAGCGCAATACATGAATGGCGCTGTCTTTGATTCATCTGCAACGTTATCATGGGGAGGAATATGGCTTTCTGTAGCGTGTTGTCACAGGTGACGAAACATGGCGTCACCATTTTGAACCGAAAAGCAACCGTCAAAGCAAGCAGTGGAAGCATGCATTTTCACCACATCCAAAGAAATCAGAGGCCGTGCACACCAGTTCTGGTAAGGACATAATGTCCTTTTCTGACCCCCAAGAGCCCACTACTTGTCGAGTTCCTGGAAGGAGGAACCACCATCAGGGCCTAACGTTATCAACCCACTTTGCAGAACCTTAGACGAGCCATCAAGTCGAAACCCCTAGACATGTTGTACAATGGCGTTATCCTCTTGCATGATAATGCCCGCCTACGCACGGCCAATGCGGTGAAGACGACATTGCAGCAGTTGCGGTGGGAAACGCTGGAACATCCACCATACAGTCCCAACCTTTCACCGTGTGACTTTCAAGTGTTTGGAGCTCTTAAACAATCTATTCCCGAACATCGGTTCGCAACGGACGACGAAGTGTGTGACTGGGTCCAGTCCTGGATCCGACAGCAGCCTACAAGGTTCTTCAAGGATGGATGTGATGATGATGATGATGTTTGGTTTTTGGGGCGCTCAACTGCGTGGTTATCAGCGCCCGTACAATTACCCAATCTTTGCTCAGTCCAATTTCGCTACTTTCCTGGATGATGATGAAATGATGAGGACAACACAAACACCCAGTCATCTCGAGGCAGGTGAAAATCCCTGACCCCGCCGGGAATCGAACCCGGGACCCCGTGCTCGGGAAGCGAGAACGCTACCGCGAGACCACGAGCGGCGGACTCAAGGATGGAATCGACCGGCTATTTTCGCAATGGGATAAATGTGCCAACAGTTTTGGCTACTATTTTTGAGTATGTCTACTGTGCATAACTACATTTTTGAGTTGTTAAAATCGTTACCGGTGCTTTAGACCAGTGACCGGGTTTCATTTGAATGCCCTTATAATGTGGTATTACTCCTTTCTTTCGACTTCAAAGTGTTCGTTATTCTACGAAACGAGTGCTGTCGCTCATTGTAAAGCGGGGCCCGCAGAGAAATGGCTCGGCAGTCGCAACGTTGCTCTGTTTTGAGTTGACAAATGTCGCTGACAAGATTAGCTACAGCAAATGTTTACTTCTTGGGTCAGCGAACCTCAGGCCCGCTTGGGCCCCAAATGCTCAGCTCCGTTGCGGACAAACAGTGCAACAGGTGGCTGTACGTAGTTGCACAGGTTATGAGCTATTACAACAGACGTTCAGTATATACACAATGAAACGGCTTACTCCTACGTAAGTGAGTAGATTGGCCCTCCAATTCAACTATATGAGAAAATAACTTGACGAATATCTTAAATACATCACACTTATTCCTCTCACTCTTTTATATCCTCCTACTCAAGTTTCTATTTATTTTGTAACATGCACTCCACTGAAAGGAAAATCTTAGTTTATGATGCAGCATTCATTTAATCTATGACGCAGTACTATATGAAACGGCTACAACCGTCTCGGCTAGTTTAAAGGAAATTTTTTCACTTCTGGTTTCACAGTATCCATTTCTCAGTAATTTTTGTACACCAATTATGCGCATACGTAAAGCACAAAGAACCACATACAAAAGGATTGAAACGGAATGTGAGAGATTATAATTCAACAAGATTATCCGTTGCTACGGAGTGAAATGACGCAATTTTGGGCAATGGAAATCGAGAACGCCTTACTGGCTTTCTCAATTTGTAATTAACACCTTTTTCCAAAATCAATAAACGCTTCCTTGGAGAGGACACAACCATTTTTCTGCTTCTTTGCTTTCTGGTTCCGCTTTGTGATATGCCCATGAAGCTTCTTATAGTCGATAGGACGTTAAATCCTAATCATAATTTTCTGTTATGGCGCGTTTCTAAGATCGAAAATCAATGCTAAACGCAGTCAGACGAACAGTGTTATTAGAAAATCCTTAACGGCTTGTCTACGGCAAACAGCGTCATGGAAAACTACAAACGTGTAATTTTTTTCCGTGTATATTATTTCATTTTTCTCAGATCAGTTCTATACGAGTACGCTCCAGGTGGGCAATTATAAACAGAAGGATATTTAGGTTTCTGAAATTCACCAATTTGGTACACACAATGCTCTGTAACTAACAGTTCTGGCTTTATCATCTAGCTAATATGATGGTCTCCTACTTACTAGTACGTTGCAATGAAAGACGTAGTCGAGACAGTCAATAAGACGTATTTGACATATCTGGCACCGGATTCAAATCGGGAATTCGGAACACCTGACGGCTCGATTTCTCATTTTCCCAAGAATAACGTCCTTTCCCAATCCTCTGTGGCGAGCACCACTATGAGGTACCGTCTTGCATCACTGTTCGTGAGTACTCCAGTGACATCATCGCTGTTGCAATATTTTTTGCCGTTTAATTCAGAAAGCAAAACACATCTGAAATTCGGTAGGGAGCTGGTGTTCAGCGGAAAAGTACTAAGCCATAATGAATTTATTAACGTTTCTAAAAACACTAATGAATTTATTTCTAAAAGTAAAATCTAAGAAAAACAGCCGGCCGGTGTAGCCGTGCGGTTCTATGCGCCTCAGTCTGGAACCGCGTGATCGCTACGGTCGCAGGTTCGAAACCTGCCTCGGGCATGGATGTGTGTGATGTCCTTAGATTAGTTAGGTTTAAGTAGTTCTAAGTTCTAGGGGACTGATGACCACAGATGTTATGTCCCATAGTGCTCATGGCCATTTGAACCATTTTTTTAAGAAAAAAATTAACTGAAAATATTCCTGCTGTGGATTGTGCTAGTGTAAGCTCAATTTTACAAACAAGTTGTTAAACATAAATCATCTCTCTTGAAAATTACCATTAATAATGTAACTAAACTTAAACTCTAACCAAGTTAGAGTTCATGAAGGTATGGCTTGAAATAAGACGATAAAAACAAAAAATTCCTTCAGTACAGTACGCCAGGGGTTATATACATTAGCACTCAAATCATTTCAGATGTACGGCACTCGAATCGCGAACAACCCACCAAGTCAAATCTCCTATCTCCTGTTTCTTTTCGACAAACACTAGGAGAAAATTTAGAGAACGGAGAATTGAAGCTGACTGCCTCACGATTCTACTGCCGCCAACATACACTGCAGGTAAGGTCCACCAGGATAAGATACGAAAAATTAGGGCTTATACGGCGGCCTAGAGGTAGTCGTTTATCCATTGCTCTCTTTGTTAGTGGAACGGAAAGGAAATGACTAGTAGTGGTACAGAGTACCCTACGCCACGCACCGTACGGTGGCTCGCACAGTATATATATATAGCTGTATGTGGTAGGTAGGTGGTGTTGAGTGGAAGGATGCTGGGCTACAATTTATTAACTCGTTTACTAAAAACACAAACCAGTTTACTAAAACACAGAAAATGACGCAAGACAATTTGAGCAGCTACTCCAGGAATTAATTAAATTGATTACAGCAACACAAATGTGTGCAGATATTACATAGCTTTCAAGAATTACTGAATGAAATTAAAGAAAATAGTTTTGAAAACAACTTTAAGCTAAAACAATTTGACAGATGCTTAGCACAGAGGTCTAGTCAGATCAGAAATCTGTAAAATTAACCTACATACTCCACATTACAAATTTCAAAAATATATTGAAAACAGTTAAAGGTCAATAAGATCAATAATCCACTATCACGTGACTGTTTCCAAAACATTACAAGGAAGACCACTGATTCCAAGCAAGCGGAATAACCAGAAAACATTAAATTCAAAATATAATAGAAGCAGGAGATGCAGACCCAGCCAATTTCTCTTTCTTCACTTAAGTGTGGATGACGACCGCCATTATACACAATACCTGGTACCCAGGCGTCTTTACCTGGACCCACAATAAAAGCAACAGCTACATCAAGTTATCCTGTAACATACGAACCCCAAATTAAGAATTTGCATTTGCAACACAAACAAACACTGTAAGTACACAAGAAAAAGGCGAACTTTGCATATGGAGCACCCGATTCCAAAATAAACAAATAATAGTCAGATAGCGGTAGCATCACTAGTTTACCCAGACACATTCACAGAAAAGTAATTTGACTGAGATCATTTCATGCAACCGGGAGTGGAGATGTTTACGCGTCACGATGGATAACCAGGATGGGGAGATAGAATAGACACTGCGCGACACTACATCTACATCTACATCCACATTTATACTCCCCAAGACACCCAACGGTGTGTGGCGGAGGGCACTTTACGTGCCACTGTCTTTACCTCCCTTTTCTGTTCCAGTCGCATATGGTTCGCGGGAAGGACGACTGTCTGAAAGCCTCCGTGCGCCCTCGAATCTCTCTAATTTTACATTCGTGATCTCCTCGGGAGGTATAAGTAGGGGGAAGCAATATATTCGATACCTCATCCAGAAACGCACCCTGTAGAAACCTGGCGAGCAAGCCACACCGCGATGCAGAGCGCATCTCTTGCAGAGCCTGCCACTTGAGTTTGCTAAACATCTCAGTAACGCTATCACGGTTACCAAATAACCCTGTGACGAGACGCGCCGCTCTTCTCTGCATCTTCTCTATCTCCTCCGTCAACCCGATCTGGTACGGATCCCACAATGATGAGCAATACTCAAGTATAGGCCAAACGAGTGTTTTGTAAGCCACCTCCTTCGTTGATGGACTACATTTTCTAAGTACTCTCCCAATTAATCTCAACCTGGTACCCGCTTTACCAACAATTAATTTTATATGATCATTCCACTTCAAATCATTCCGCACGCATACTCCCAGATATTTTACTGAAGTAACTGCTACCAGTGTTTATTCCGCTATCATATAATCATACAATGAAGGATCATTCTTTCTATGTATTCGCAATACATTACATTTGTCTATGTTAAGGGTCAGATGCCACTCCCTGCACCAAGTGCCTATCCGTTGCAGATCTTCCTGCATTTCGCTACAATTTTCTAATGCTGCAACTTCTCTGTATACTACAGCATCATCCGCGAAAAGCCGCATGGAACTTCCGACACTATCTACTAGGTCATTTACATATATTGTGAAAAGCAATGGTCACATAAGACTCCCCTGTGGCACGTCAGAGGTTACTTTAACGTCTGTAGACGTCTCTCCATTTATAACAACATGCTGTGTTCTGTTTGCTAAAAACTCTTCAATCCAGCCACACAGCCGGTCTGATATTCCGTAGGCTCTTACTTTGTTTATCAGGCGACAGTGCGGAGCTGTATCGAACGCCTTCCGGAAGTCAAGGAAAATAGCATCTACCTGGAAGCCTGTATCTAATATTTTCTGGGTCTCATGAACAAATAAAGCGAGTTGGGTCTCACACGATCGCTGTTTCCGGAATCCATGTTGATTCCTATAGAGTAGATTCTGGGTTTCCAAAAACGACATGATACTCGAGCAAAAAACATGTTCTAAAATTCTACAACAGATCGACGTCAGAGTTATAGGTCTATAGTTTTGCGCATCCGCTCGACGACCCTTCTTGAAGACTGAGACTACCTGTACTCTTTTCCAATCATTTGGAACCTTCCGTTCCTCTAGAGACTTTCGGTACACGGCTGTTAGAAGGGGGGGGGGGGCAAGTTCTTTCGCGTACTCTGTGTAGAATCGAACTGGTATCCCGTCAGGTCCAGTGGACTTTCCTCTGTTGAGTGATTCCAGTTGCTTTTCTATTCCTTGGACACCTATTTCGATGTCAGCCATTTTATCGTTTGTGCGAGGATTTAGAGAAGGAACCGCAGTGCGGTCTTCCTCTGTGAAACAGCTTTAGAAAAAGGTGTTTAGTATTTCAGTTTTACGCGTGTCATCCTCTGTTTCAATGCCATCATCATCCCGGAGTGTCTGGAGATGCTGTTTCGAGCCACTTACTGATTTAATGTAAGACCAGAACTTCCTAGGATTTTCTGTCAAGTCGGCACATAGAATTTTACTTTCGAACTCACTGAACGCTTCACGCATAGCCCTCCATATGCTAACTTTGACATCGTTTACCTTCTGTTTGTCTGAGAGGTTTTGGCTGCGTTTAAACTTTGAGAGAAGCTCTCTTTGCTTGGGCAGTAGTTTCCTAACTTTGTTGTTGAACTACGGTGGGTTTATCCCGTCCTTCACAGTTTTACTCGGCACGAACCTGTCTAAAACGCATTTACGGCCGGCCGTAGTGGCCGTGCGGTTAAAGGCGCTGCATTCTGGAACCGCAAGACCGCTACGGTCGCAGGTTCGGATCCTGCCTCGGGCATGGACGATTGTGATGTCCTTAGGTTGGTTAGGTTTAACTAGTTCTAAGTTCTAGGGGACTAATGACCTCAGCCGTTGAGTCCCATAGTGCTCAGAGCCATTTGAACCATTTGAACCAACGCATTTACGATTTCCTTGAACTTTTTCCATAAACACTCAACATTGTCAGTGTTGGAACAGAAATTTTCGTTTTGATCTGTTAGGTAGTCTGAAATCTGCCTTCTATTACTCTTGCTAAACAGATAAACCTTCCTCCCTTTTTTTATATTCCTATTAACTTCCATATTCATTGATGCTGCAACGGGTTCTGTTTGTTATCAGTAGGTCCAAGATGTTATCTCCAGGAGTCGGTTCTCTGTTTAATTGCTCGAGGTAATTTTCGGATAGTGCACTCAGTATAATGTCACTCGATGCTCTGTCCCTACCACCCGTCCTAAACATCTGAGTGTCCTAGTCTATATCTGGTAAATTGAGATCTCCACCTAAGACTATAACATGCTGAGAAAATTTACGTTAAATATATTGCAAATTTTCTCTCAGTTGTTCTGCCACTAATGCTGCTGAGTCGGGAGGACGGTAAAAGGAGCCAATTATTAACCTAGATCGGTTGTTGAGTGTAACCGCCACCTATAATAATTCACAGGAACTATCCACTTCTACTTCATTACAGGATAAACTACTACTAACAGTGACAAACACGCCACCACCGGTTGCATTCAATCTATCATTTCTAAACACCATCCGTGCCTTTGTAAAAATTTCGGCAGAATTTATCTCTGGCTTCAGCCAGCTTTCTGTACCTATAACGATTTCAGCTTCAGTGCTTTCTATCAGCGCTTGAAGTTCCGGTACTTTACGAATGCAGCTTCGACAGTTTACAATTAAAATACCGATTGCTGCTTAGTCCCTGCATGTCCTGACTTTGAGGCTGTTGCCCTTTCTGTACTTGCCCGAGGCCATCTAACCTAAAAAACCGCCCAGTCCACGCCACACAACCCCTGCTACCCGTGTAGCCGCTTGCTGCGTGTAGTGGACTCCTGACCTATCCAACGGAACCCGAAACCCCACCACCCTATAGCGCAAGTCGAGGAACCTGCAGCCCACACGGTCGCAGAACCGTCTCAGCCTCTGATTCAGACCCTCCACTCGGCTCTGTACCAAAGGTCCGCAGATGGTGAGCTCTGCTTTCATCTAGCAAGACTGGCAGTCTTCACCGCCGGAAGCCAGAGAGGATTTCCTCCGATCCATAGCGACACACATCATTGGTGCCGACATGAGCGACCACCTGCAGATGGGTGCACCCTGTCCCCTTCATGGCATCCTGAATGACCCTTTCCACATCTGGAATGACTCCTCCCCCCCCTCCCGGTATGCACACGGAGTGAACATTGGTTTTCATCCCCTCTCTTGCTGCCATATCCCTAAGGGGCCCCATTACGCGCCTGACTTTGGAGCTCCCAACTACCAGTAAGCCCACCCTCTGCGACCGCCCGGATCTTGCAGACTGAGGGGCAACCTCTGGAACAGGACAAGCAGCCATGTCTGGCCGAAGATCAGTATCAGCCTGAGACAGAGCCTGAAACCGGTTCGTCAGACAAACTGGAGAGGCCTTCCATTCAGCCCTCCGGAATGTCTTTCGCCCCCTGCCACACCTCGAGACGACCTCCCACTCCACCACAGGTGAGGGATCTGCCTCAATGTGGGCAGTATCCCGGGCAGCCACAGTCTTAGTCCGATCGGGGGATGCGTGGGACGAGCTTGCCGTCCCCGACAAACCCCCATCCGGACCCCCACAGTGATGACCATTGGCAACAGCTTCAAGCTGTGTGACCGAAGCCAACACTGCCTGCAGCTGGGAGCGAAGGGATGCCAACTCAGCCTGCATAAGAACACAGCAGTGGCAGTCCCTACGTAATCATGTACACGGTAATCGGACACTCGCCATAATTTCTAGGAGATTGAAGGGCGAGTTCAGAACTGCTTGACCAAGGGCTGCCATCAAGTACCTGTTATGGTGAGTTTCCTAAGAATCTGGAAACAACGGATGCTATTCACCAGATGTCCCTGCATCCAGTTCTTGAAACTGACAGACAGAAAACAAACCCGGCACCACTGTGGACACACGCTTCTTACAAATTCAAATGCCAGGAACAAGTCGGGTTCCGTGCATTTTTTAGAGACTGCTTTTTCAATAACCAGTCTTCATGGTTCCACACGACACTCAGTCCCACAGAAGCCAAAGCGACCAAAAACACAACTTTTAGCAGTGGGCCAACGACACTCTCGGCCAAGACGTCACAGCATTTACTTCAGGCGCTGTCAAATACACGGCTCAACAGTCCGTCACTTACAGAGCTCCTCTTGGCTGCGACAGCTCTTAAATGCTGGCCCACAGACCTCCCCTCTGCAGGTGACAAGGCATTCAAGAAGCTATTGCGGTCGGAGAGGCTCATAACGAGCAGGAACTATCAATATCAAAACGTGCCCACTCCGCTTTCTATCCACTCACTAATTACAAAATTCAAATGGCTCTAAGCACTATGGGACTTAACATCTGAGGTCATCAGTCCCCTAGACATAGAACTACTTAAACCTTACTAACCTAAGGACACCACACACATCCATGCCCGAGACAGGATTCGAAACTGCGACCGTAGCAGGCGCGTGGTTCCGGACTGAAGCGCCTAGAATCGTTCGGCCTCCGCGGTCGGCCACTAATTACACCTTGGCAAATTTCGCATTTACAATTTTCTTTACAATGGCCCAAACAAAATCAATCACGCTGACAACATAAAATTAACATGTTCAACTAGGACCGGTAGAAAACAACTTCAGTCCCGACTTTCCAGCACAGAATAACCTAAACATGAAGCATTGTGCACACTAACTTTCCGCGTGGGTATCGCTGGTAATTTGTCACACAAGATGCACAGCCTGTACTCATCAATATACACTAAGTTGCATCTCTAAAGCACCTTGCTATCGCTCCTCTTTGAATGTGTAAGCCACTGTCTGAATCTCTTCCGGAATTTCTGTCCTCTTTCCAAGCGAAAGACAGCTTCTGCCCCACTGGGTTGTGGTGTCCACACAGCAGCCACGCTGTGCGCTGACATTAAATTGCCTAACTCGTTTCTTCGGTGCACCAGCTTTGGACGTTTCTATTTTGGCTGTCCACCAAGTGATTCATGCTCTCCATGATCCTTCTGCTACCACTGCGGTCACAGCGAGGCCTTCGGCCTGCTACACTCTTTGGGATGAACAGGTTCTACGACCCAATTCTGGCTCAGCACCTCGCCACGACTCGTGAGCCTCTGGTACGACGGTTACCGGCTGAGGCTCTTGTTGTTGACGCTTCGTGTCCTGCTTTCTTCTCCGCCCTTGAATCATAGCTCGCTGCTGTAGCCTCGGCTGTCGCCCACAGTTCGGTCACGCCTGACGCCCACCACTGGTCACGCCACTCGCTTACGCCATGTGTGTTCCCGCTGACAGCAGATCGCGTAACTGTCTTACTTCCACCTCACGTTGACACAGGTAAGCTCGTAGCTGCGCTAGCTGTCGATCAGTGGCCACCGAACAAGCCTTCTAGCCCAGCATTCTCCTGCAGTGGACACATTAAAAAATCTGGGGAGACGCAAAGCCATGATTCATTAGTCACAGTCGCCATAATAGGTCGGAGCAATCTGTAAAATCGGTCGGCTATGCAGGAGAAATGAAAATTACTCTTTACTGAGACTTTATGACGCTGTCTGGGTATAGTTAGTAGTTGAATGAAAGATTCGCTAGAAAGTCGCAAGCAGAAACTGTAGGGGCAGAAAACTCAAAGAGATTCTTGTGGTATATAAGGTACACAAGCACCAAGTAACGAAGCAGATTAAATAACGTAATAAAGCAAGACGTTTAGTGAATACTGTATTCCAGTTAGGTTCCTTTCAGTGTGTGGTGATACCATAGCTGCCGGCCGCTGTGGCCGAGTGGTTCTAGGCGCTTCAGTCAGGAACCGCGGTGCTGCTATGGTCGCAGGTTCGAATCCTGCCTCGGTCATGGATATGTGTAATGTCCTTAGGTTAGTTAGGTTTAAGTAGTTCTAAGTCTATGGGAATGCTGGTTGGTGGGTCTATGAGGGTAATACGAACGCCGTTCTGGAACCCAACGGCCTAGTATCACTGGCAGTCGAGATGACAGGCATCTTATCCGCATGGCTGTAACGGATCGTGCAGCCACGTCTCGATCCCTGAGTCAACAGATGGGGACTTTTTCAAGACAACAACCATCTGCACGAACAGTTCGACGACATTTGCAGCAGTATGAACTATCAGCTTGGAGACCATGGCTGCGGTTACCCTTGACGCTGCATCAAAGACAGGAACGCCTGCGATGGTATACTCAGCGACGGACCTGGGTGCACGAATGGCAAAACGTCATTTTTTCGGATTAATCCAGGTACTGTTTACAGTATCATGATGGTCTGGCGACTTCGCGGTAAACGCACATTTGAAGCGTGTATTCGTCATCGCCATACTGGCGTATCACCCGGCGTGATGGTATTGGATGCCTTTGGTTACACGTCTCGGTCACCTCTTGTTCGCATTGACGGCACTTTGAACAGTGGACGTTACATTTCAGATGTGTTACGACCCGTGGCTCTCCCCGGCATTCGATCCCTGCAAAACCCTACAGTTCAGCAGGGTGATGCACGACCGCATGTTGCAGGTCCTGTACGGGCCTTTCTGGATACAGATAATGTTCCACTGCTGCCTTGGCCAGCACATTCTCCAGATGTCTCACTAACTGAAAACGTCTGGTCAATGGTGGCCAAGTAACTGGCTCGTCACAATACGCCAGTCACTGCTCTTGATGAACTACGGTATCGTGTACCTGTACCTGTACACGCCAAACAATCTCTGTTTGACTCAATGCCCAGGCGTATCAAGGCTGTTATTACTGCCAGAGGTGGTTGTTCTGGGTACTGACTTCTCAGGATATATGCACCCAAATTGCGTAAAAATGTAATCACATGTCAGTTCTAGTATAATATATTTGTCCAATGAATACCCATTTATCATCTGCATTTCTTCTTGGTGTAGCAATTTTAATGGTCAGTAGTGTAGCTTGGATGTGATTCGAAGAACCCTTCCCAGGTGCTCAATTGTGAATTGCAGAATAATCACATACATGTAAATATAACAACTCTGAATTCTCCTCTCCAGTATATTGCACCTGCAAAACAACGTTACGATTTTCAATGTGAAGACGCGAGAATAGCGCTGACGCGGCCGCCTCGGCTGGGCTGAAAGAAAGACATGCCGCGGATTTTTACATTCAGTCACTGGCTGGCATTGGAATTCGTGGATGGCCACATCATACCAGTCAGAAGAGTATAAATGTCAAATAAAAACAACAGAAAAACCTTCCAGAATGAATTATCACTGTGCTGTAGAGTGTGTGCTGATTTGATTCATCCCAGTAGATCAAATCTGTGTACCGGGCCGGAATTCAGATTTGGGACATTTGGCTTTCTCATTTAAGTACTCTACCGACTGATCTCTCCACCCAAGTCTCGCGACCCACCTAGGAAATTGACTTCGGCCAGTACCCCATCTCCTACCTTCACAACTACACAAAAGATCTCCTGTATACCTTGCGGTGGTAGCACCGCTGGAAGAAACCCATTGTCTGCTGAATGAATAATTATGTTGCAGAAAATTTGCTCTCATTTCAAGTTTCGTAACACGTTAAAACAGTGTTGGCTGTAGAAACAACACCCTAGGCTGTAGCTAAGCAATGTCTCTGCAGTATCCTTTCTTCCAGTAACCTTCCTTCCATGAGTGATGGTACAGCAAGGTATAAAGGGTACGTCTGATAAGTTTGGAAGGTAAGAAATAAGGAACTGGTGGAAGTAAAGCTGTGAGTGTGCGTTGTGAGTTGTCTGCGGATAGTTCAGTTGGTAGAGCACATACCCGAGGAAGGTAATAATTACAAGTTCGAGATAAAGATTTATTACTGTGTAACACCGTGTCGGTGGTGAGGTCAATAGAGATGGAGTACATACCAGGATCTTGGAAGGGAAAGAAAATCGACCATGCTCTGTCAAAGGAACTATTGTCGAGTCACGTTGAGTGATTAGCGAAATCACTGAAAACCTACAGCGCCTCTGAGAAATTTGAACCGCCATCCAGCTAAATGAGACTCCATTGTCTTACGGTTGCGAGACCTCACTTAGCTGCCTTAAAGATACAGGATCGGGCCTGTTGACTTACCTTAACGCAACTGTAACAATTATAATCCCAAATATAGATTTGATATCCACACCTGGGTAAGTTATTTTTCAAACCTTCGACGGATTTGTAGCCAGCTACATCTAACCGATTAAAACAA
Organism: Schistocerca cancellata; assembly: GCF_023864275.1. Classification (NCBI taxonomy): domain Eukaryota; kingdom Metazoa; phylum Arthropoda; class Insecta; order Orthoptera; family Acrididae; genus Schistocerca; species Schistocerca cancellata. The sequence goes on from NC_064628.1 coordinate 337,885,896, forward strand.
AGATGACTGAAAGAAAGTGCAACTAGCGTGCCACTGCTACTGCTCCTGTTGCCTGAAGTACGCCGTAGAGACACTTTATGGAATATGGCAGCACTGGTAATATCAGTTATTTTCAACATTTTTCCGCGACGTAAAAAAGAACAAAAACCTGCAAGGGAAAGAAAAACAAATGGAAACGAATCAGGATTGCTAATAAAAATAAAGATATGCTGAAAAATGACACAAGCAACTGAATAGAGTGTCTCTCCAAGTGTGATGTCCTCATATGCGCCGTGCCATAGCTGCAGAACTCACCACTCGGGCAACGCATGACCGCACATGTAGATAAAACATTTGCTCCGTATTGTCACATTCATTTAGTTCATGCCTGCAGACAGGCAACCCAGTGAGCAGATTTCCAACATGGGCTGCTGTTACTACCCCTCCCAGCGGCTGAAGCAGCGATATGAATGAATTGCACGCACTTATTGACGTTTGCCACATCAGAAATGATTCCCGTACTGAGCACCTGTAACGTAAGTTAAAAACATTGACATATGATCTGTCCACTGTTCTCACTGTTTGCTGTGTGTCTTATTCTTTCTGCGCAGACATCTCATGAAACTTCAGAGGTGAAGCGGATTTTGTGTGACGTATCATCCAGTGGCCACAGTTTGGAGTAGGAGTGATGCCACAAGTTGCAGCAGGGAACACGGTAACCAATTTATGCCACACTGATGATGAAATTCCTTAGAGAAACCAATCTATGGTGATCTACTGTACCAAATGTAGCCTGTTGTTCCAGAGTTACAGACATTCACTTTGTGCTAATACTGGTTGGCCGGTCCACTAGAAGTGTGGTAGGCTGTCTCAGTGCTCAGCAAGGATTCAGCAACGAATGCTTGCAGTCCTGTGAAACAAATGTTGTCACCTTGGAAAATGGAAATGTCCACAGCATACTCGTTGTGGAGACGTTGAAGGAAGGGCAACACATTGCTTGATTTTTCCAAACTTAATTGAGTGACCGTATTTTACCAGAAGGGTCAGACAACCACCTTCGGGCTGAACACCATCCTCGATGCTTTGGATCTTCAGTGCAGTCGAATCCTTGCATCATTTGAAATGTAAAAAATCACAATTCCTCCTAACATACTAAATACCTCCGGTCGGCCTCTGTCCAGTTTCTGTGTCGTCTGACCAACTGAAGATGTTCAGGTTTACATAAAGCTGTGAATAAATGTTGTCTCTACTGTTCTCAAATGAAAATATTCATTGCATTTCCACTTCTCAATTTTCGCTCATTAACGGGTTCTGATGGACTTGTATTTGAAACAAACTGTTATGTATGAGGCGTGACAGTCGGTTCAAACTCTATTGCTTTGGATTTTCTTCTTTTTAGCACCGAATTTTTGCTAGTTCTGTACCATTCCTTAAAGACACATTGGATAATCTGCGTTGGCAACTTCATTCACAGCGGATTGTCAAGGGCAATTGCAAACAGTATAACGAGCCAGTTTACTATGTTAAATCCGTACAGCTGACTGTTCGAAAAGCCCCATTTCACTAACAGGACGTACATATTTGATGAAGGATCACATCAGTTGTTGATACCAGTTATTACGCCATCTACAGCGCTAAAAAGTTTACAGTGGCAGCTTTTCATGCGATGAATATACTTTCATCGTTGAACTTACGCCACTTTACGATTTCTGAAAATAGTTACACTTCACCGTTGACCTCAGTAAAACTCGAATAACATCACCCAGTATGGGGTTTCCATTTCCTAAATCACGCTTTATGCGGCTTCGCAGAGACGCATCCCATGTTGGTAGATTGTTGTTAATAGCACTCAAGATGTCTGTCGTAACAGTAAATGGCATACCAAACCCACTAATAAGCAATTATACAAGATTTGAAAGTATACTTTTACCCCCTGAAGCTTTTCAGCCTGTAAAGATCTTGTTACATACACTATCAAAAGTAGCCGGACACCTGGCTGAAAATGACTTACAGATCCGTGGCGCCTTCCACCCGTAATGCTGGAATTCAGTATGGTATTGGGCCACCCTTAGCCTTGATGATAGCTTCCACTCTCGCAGGCTTACGTTCAATCAGGTGCTGGAAGGTTCCTTGGGCAGCTCATTCTTCACGGTGTGCAGCACTGAGGAGAGTTATCGATGTCAGTCGGTGACGCCTGGCACCAAGTCGGCGTCCCAAAACATCCCAAAAGTGTTCTATAAGATTCAGGTCAGACTCAGTGCTGGCAGGTGCATTACAGGGATGTTATTGTCGTGTAACCAGTCTGCCACAAGCCACGCATTATCAACAGGAGTAGTGGAACAAAGTTCATACCACCCTACTCTCCATTGTTGACGGATGTATCCAAGATGGCGGCGATGACGTCATCCAAGATGGCGGCCAGTAGACTTGGCAACAGCACATGGCATCATACAATATGGCGGCCATGACATCAGATGACGATGCTTTGGACGGAATTTTGCTCTAAGAGCTTACTCCTGTAGCTGAGGGGAGTTAGTATTGTGTTGACCCCCCCCCTCCCCTACAGTTTTCTCTTGATGTCATTCAATTCGAATATAATTTGTATACATTTGTTTAAATTTGTTTAAATTCGTTTAAATTTATTATCTACATACAGCATTAGTGGCTTAGTGTAGTGTTACTGCCAGAAGAGGCTGCGATATCGGTGCTTCTTGAGCTGTCATTGTGGAAGGAGCATGTGTTCAATTAGCGAGATGGTGGTGCCAGACATGAGGAGTTTTAATAGCTGTGTTACATGCACTCATTCAGCTGAGGAGCAGCTCACGGCATGAAGAGTGAAAGCAAGCATTAATGCTTGAACATCAGAAGATGAATAATATGGTCCCACAAATAAATGCATTGGTATTGAAGATGCATTACACAATGCATGGAAACATCTGTCTCTGCTGGGACTGGCTGTCATTTCTAAAACATAAGTTCCCACCACACAAGAGACAACGGCCTTCGATCCAGCAGACCAAAGAACTGAGCTAGTTCGCAAGTTCACCACAACAGGCCATCCCGATAGGTCATCTGATCGTGCAGTTCAGTCAATAGGGGCATAGCATCATGATAACGTCATGTGTTTTTCTCAGCTGCACGTGTGCCCCAGCCTCCTCGTCCTGCAACCGTGTGGAGGGGAAAAATAGTGGGAAAAGAACTCAGCCTGTTCTGTGGTGCTGAAGAGACGAAGGGGTGTACATTATTTATTTTTAGAACAATTTATTTAGGGGATGATTTCACGTAGTTTATTTATGACGCTGATGCAAAACACTCACCCTGATGCCCTTGGGGTCACAAAATATAGTTTACAGACCTGCAAACTACACGTAAATACTGCAGTTCACTGATGTGCAGGGACGCAAACATCTGGTAATTATCGAAATAATCCAGTACACAGCATGCAGACGTGCAAACAACTCGTTGATCACTGAAATAATGCAAGTGTAACTCTACGCAAGCCCGCTCACAACGCTTAAACGCGCGAAACTAATGTAGTGCACAGACACTCAGTGCACGTAAAAAATGCATCATATCAGCGACTCGAATCTTGATTCTACTGGATGGAAGGCCTACGTGCAACCACTAAAACATGCAAACAGTCCAGATTCTGGAGAGGAAGGTTAGGTTAAAGTACTTTACTTATTTCGGTCGGGAAACTGACCCAAATATCATTCCTAATCACGCAATTAATCACAAAGGTCAGTCCTACTTACACAACTATATACATAGCGCTGCACAAGGACAGCTTAAAATCGCAATACAGCTCTAAAACTAACGATACCATATAACTGGTGTTATTCTTCTGGGAAAAAGAAATATTTCAATACCACTCCAAAGGGACGCAAATATCGATCCTAATTACATAATTAATAACTAAGATCAGGTCTAATTACACAGTTACATGCATAGCGCTACACAAAGATAGCATAAAATCGCAATATAGCGCAAAAACCGATGATACCATACAACTGATGATATCCTGCTGGGAAAAAATTTCTCAATACCACTCGAAACCAGCAACAGAAACACTCAAACTCTAACGTACACCGATAAGCTAGGGACAAAAAGGTTGTGGTTGAGGTACGAGCTTTATTTTTTTTTTTGTGGGAAATACGTTAAACTAACTAGATGCTGGTGTTGGACAGACAGGAGTTTAAAAAGAATATTACCTGCAAGCATATAGCATCTACCGCTGTTTGACTTCAGATTTCACTACAGATGCCTGCTAAAAATCATCTTACAGTCCAGGTAATCGAAGCCAGCACATGCTATCTCAGTTGATGGAAAAAATGTGTCACAATTCTAATTACACTTTGAAATTGTCGATATAAAAGCAGCACTCATATTGAACGGCTCATAATGCAGCATCGTCGTCCTAAAACCATACACAGGAGTCGGTAGTTGAACGTGCGTTCTCCGCCATGTACAATCACAAACTGCCGAAAATCGAGGCCCTCTCTCGACCTATAGGATGAAATGACTGACGTTGGGAGGTACTCCACGAGCAGCTTCGCGACATGTGCTGGCCACTGTTCGCCTTGATACACTGGTACTTCTCCAACACAAAAGCAGGTACAGTTAACTAAACAATAGGAGATAAAATTGTGGCTTTCCCAAATGCGTCTTTGTTGTCTAAAGTATAGTGACATAGCCGCCCCTAATGGTTAGGGGGCGCAGCTGAGGCGACGAACTGTCACAGACTAGACAGGTCCTCAAAGCCGCCAATAGGCCTCTCGTTCTGGTATGGAAAACACTTTTAACGTCACATAGGGTGCTCCAGGTGGGTCCGGGGCAGAGCCATGTTCTCGTAGAGAAGGCGCCCGCCGTTCTGTATGGGACTATTTAACATCATGGTATAAAATGTGCAGCTACCACACCACTGGCTGGTAGAAATAAATCACAGACGCGATGTTCCTTATTTACAAAAATCTGGAGGACATCGCAAAATATGGAAACTGGAAGGGTCTGCGGTATTGTAGAGTGCTTCTAACAACTATCTGAAGTTGATTAACTGTACAGTTAATCTCGTCTTTCCATCAAAAGAGTAGAGGATGTCTCGGTGCTCTGTTTCGAAAAGTATTGTTCCTTCATTTTGCAGTCGTGTGCACATGACTACTGTTCCAGTGTTGACCATTGCCAGAAGGTGCGGGTCACAAAACGTGTGAGGAAACACAAATAAAATGAGGTACTGTTATTTTATTGGTAAAAAAAATAAAAATAAAAACATGTGTAGGATATCGCAGCATATGCAAATAGGACGAGTCTGTAGGAATGAGGAACACATACCAACAACTATATTAAGGTGACAGGACCTCTACATTTAATCCAATGTTCCACAGCTGCAAGTAGCAGATATCCAGTGTTCCGTCAAGGTTCCCTCCATTTCAACAGAGTGGTGTCAGTCAATCATTATGCGGCAATCAATAGTGGACGGTCGGGATTGGAAAGAGGCCATTGATATGGAGCCCACTGAGCCCACAAATTTCGTTGTAGACATCTTGTGCGTTGTGCCTAATGTCAATCTCCGAAGTCACTCCCATCGTATCGTCATATGACGAATAATTATCAGTTACTTAAAAGTATCCGTTTCCACTGTCTCACAGCATGAGTTGGAGCTGTTACTCTGATAAGGCAGGAAGCAGGTAACAAGGCTGCTGGAGTGGAAAACCGAGCCACAATTTGAGAATACAGTAAAAAAGATTTATTTATCAAAACCGAGATGCAAACGCTGGTAACGACACAGTTACAGAATAATGCTAGTGGTGTACTCATGGCTACAGAATTGACTAAATCAAAATTTAAAAAGAAATTACCACCCATTTGAGCAACAATTCTTGAAGGTATGTAAGGCAAAGACCCTTACGGCTCAATATAATTAACTTCATAATTAAAACGAAAGAAAGAAACAGAAAAATTAGTTAATGCTGTTAGTTGAATGAATAAATTTTGACCCATTCAAATGATAATTCCTTACGAATGTCAATCCGGTAACGCAGTTTATAGCAAGCAAGGTTAAAAACTATTCAAATGTAAATTGTGTTAACAGGAAAAGCCTCTATCAGAATTGAGCAAGCTGATTAATAACCAATGAATCTGCAGCTTAGGGAGAAAGGCATAACAACAAACAAAGGGTGATCATAGAGAACTAGCTTTAAAATACTAAACACAAATTAACACATTATTACAGTTGGCGTCCGACGTATGCCGCACATCTCAGTTTCGTGTGCGAGACCCGATCGGAAACAATGAGCACAGGCTGTATACTGACAACAGTTTCTATAACATATATAGACCCTACATTAATATACAGTTAAATAAATCACCACAAGAGTAAAACATAGGATCATCAAGGTAGAAAACAAATGGAGACATGATTCAGCTCAAAGTTTCTTAAATTTTATATTTCATAACAAATTGCAACTACAGTTGATATTAATTCTGCCGTTAAGACAGCGTAAATCAAATTAACTTTCACAAAAGGTAGTTTTCAGAGCCGCTCAGGACTTTGACCTTATAAAGAACGAACATCTGCACACAATTTAAACCAATAAGAATACCTCCCTTTAACGGTACAAGGGCTTCAACAAGCAACAACCGCCCATTGGCATAAAGTGGCACAGCGAAGTCCAACTAAAGCTGAAAGCAAACCTTTAGCACGTAAGTGAATGATTCATAGACAAATCGTTAATGTGGAAATTCACTAACAAGGAGACGGCACGACCGTGGGATCGGGGATTTGTCCGAAATTTTGTGTGGTGAAAGAGGACCCATAACACCTCACGTAGTGAAAATATTAGGACGTACTACCCGGAAAATCCCGGGAAAAATCGACAAAGTTTCTTAGGTTCCGTATAAGTATGAAATGTTAGCGCTTTACCGAGGCACCGTCTGGCCTAGATGTTACACAGTCTGTTTTAGGCGGTGGCGCGGCACGGACCTGCTGTCCCGGCCGCGGGCGCGCGTGTACGAGGAAGTGTTTACATCGCCGGTACTCGCGCGTATTGTTGTCTTGACTCGATCGCCATGGCACACAATTTTCGAAAGACTACGCTCCAATTTACGTTCGACAACGAATTTACCAGACCCAAAGCTTTCGAAATAGAGCGTTTTTTGAGGGAAGAAGTTCGTTTACCTGCTGCAGACATAATTGGAATACACCTGCCCATTGTAAGCAGTACAATGTACGTAAAGATGACCGATGAAGCTGCGTGTGAAAGAACTCTCTCCGCTGCTCAAAGAAGATTTAAATTTCGACACTCTGATGGCCATATCAGCGATGTAATAGTAGCTCCTTCAGGATTGGGTGTGAGGGTCATTGGGATCTTTGAATTGCCGTTTGAGGTGCCAGACTGGATGGTAACTGAATCGCTGCGACGATATGGAACAGTACTTAGCCATACGCCTGAACGCTGCGCCAGTTTTAGTACCTATCCTGTGCTAAACGGCGTGCGACAGGTGCGGATCGTCCTTACTAAACATATCCCGTCTTATTTATACATTGGCGGCTGCCGAGCTATTGTGATCTACGATGGCCAGCCACGCACCTGTTCTGGCTGTGGTGGAGAAGGACATATCCGCTCGGAATGCATACAACGCCGCGTCGTGCAACTGCCACATGGAGATGCGTCACAGCGAGAAGTTCCCACGCAACTGCCGATGACGTACGTGTCGGTGGGTCGCCGGGAGGTGTTGCCCGGCTCGGAGCGTGACACGGACGTGTGTATGCAAGAGCAGACTGAGTTACGGGAGCACGGAGGTGACTCGGAGAACGTCCCTATATCCACGTCCCGTCAGTTGAGGGAGGAACCTACCGAAACCTCACATGAAGCACGCGGCGTGCAAATAGAGGTCGAGACAGTGGCGCCGGCAACGGACCAACGAACGATCGACGAACACAGTGAGGCAGCAGAGGGCAGGGCACGCAAACAGCGATCGCCGAAGCGTCGCAAAAAGCGTCGCCATAGTTCGGGTGACACGTCCCCCCCCCCCCCCCCCTAGCCTAGGGGACACGGAAGGTATCCTAGCCGAAGAACTATCTGACACAGAACACGTGCCTTTAGAGGACGCTGACAGGATTCCGCCAGATGGTGACCAGATGTTCTGCCTTTCAGATGGTCCCTCTTCATTGACACCGACTGACCCTGCGCTGCCGACGAAGGAGTCAGGGATACCAATGTCCCAGCAGCCACGTCGAAATACATCAGAGGACGTTTCTCGGATGGATGACCACTGCGACTGGGCGGAACCAGTCGAAGACGTACAGGAATTGCCACCCCCTAATGATGACCACTCACCTACAGGATGCACACAACAGAACGACAACAAAGGAGGTCAACCCGTTGGCGGGCACCCCTCTGAGCACGAATAGTGGACTAAAGCTCTTGGAGTTCTCAATGACATGACACGAGCATGACAACGACAACGAACCAAGCATATAAGGTGGGCACAGTGAACATTAACACCGCACGTTCGCTTGCAAAGATGCAACTTCTCCGGGACATGAATTACTCCACTGACGTTGATATTCTGCTGATGCAGGAAACCTGCAATACTGCTTTCCCCGACGTGCATGGATACAACACTTACTTAGCGCCGACTCCAGATGGAGGACGAGGCACAGCGATACTAGTCCGGGAAGGGATTCCGATGTGTGACCTCGATGACCTTCCTTCGGCTCGGGGTTTGGCTATGACCGTGAACGGTATTCGTATCGTCAACATCTATGCACCCTCCGGATCTGACAATCAACAGGCGCGTGCACGCTTCTACTCGGAGGAGATTGCCCCCCTATTACATGGGAGGTATGACCACATCTTGGTAGGGGGGGATTTTAACTGTGTACTCACACCGAAGGATCAAACTCCTAATTTCAGCTCCTGCCATGCACTGAACACGATCTGCCGGGACATGGCCCTTATGGACACGTGGGAGAAGATCCATGGGCAGCGAGAGGGCTACACGTATTTTACTAGCCACTCGGCGAGCTGGCTGGATCGGATTTATGTTTCTGACGGATTAAGAGATCACGTGTTGGCTGCTGAACGTTGGCCCACAGCTTTTACGGATCACCTTGCATATTTATGCACGTTAACCCTCCCACGGCAGAGGGTCTGGCGGAGTCGTAGTTCCTGGAAACTTAATTCATCCTTATTGGTGGATCTCGAATGTCGCCAGCGGATAGAAGAAACATGGCAGACTTGCACTCGCCGTCTGCCGCTGCACCGTACTGTTATTTCGTGGTGGCTGCAGTGTGCAAAACCGGCGATACAAAGAACTCTCATCACATATGGCAAGGAAAAAGCGAAATGGCTCCGAGATACACTTGATTATTACTACATGGTGCTCCGCGACCTGTCCTCCAGGGCCCCATCGCCCGAGCGTCAAGCGGAAGTCCATCGCATTCAGGCCTGCATTTTATCGATCACGAGACGTCGACTGGAGGGACTTTCGATCCGTGCTCGGTGCTTGGACAACGCCGATGGAGAACGTATTGGCATGCATCATGTGTCCAAGGGACATGAGCGTAATCGCCGATCCCTAATCACAGTCCTCCATGATGACGATGGTCGGCCCTTGACGTCACAACAGGGCATTGCTGCTGAGTTTCTGGAGCATTACCGCTTCCTTTTCACTGGGACGCCGACGGACAATCGGACACGAGAAGAAATTTTGCGACAGATGCAAACGGAGGTGGATGGTCCGGATGCAGAGGCGCTATTGGAACCCCTAACGGAAGATGACATCCGGGGCGCACTCACGAAGGGTGCGGTGCATAAATCCTCTGGGCCAGATGGGTTGACACTCGAATTTTACCGCGCATTTGTGGATTTACTGATGTCCCAGTTGGTATTGATGTATAATGAGTTATTGAGCCCTGACACGGACGTTACGTCGCAGTTCATGGCGGGACTACTTATACCAATACCGAAATCGACAGCGAGTGTCAGCGCCCATCAATTTAGACCACTCACGATGCTCAATGCTGATTATAAGATCTTTGCGCGAATGTTGGCGGCAAGGCTCAAGACTGTAATATCCAAGACAATACCACCAGACCAGGCTTGTCTAGGGATTCGGAGCAACATACATTCTATTCTCGGCGAATACCGTGACGTAATTTCCCTGACGGAAGCTTGTCGCATGCGAGCGGCGTTCGTATCGGTGGATTTTGATCGTGCCTTTGACAGGATCAACCATGATTTCCTTGACTCGACCATGCGACGCATGGCGATACCACAGGATTTTATTACCGTCCTCATGCGTCTCCTTCACGGCGCTTCTTCGACGGTGTGAGTCAATGGCAGGGAGGTAGGAACGATTCCTGTTTGCAGATCAGTTAGGCAAGGATGTCCCTTGTCGATGATACTGTTTACAATAGCGCTCGAACCATTGATGCAGACTCTTAGACGGACTCTAACAGGCGTCCGACTCCGTGCGAGCTCCTTCACGTGTCGTGCATATGCCGACGACTTGATGATACTCGTCCGGTCGGAGAACGAAGTAAGTCAGGTGGTTACCCTTATTACTACGTACGGAGTCGCTGCGGGAAGCAGGGTCAACATGAATAAAACCAAGATCATGCACATCGGTCGAGGTCTGGACGCTCTGCACAGTCCGTTTACGACGGTGGACATCTTGCGATGCTTAGGTGTATTGTTCATCCGATCGCTACGGCAATCGGAGGCGGCGAGCTATCGACGTCTCCTCCAGAACGTCCGACTGCACATACGCAACAATTCACTCCGAACGCACGACCTGCTCCAAAGGGGGACTACACTAATGTTCAACTGGCCTCGCGACTGCCGCACCTGGCACACGTACTGCCAATGCCACGTGGTATTGTTGACAGATTAATGGCGGCCTTTGGATACTATGTCAGCCAAGGACTGTTGTTTAAGATCAAATACAAGACTTTAACTCTCCCACACCATACTGGAGGACTTAACCTCACGGATGTGCGGAACAAGGCTCTAGCTCTATACCTGCGAGCGACGCTACGCACTTGGAACCAACAGCACCACGCCATCACGTCGGCCATCCTGGATGTGCTTCTTCCCACGTCCTTTGAACCACCGGTGGCGGTAGGCACAATCTCGCCCTCTTTTTATCACGTTGCGCGGTTTTTTTGTTGATTTTAGTTATGTTCAGTTACAGATACCTTCTACAAGAATCCCCACTACCCGTGAGATACATCGATACTTGCGGCGTCATCATGGCAGCAATGTTGTCGAACTTAAATACCCAACACGAAACTGGCGACAGATTTGGCGAGCTGTCCATACACCTCTCCTCACCACAACAGCGCGATCGTCATTGTATCCACTAATCAACCGCAAGACAGTCAACCGCCAACGATTGTACGACATTCGCATGGTAGATTCCCCGCTCTGCCTTATATGCGGCATGCAGGACACCGACGAACATTCTCTGCAGTGCGGTGAGGCAAAGGATGTTTGGCGGCTGACGAAACGCATCATGGCCCTCCTCCGACGCACCGACGAATCAACGATCACGATGGACGCTTTATTTTTCCCTGACGCTGTCTTTTTCCCTTCACAAAAAACTTCGGCAATCCGATGGATTGGAGGACACGCATCGCACTATGTGCTCTCGCGGAACTTGATATCGGGCGTGGTCTATTGGCATTATCTACTAGAACAACACGAAATCATCCGACGCCACTCTAAATACAAAACGCATTTTGCGAACTTTCTAGGCAGCATGTTTCATTACCCCCCGAAGCGGTGGGGAGTCCCAGGTTTACGTTGTTTCGAGAGATAGGATGTACTCCCAGTGAAGTGACGAGGACGTCACTTCAGTCCTATATTTCTTTTCCTTCTTTTTTATATATGTTTTTCTTTTGGGACATTAAAATTAAAGGGCTAAATAAAATATTATTGTTAATAACAAAAAAAAATTCACTTGTATCAGCAAAAAAAAGAAAGAAAAAAAGCGGTTCTAGGCGCTATAAAAAATAAAAAAACACAAAAAATGAAAAAAAGTAATCAGAAGACCTGAGCTCAAGTCCTGGCCTTGGTATAAATTTTCACTCGTCACTTTAGTCTGTGTACATAAAAAAATGAAGTATATATAGATAGGCGTCCTCTGTTCACTTACGGGGTAGTCAAAGATATATTGCTACGATCGAAAGAGAGTTTGCAGGGCAAAGGGCTGCTGGGTGCAAGCACTGAGCCCAGTTCGAGGACGCACGGAATTAATAATAATAAAAAAATAAAAAATAAAAAAAAGATGTTTACGGCTCGGACTCTTACGGCAGAGGTCTCGGGTTCGATTCCTCCACTGGCACTTTTTTTGTTTTGTTTCATTTTCTTTTGTTATTCCACCAATTATTCAGAAAGTTTCCCAAACCTACATTATCTTTAACAAATTAGTTCCATTATTGAATCAAAATTATTTTCTTTTTGTCCACAACACAATTCATGGCGGTGGGTTTTCCATTTTTCATTGTAAAGTGTATGAGGAGAAACATTGGGTTTTTAATCAGAATAACAAAGTCTATTGGGAAACATTCAATTTTTATACATATAATAATTATAAACAAGAACCGCAGTGGTAATTATCGTCAAAGCAAACAAAGCAATAATTTTTGCGACATCTTGCGCAACATATAAAAGCGGATTTTTTTACAATAACAGGGCGTTTCCAATAAATCAGTACAAAAACATGCCCCATTAACGTATACGAAAATGTTTTGAGTTTCTGATAATTTTGAGGTAAACCAGGAATATTGATTGATGCCTCGGAATATTGGTGACGATAATTGATGGTGAATTATAGAATGAATTTTTATACAATCTTCCCGGGAATTTATTTCACGATTCTCCTGTAACAATGCGCTGCAATTTTGCAAGCAACAGAAGAAAAAAAAAGTGCCGGAGGAGGAATCGAACCCGAGCCTTCTGTCGTAAGGGTCCGAAAGCTAACCATGTAGGCGAAACGGCGGCTCGCCAATGGACTAACGTTTTACACTCATACGGCACCCTAAGGAACTTTTGATCGACTTTTCTCGGGATTTTCCGAGTAGTGTGTCCTAATATTTTAACCTCGTGAGGTGTTAGGGGTCCTCTTTCACTACTCAAAATTTCAGACAAATCCCCGACCCCACGGTCGTGCCGTCTCCTTGTAAGGTAAGATACAAATTTGCCGAATATCGACCACCATTGACACCAATCAAGAACTGTTTTCAAAATCAACCAGGCACAAATCAGCTAATTCCACTCATTGTTAACATTGATGCAAATTCTTAAACGATTTAGAAGAACACCCCTCGAACAGCTAAAGTGGCCACACACGGAGCGGTGACGGTTTGAAAACGATCCACCAGGCAAATAACTCACCATCTGGAGAATGGACCAGAGAGCTGCCATAGATGTACAAGTCAAGCCGAACTCCGTCAGAGCGCAAACGCGGAACGACTCTTAAACAACGCCTATGTTTACTGGTCACTGCAGCAGCACACCACTTCTGCACACCAACAGCCACCCGCATCGCAACAACAACACCAGTGCGACACAGCAGTACACCACGCACCAACTGATCAGCTGCGATGCCCCGTGCACACTAGCTCCGTACTCCTCCCTCCTGCACACCGCCGGACCCCGCATATCAGGGGGGCAACCCCGAACCAGCGAGCCGCAAAGCATAACATTTCGACAGAGAAAAAACTGCGCAAAAGCAAGAGCATCGCAGGTCACGGCACATGCTTACCAATGCCGTAACGTACTGCCCACCTTATCACCACTGTTGATTTCGCAGGTAGCCGTTGCATCACCAATTGTGGAAGCATATATAAGACGTACGCAGCGAGATTTACTTCTAAGATTACAAGTATCATTTGGAAGAACGCCAGTAAAACACTGCTAGTAATGTGGAATGTGTCCTGGCGTTATAATCCTCACATACGGATATAACTGTGTGGACTGCAGAAAGGGGACATTCAGAGGGCAAGGCAGTTCGCTGGGAACTAAATCATGAAATTATTTAGTTACAGTCCAGAACAAGTTATAAATTTCAGAGGCTTAGGACAAAACAAGCTGCGGCACGGTATGAAAACTTCTTAACAGCAGAGAAGATAATAACTATCAACCACTAGAACAACATTCAAGTATCAATTTTCTTGGTTGTGATTATGTGTCAACGACAACGGCGAAGTGAAGCTTCATCGATTGCAACATATGTGAGGAACAATTTGGCAGGCATTGAAGGTGAGAAGAGAGACTTAATTTACGTGTTATAAGACTACGGCTGTGTCAACATTGATGTATGCAAGCAAGACATGAGCGAATGAACTAAGTTATGGAAAAAAAAATACATACGTCTGAAATGCAGTTCCTGGGATCACTCAGAGTATACTTCCTTAAAGATAAAAAACTGGCCAGGTGCGAATAAAAATGGCACACTGAGGGTTCCGTACTGATTCAATTATGCAAATAAATAGTTCATCCATTCTTGGAATAGAGAATCTCGACCATTTTTTGACATTATCGACATTGAAACTGACAAGATATCAGTCCCAGGGATTAAAAGATTTTCGAGAATGCTTTAATTTCAATAGCATAAATACTGCATAAAGTCATGCAGGAAGCAAGCCACCATTATTATAATAATTAGCAGAACTGCATTCAGGCTGACTGTGTCGCAATGATAAATGTCAAAAGTGAAGCAAAGAATGAGTTTATAGCTGACATGATGCACTTCGCAATTTATGCATCATCAGATATACAGGAGCGATACTGCACGCAGATACGTCGTTTCATCTTCTATGTGAAACAAACATTTGCACAGTCTGATAAGAAACGAGAAATTTTTTATGTGATATGTTTACAGGTTTACAGTTTTCGATTTCCTTCCTTTGACTGTGCTATGAAAACTTGCTTCTTGACTAATTTCATTGTTCTAGGCCCAAGGGAAATATCTTCTAGGTTTTGATGAGTGAGTTTGCGAGTATCTCCTGATGGTATCGACTCAGAAGCTTTCCTTCCTCACGCAGCCAAAAGACGGTACGCTTATTTATGTGACAAAACTTTCAGTTTGATACGTGAACTTGTTCCTAAGAAAAAGGGATATTAACAGACGGACATACAGACGACTGTCAGATAGGACGTTTGGTATAAGTACTGATTTACAGTTTTCGAATTTTTTTCCTTTGATTGTACTGTGAAACCTTCCTTTTCGCCAAATGTCATAATTTAGATCATAATTTAGGTTTAGATAAGATAGTTTGCGGGGGTTAAAATAGGTAAAAAAACGCAGTATCTCTTGATTCAATTGACTTAGTAGCTTCAATTTTTTACAGTGCCACGGGACCATAGAGTTTAATATGTAACGTAAAGTTCAATATATTCACTTTCAATCATATAATTTCCCAAATAAAGAGAAACTGGTAAAATTACGTATTGATAATGGAGGACAATAGAAGTCCGATTTTTTCCCTTAGGTATCTCACTACTGGAAGAAGAGACCTTGCTGGAATCATGAAGAAATGGGAGAAAAGTTAAGATCGGGACAGGGGAACCCCTAATCTTGGTTAAAAAGTGCGTGAAAAAGTGACTGGGGCAATAAGAACACTCACTTGTCATCGGATAACAACGAAGGAAAACATCAAATGGCTACAAGCAGGATCACAATCCACTTCATAATGGGACATGGTCAGAGCAGACTCCAGCTGCTAAAGATCCGTAAAAGATAATCAGATGTGATGTGGAGAGGTCGCTACAGCAGATCCTGTTGCGTAGCAGCGTTCTCTAAACTATGATATTATAACGACAACAACACTTTAGGCGTGGACTTTCGCCAAGTATTGAGAACCGCCGATTCATGGGAAAGTATTGTAATGCTTCCTGGTCACGTCAATTGGAGTGACCTTGTGATTTTCCTACGCTCACCGTAATCACTTCCTCGCTTCCTATCAACTAACGCCATGCCGGCCGCGGTGGTCTAGCGGTTCTAGGCGCTCGATCCGGAACCACGCGATTGCTACGGTCGCAGGTTCGAATCCTGCCTCGGGCATGGATGTGTGTGATGTCCTTAGGTTAGTTAGGTTTAAGTAGTTCTAAGTTCTAGGGGACTGATGACCACAGATGTTAAGTCCCATAGTGCTCAGAGCCGTTTGAACCATTTGAACTAACGCCATATCTGCCAGACGCGCAATTAATGCTATTAACGGCTTAGGGCGGAGTTACGCAGATAATTTTAACTGGTACGTAATGGAAGGTAACCTGAAAGAGAGAAAACATTTATTGTGTATAATTTCATGTAAAGCTAATTATACAAATGAACAGGTATCCCCGGTGCCCTCAGGGACTTTTTAACCATGTTGGAGGTAAAGGTGTGTGCATTACGTTGCTTGGCGTGCATGTGGAACGCTACAGTCGCGGCGGCTCCTAGCGGATGTGCTTATCCGGCTCAGTAAGCAAATACGTTAACAGGACGCGTCCAAGATGGATCTTTCGCCCCTGCAGTGTGGGCATTACATTCCGGAAACGGTTTCAGTTGAAAATCGCGGGTCTGCTCCGATGCGTCTCCTTAGCCTCTCAAAGCAACGGCGTCTACACGTCACCGATTCCGTCCTAATTAATGGTTGTTAGTTGTTAACGACCATTACTCAAAAATGGCTCTGAGCACTATGGGACTCAACTGCTGTGGTCATAAGTCCCCTAGAACTTAGAACTACTTAAACCTAACTAACCTAAGGACAGCTAACACAACACCCAGCCATCACGAGGCAGAGAAAATCCCTGACCCAGAGGCGACCATTACTGAAAAGTCAAGAAACGTTCCGCATTCCTGGCTTTCGTGACTTTCCGATAAAGGAATTTAACCGCCAGAGCGGAAGGCTATATTCAACATGCTGGATTTAGGCTGTGGCTGCACTCATTTTAAAGTTGCGTGTTCAAGTGTACGGTCTAAAAAAAGTTGGATTTTGGATTTGGTCGGGCGGGGTTCAGCCATTTGTGGTTACGTTGTTCCCAGGTTCAGCAGAAAGAGTACAGGACGGTAATCAGACGGTCTTGTGGCGATTTCCCATTGTAGAACCTTTTTCCTTTAATTCATACTTTAGGTTCCCTGCACTACATATAAATCGAAATATTGCTCAGTAAGCTATTCTCATCAATATGTTTATAAAACGCGTGAAAATAAAAGGCAAAGAAAAACTGGAGCTTGCAAACAACGTTCCAAGATATCACTGCACTTACGTCCGGCCCCGGTAGCTGAATGGTTAGCGTGGAGGAATGTCAATCCTAAAGTCCCGGCTGGGTCGGAGATTTTCTCCGCTCAGGGACTGCGTGTTGTGTTGTGGTGTCCTTGTCCTAATCATCATCATTTCATCCCGATCGACGCGCAGGTCGCCGAAGTGGCGTCAACTCGAAAGACCTGCACCAGGCGAACGGTCTACCCGACGGGAGGCCCTAGCCACACGACATTTCATTTCATTTTACTGCACTTACAGCATCCACAAGGACTCAGAAAATAATTCCCAAGCGGGAATTGTAATTGAAGTGGAGGATTCTCATTCATCGACATCAATCTAAATACTCATCTTAACACTACGTATAAGAAAATGTTTATATCGGAATGTTCTCTTTGCAGATTGCAAGCACTAATCTACTTATAACCGAGCCCTGAACAATGGAGGGGCAAAGGTAGTTCTCGTGAAACGAACAAAGTAAGCCGCCGTATACTGTGAAACGTCCCCTTAAAACAATTGTACACGACTGTGGTTAAACTGACACAATATTTTTTTAGCGCAACGCAATCTGACTATCAAAGATCCCTGCAAAAGAATGGCCCTGAGTAATATTAAACTATACCTTTCAGAAATCACTTACCTCACAAAAATCTTCATTACTCGAACTACTGCAATACAGCGAGCGCCACTACTGCCAGCTAAATAAAAGATTCAAACTACGGAAGGCACCAACTACCGATAGGGATAGTTAGCAAATGAAAGATATTAATAGAGAACAAACAATGTATTTACCTTAATAGTCATAATATATATAGCAGTTCATGACAAATTACAAAACTCCGCCATCTCTCTCCCCACATCCACCACTGCTGGCTGCTCACCTCCAATTGCGCAACGCTACGCGCTGTTCACATCCAGCTGCCGCTGCCCAACACTACAATGGCAGACAACAATGCAAACTAGCCACAGACTGCACACAGCACAGCCAGTAATTTTCATATAGAGCGCTATGTAACTTTGCCAATAAGAAAACATAAACAGCCTACTTACATAAAGAAAACATAAACAGCCTACTTACATAGCCCCCATGCTCCCCACAAAAAATTTTACAAAATATTTTTGGGCAGTGGCCAATAACGATTTGAAAAAATTTTTCATAATTACAATAAAAAAGATATCAAATGCACACACTTATTAATACAATGTTGGTCAAAAGCTAAAATTTTCTCAAAGTCCATAAAGACAGTCCAGATTGTTCATCACAGTAAAATTTCAGTGTTTTTTTTTTCAAAATCTGGGCAGTAAAAGACAATGCACACAGAAGTAGTGGATTTCCATGCAGTCTTGAAGAAGTAGTGTTGTCCTTCCAACTGAAAGACTGTGCTGACTCTTGACATGCAGATAGGTAATGGGCCACAACAGAGCAAACCCACAGCAGAGACCTGTAGTCCTTGTAGAAATAATGGTATTGTTGGGTCATCAAAGATGCAGACCCACTGTAGTCCTTGTAGAGATGGCTAGCAGCCATCCGTTGCGACTGTGCAGGTGCACAATCACCATTGAAGAGTCTTGCGGATAATAGAGCAAGTCCATTACCACCACTTGTGCAATCACAAAGTTTTTTGGAAGTGTCCTTAGAACCAGTAATTCTGTTATCCAGTCCCTTGCTGAATTATTAACACACGTGCAAACACTAACAGTCCCTACTTCTCACATATTGTCCATTACTATGACCAACAGAAACGTGTGCAGTGAAATGTAACATACAAGTTACTTAATTAGATGAACTGGTGTCAATTACAATATTATAACATAAGAATACAATTACAAAGATACAAAATACACCATTAAAAACATAATAATACAGATAACATTTGTGGTAATATGGGCTTTACAAAAGAATTGAACTAACATTTACATCAGTGTTATAGGAATTATGACATGAGTACATACATAAAAGATCAGAATAACTTTCGAAACATCAACTTCACACATGAGCATTAAAACAAAACAGAATAAATAATGTCTAAGCATATTTACAAGGTAAATAACATATTATTAATGCCAATTATATTTGAGGATAACAGTATTCCACATCATAGTGAATGTAGCTTAGTATTAGAAGAAGAAAAAATTCTATGATACTCCACAGAGACAGGAAGAAAACAAATACACAAGGGTACACAAACACATAGTGGGATAACACAAAAGAAAAGGACAGGGTTTGTTTTACTGCAGTATTTTGCATGGAGATCTCCCTTTGTTCATCATTATTCCCAAAAGTCCTATCTAAGCCTGCTTTCTGTATTCTGTCACATCCTCTGTCAAAAATAGTTTTTCTCCACTGTACAGTATCCTTTTTTTTGCCCAAACCATTTTCATATAGCTTCTCAATACATTTCTTCCAAGTCATCATAGTTAGTTTCTTATATAGTCTACCCCTCTTAAGCTAACTTAAATCTACTGAGCTCAGATATATATACCAAGGGACGAGGCAATGCAGCATCACATAAAACAGTTAATATAAACAGCAATGAAAAAAAACGCAGATTTGCGAAGCAAGCAGCATTAAGAAATTAGCAAAGCAATCGTAATATTACAACTAATATAAGGTAATGTGCAGCAAACAATAAAAATAAATAATTAGTAAAACTGGCTTAACAGAATAATACAAAGTCAAATTCAATAACACTATGCCTGGCAAACAGCAGCAATGTATACCTAAACATGACATAGCTCAAGCAGAAAATTATTACAGTAAAAACAACAATGCAGAAAAGGGAAATGTCTATTCACATCTTAATGTCTATGTAATTAAAGTGGTGCACCACAAGAACTTATTGTAAAAAAAATTTTACCATATACTTGAAAAGAAAATTGTGTGTCCAGTTACTGTTACTAGTCCCTTCTTATTGTTCTTTCCTTTCCAAGTGCTCCTTTTTTTAAAGAATGTGGATTACAAAATTATTATTTAATAGATCTGTTGACAAAAAGTGTTCACATTAGCAAATGCATCTAAGTTTATTTTATAAAACTAATACTGCAACACAGCTGGAAACCAGATATCAAATGAAATAAGCAACTACGAAAAGCAAAGCATAAAAATATCATTCAAAAGTCATGTGACATTTCATAAGTTAGTAGAAATTCTCTCAACTCTCGTTGAAAGACGCTTGTCGTAATCAGGTGTGCAGATGTAAAAATATTTCTCGTCATTTCATTAGGCATTTCAGTAAATATCATAAATTACGAGCTCCACAGTATGCTTTCAACAAGGAAATGTCAATAGCGAGGATAATGGCCTCCCTTTTTTTTTTTTCTACCTGTGCTTCCGGAAAGGCACACCCTAATGGCTTGTTCTCCAGGTGTCTGACACAGCGGTGTGCCCACGACGCACGTGCAGGTAGTCACTTAACTTTCTTACGGAAATATTTACGACAGCAGTTTCCGCTGCAGTGACAGTCTCATATAAAAATTTCACAGGTCAAGAATTTACGTTGCAAATGTGTAGAAACAAAATCTTATGAATATAACAGTGTCCAAAAAAAATTTTCGCTGGCATTGTGATACATTCACGCATTTACACACATTTCATAACTCTTAATGTACGATTCTTGGTTTCCAACATCCTTTTTCACAAGTCAAGAGTCCCTAACTTCTATTCATTATTCATATACATATAAACACGTAATCACATTCGTCATATGTGGTAGCATCATCTTATTGACTTAAACATACCGCAACAGCATAATACAAATCGTCATCGTAAAAATAACAACATAACACCTCAGTCAAATCTCAAAAAAGTCGTAACATTCTGCAATAACTTCAAACCATAAAAAATATTCTCTGCTCATTTCAATAGTGTCATCTGCCTCAAACGTACTTTAAAAATCATGATCTCATACCAAATACATCCTTCAAAGCTCTCATAGTATCACAATGGTTCCGAAAAAATATGAAGAGTTCACACAGTACAGACAAAATACAATTTCGTAAGTGTGAAGTTACCCAACGGTGTAATTACGTAAACATGTGTCACTGACGTAGTAAAAAACATGTTTATCTCTCAGTTAAATGATCAGATAGCTGTGTAATTTATGTTTTAGAGAAATATGGTACTGATGTGTAAAGTTGTATAAGCAAATACCATATTAGCTAGGGTTCCTTGTGCTTGCAAAACACATGGTACACAAAGTAAGCATGTACCCCCCCTGAGGATTATTGTAATTATACCCTCAGCTGTTACAGATTACAGCAATGGAATGAAATGTATCATGGAAAACTTTCTTTGTAATTCAAAAATCTTTAAAAATAAATGTTTTAAGTACAAAATTAATCACTGAAATGTGTGTCCTGTAGCGCTAAAGGTGCATCTTGTTGTAAGATAATCTCTGTGAAAGTGTCGTAGTTATTTTCCTCCGAAAGCTAAGTTCTGCAGAAGCCAATGTACTTACCTCATGATAAACAAAAGTGAAATGCTTGGCGTAGAGATATCTTAGTTATTACGCTTATTGTTGTGATGATAAAAGTACTGTGCTGTAACGTATTGTTGTGCTATGGAACAGGCTGTCTCCGTGTAGCTATACCACAAAAGTTTCTACTGAAACAAGTTTTGCTTTCCAGAAGGATTCAGAAAAACTGTGCAGATATAAAACAGATACACCGCAAAAGCAACAATGTAAATTGTGTCACACATTAGTAACATCGTGATATAATCGTGTAGCTGTCACATAAACTAACCCCTGTGTCATATGGTATCTCTCAGAAAGTACTTTAAATCCGGAATGTATTTTCAAGTAAACCAAAATGTTGCATTAGAAACTCATTAGCAGTACTGGTAAATGTTCTAAGTATGTGAGCCTTATAGTCGTTACGTAATCATGTAACTAACAAGCAAGAATGTACACACACAATAACACTGTGACGTCTGTTCACAATAACAATGCATTCGTAATTTCTGTTTGAATAAGTTCTCTTGGATCTTGACTGGATATTTAACTTTAAACATTGTTGCATGGTAACAGTTTCTAAAGCATACTAGTAACATGAAGTGAAACGTTGTATGTCAAAGACAAAATTAAAAAGCAGATTATCTTTCAATAAACGGCTTTACATGTGAAATGTGGTGTAAACCTTTACTCTTCCTAGTACGCAGAGTTTCAACTTCAACGCAATTATCATGTGGTATACGTCGGATTCTGTAAGGTCCATTGTAAACTAGAAAGAATTTGTGACTCAAGTGTTTCTTCTTATGTGACAATGAATGAGCTTTAATGAGAACTTTCTGACCAATATATAATTTCTTTGCATTTGCTTTACCGTGTAGTTTTCTCCTTTTGTCTGCTGCAGATTTTATATTTTTAAGAGCCAAATCAATTATGTCTTTGTGTCGAAGTTTACATGTATACGGGAAAGGTACAAGCTCTCTGATTCTGTTCGGTGGTTCTTCATTCTTCAGTACAAGAGTAGGTGGTAAAGCAGTGGAATCATGAGGCATTTCATTCAGCACATTTTGAAATAAGTGTAAATATATGTCCCAATGCTGATGCCTTCTGTGACAATAAAGTCTGCAAAGCTTATTGATTTCTTTCATAATCCGTTCAGATGGGTTACAATGTGGTAAGTACAATGAAATAAAAACAGGTTTGATTTTATGGTTCCGAAGCATGCGTGACCAATCAGCAGATCTGAATTGTGGTCCGTTATCTGAAATGACTTTACTGACGTGTCCAACTTCACGTAAGAAATTTTTAACAAAGGCGTTGGATACAGACCGTCCAGTGGAATTACGTAACGGTGTGAAAGAAACAAATTTTGAAGTAAGTTCAACAGCGACTAGAACGTACGAAAATCCATTCGATGTTCTGACAAGGGGTCCCAAGAGATCAACAGCAGCAAATTCTTTTAATTTAGAAGGAATAATAGGAAACAATGGAGCACGATGTGAGATAGTAGATGGTTTCGCCTTTTGACAAAGTTTACAAATAGACAAGACTCTTCGAATTCTCTTTTCCATATTGTTAAAATAACAAGTCGTTCGAAGAATATGATAACATTTTCGTGAGCCAAAATGTGTATAGCTGAAATGAATGTACCAAATGAGCTTATTAACAAAATCGTCAGGAATGCAAAGTACCCATAGCTTGTCATCAACAGTGCAGCGTTTGAAGAGTATGTTGTTTCTAACCAGATAATAATGCCAAATCTGAGTGTGTGTCTTTTCATGCCATTTACTTTTGATGTCTTTCCAAATCGGATCTTTATCTTGTTCATGAGCAATGTCCTTTAAAGATGTGGTGATGAAGTTTTCAAAGGCGACTTTCTGAATGTAAAGAATACTGAAATTTTTCTCAAGGTTGCCTTCTGTGTTACTTTTCTCAAGCCCAGCCGGTGCGCGTGACAGCGCGTCCGCCACCATGTTCTCCTTGCCGGGAATGTAGACTATTGTGAAGCGTAATTCTTGCAGAAACAATGCCCAACGTTTTAACCTGTCATGATTTAATTTTGAAGACAAAAAATTGTAATGCACGATGATCACTGTATACTTTTACGTGCTTACCAGAAAGAAAGAAACGGAATTTGTTAAATGCCCAAACGATAGCTAAAGATTCTAATTCAGTAACGGAATAATTTTTTTCAGATTTTGTTAGCACTCGGCTAGCAAAAGCAATGGTTTTCTGAACAGTAGTGTCATTTTCTATGGCTTCTTGAAATAAGTGGGCACCAAGACCGACTTTAGAAGAATCCGTGCTAAGGCAGAAATCTTGTGACTGATCTGGATGAGCTAGTATTGGCGCGTTAAGTAACGCTTCTTTCAAAGAATTGAATTCCAACTGTGCTTGTTCGTCCCAGTTCCAAATAGTATTTTTTCCAGTGAGAGAACAAAGTTTTGGTGTAACTAGAATTTGCATATTCAGAAAACGACGGTAAAAATTTACGAGACCTAGAAAACTGAGGACTTGTCTTTTTGTGGATGGAACTGGAATGGCTCTGATTGCTTCTAACTTTTCAGGATCCGGCTGAATGCCTTCAGAAGAAATAATATGTCCCAAAAACTTCAAATTTGTCCTACCGAATTCAGACTTTTCCAAGTTAACTGTAATTGCAGATTCTGCAAAAATACGTAACAGACTGTTGAAAATGCGGTTATGTTGTTCCCATGAAGCTTCTGCTATTAGAATATCGTCCACATATAAGGTGATGTGACGTTTTAACAACTCAGGTAATAAGGAATTTAGCCCGCGAATGAATGCTGCTGAAGAAATGTTCAAACCAAAAGGAAGTTTCCGAAACTGATAACAAACGCCGAAACAAAGGAAAGCTGTGTATTTTCTACATTCTGGATGAAGTTCGATCTGATAAAAGCTGGATCTGAGATCAATGGAAGACAACACTTGTACACCATTAAAATTTTGAAGAATTTCTTCCATCGTCTGCGGCCTGTCTGTTTCAGGAATAATGATAGTATTGATTTGTCTCGAATCTAAGACAAGCCTGATCGATCCATTTTTCTTCTCAACAACATGTAACGGATTGTTGTA
This sequence comes from Schistocerca cancellata, assembly GCF_023864275.1. NCBI lineage: Eukaryota > Metazoa > Arthropoda > Insecta > Orthoptera > Acrididae > Schistocerca > Schistocerca cancellata. Next base: position 337,910,670 of record NC_064628.1, read on the forward strand.
CGAGCTTACTGCAGGCTCAATAATGCCCTCGTCAAGCATAGATTGTATTTCTGTTCTAACACGGTCCCTATAACGTGCTGGAATTACGTATGGTCTAACACAAAATTTAGTATGCTCACGAATACGAAATTGGTATTGAAATCCATTGATTGTTCCTGTTTTGTGAGTAAAAACTGTGGAATGTGCTTGTAAAATCTCAAAAAGGTCCTGCCTATCAGTGTCATTACAATTCTCAATTGTTTGAATTTTATTCTGAATTAACTCATTAATTTCAAACATGCCGTCTATATCATCCCTGTCAGTACTTGCAGAGTGATTGTTAGTGTCTAGTTCCGTAGAAAATTCCGAACTGTTGTCTAACAGAAGGTAAAGTCGATTAAGTTCCTCGTCATGGTTTGATAGCCAATCTTCAAATTTCAAAGCTATTGACTTACCTTCCTTCTCTAAACTTATTTCAGCATCGTGAAAGCTTAAGATTGCTTTGTATGCATTCAAAATGTCTACTCCCAGTATAATTTCCGTCGACAATAATGGAACAATAAGAAAGTTCATAGAGAAGCTGTGGCTTTGGCAAAAGAATTCTAAATTGGTTTGTTGGCGTACATCTACACTTTTTCCAAAGATTGCACCTTGTAATTTAATCTTACATAACGGAAGTGTGAGGCAATCGTTCGATTTGTTGCATTTTCTAAAAGCTGTTTCACTCATTACTGAAATGGGACTGCCAGAGTCAAGTACTGCCGTAAATTTTACGTCATTTACAGTAATGTGAATCACAGGATATGCAATGTTGTTATGTTTTACGTCGTGTTCCTGGAGTAAGATGTCCCTAATGTCTTCCATTTTTACGTAATTACTAGCTACGGCAGCTGTGTCGTCAGTTTCATAAGTACGTCTTGTGGCTGCCAGCGGTGTGAGTCATTGCCAATTGTCTCTTTGTTGGCGCACATCGTTATTGGGATTTGGAGACCTAACTTCTACAAATTCACCGTGACAAGAATCCCGCCTGTTCTGATGTAGTTCAGGTCTGTCGTTACGATCATATCGTCTGTCGTCATGTCGGTAGATTCCATAGTTTCTTTCTTGTCGGTCACGTGGTGGAGAATTTCTCCCTGAGTCGTAACTGCGCACTGGACCGTTGCGTCTAAAGTTATTCTGTCTCCCTTGATAATAATTGTTTTGGTTCCCATATTGTCTGTTTCTCTGATTGTCTCTGTGATAGTCATTACCGCGGAAAGGTGATCTTTCCCTGAAACTATTACTCTGCCAGTGGTTGTCATATGGGTGGTGTCTGTTTTTGTCACGATTTACGTTGTAAGAATAGGCTTGTCGTGGCCATTTATTGTTTCTGTCGTCACGGAATTGTGACGGATGTGACCTGTAGTGATTGTTTTCCTGTTTTCGCGTTATGCGATTGTCAGTGTCAATTTCTAGTTCTTGTAACAGTCCCTGAAAAGCTTCAATGTCGTCTTTGCAACGTCCTGCTAAAATAATATGTCGTAAATGTTCAGGCAGTTTGATTAAGCAAATGCGGATGAGTTCTGAGGGGCTGTATGGGTTTGACAGGTACTGATTCTTGTGCAACATGTCTTCAAAATATTTGACAAGACTGGAAAATTCAGATTATTCAAAGTGTTTCATCATCATGATGCTATGTTTTACTCGGTCTTATGTAGCTCGTGACCAATATGCTGAGAGGAACGCATGGTAAAATTCTCCTTCACTGTGACAATCGCATTCTTCACTGTGACAATCGCATTCTTACCGCTGGTTCATTCTCTAAGTAGCCACACATAAATTCTAACCTGTGCTCCAATGACCAATTGGGAGGAAAACAATGAGAGAATTGATGGAGCCACGCTTGTGGATGAATGTCGTTGGCAGAATTCTTAAACGTTTTGAATTTACGTGTAGTAATGAACAGCTTATAGTCAAAATCATCGTGTCGGCGAGTAGCATGTCGGTCATTGTTACGTCGTGTTGGCGGTTCCATCTCAAAATTCGGTGCACATTGCCAATTTCTTTCATAACTTCCGAAATGCCCTGTGTTATTATTTTGTGACTGTTCCGTATTTCTATGTCCCTCTTCCCGTATTGGAGCGCGAGTGTCCTCTGAAATACGTAATTCTTGTATTACCTGTGTCAGCTGATCTTGTACTTCCTGGATTTCTCTTTGGTGTTGCGTATTAATTTGATTCAGATTTTGTTTCAGTTTCCTAATTTGTTCGCACTCTTCTGTGTCATTAAAGACTACCGGTTTCGTGTCATTCAGATTATCATCTACCTTCGTAGATAAGTTAGTGACCTGATCCGAAAGTTCAGCTACTTTCTCTGATAATGAACTAATTTTCTCCATGTGTCTTTCTGAACCAATTTTCAGAGTATCTACTGTGTCCTTTAAGTTTGCCTGAGTTTTTGCAAGTTGTGTAACCGAATCGGTAGATGCAACTGAGTCCATTTTAGCTTGCAAGGTCTCATGATTTTCATAAACAATAGTTAGCAGTTCTTTTATGGCTGCTTCGTGATTCTGTAATGCATTTTCATGACGCGAAAAAATAGGTTGGAAATGCTCACAATTTTTTTTTACGTCATTACAGACTTTTTGACATATCGATTCAATGTTATGTAACTCAGTAGTTAAATCTTCACGTGTTTGTTCAAGCGTGGTGTCTAACTTTTGAAGACTTTGTTCCATTGCGTCTAACTGTTGCTGTGTTTTTCTCTGGTGTTGTTCCATTGTGTCTAACTTTTGAAGATTTTGTTCCATTGTGTCTAACTGTTGCTGTGTTTGTCTCTGGTGTTGTTCCATTGTGTCTAACTTTTGAAGATTTTGTTCCAATGTGTCTAACTTTTGAAGATTTTGTTCCATTGTGTCTAACTGTTGCTGTGTTTGTTTCTGATTTTGTTCCATTTTCTGCATTAATTGCAATAATAATGTATTAGTGTCTGGAATCTGTTTCTCTATGCTTTTTGGCAGTGCGTTTTCACCGGCAGCATTCACATTTTGACAAGCAGAAAATGTGTCTTGACTCATTTGAGAAAACGGTGAGGACCCAAAACCTAAGTCTACAGTATTTGCAATATTGTGTTCTGTCATTTCGGATTCCTGAGGCGAGCTGTTGCCGACCGATCGATCGATAATGCTTCCCTGTTCACTACCTGTTTGACTGTCTACACCATTATTTGCCGCCCGCTCCATATCCCTGTGCACAATTACCAAATTACTACTTCGAATGTCTGTTAATTCACTACCCAGTGGTGCTGATAAGCTACGCTCGTCGTCACTATTATTTCTCAGTTTACTTCGGAGCCTAGTGTTACGTTTTTCACACGCCATTATTGTCACAATATTTCACACGATAACACAGAAAAGCACAATTTGAATAGCAAAAATAAGAGAACACATTAACATAGCACTGAAAATAAGATGTAGTTAATTGCAAGCGCAGCTGCGAAATACTTGGTGCAAATCTACATGCATGCCACAACTGTTTTACAGTACAATAATGAAAGACTGCAACTACAAAGGAGATTCTCTCTTCAATTACGCGCTAGCAATAAACAAAAGCTACACTAAATACACAAACTACAAGAAAAAATCAGAAGATTCCAGTGAGGTATCCTAGGCTAAGGGTCGACATATGAAACGTCCCCTTAAAACAATTGTACACGACTGTGGTTAAACTGACACAATATTTTTTTAGCGCAACGCAATCTGACTATCAAAGATCCCTGCAAAAGAATGGCCCTGAGTAACATTAAACTATACCTTTCAGAAATCACTTACCTCACAAAAATCTTCATTACTCAAACTACTGCAATACAGCGAGCGCCACTACTGCCAGCTAAATAAAAGATTCAAACTACGGAAGGCACTAACTACTGATAGGGATAGTTAGCAAATGAAAGATATTAATAGAGAACAATCAATGTATATACCTTAATAGTCATAATATATATAGCAGTTCATGACAAATTACAAAACTCCGCCATCTCTCTCCCCACATCCACCACTGCTGGCTGCTCACCTCCAATTGCGCAACGCTACGCGCTGTTCACATCCAGCTGCCGCTGCCCAACACTACAATGGCAGACAACAATGCAAACTAGCCACAGACTGCACACAGCACAGCCAGTGATTTTCATATAGAGCGCTACGTAACTTTGCCAATAAGAAAACATAAACAGCCTACTTTCATAAAGAAAACATAAACAGCCTACTTACAACTACGCAATATGCTTTACTCGTAACTGATTCTGGAAAGTTACTGCCAACAGTCTACGATTGCCTACTAGAGATAACTGCCCCATTTGGTCCGAGGATTTACAAACTGGTGGATGGGTACGCCGTAAAAAGTAGGAATGAATTTATGACGTCATCAGAATCTGGGAAACTTACGACAGAGGTTTACAACAGCTTTCTGGCAGAGATGATGATCCCCAACGTGCAGGTAATTTATTTCTTTGGATAAACAAATCCACAATAATACGACGATAGTTTTCAAGAGCAGGAAGGACTGCCATCGTGCAGTATTAAAGTAATTCCTCTCCCCACCAAAACGCTAGCGTAATTTCATCATAAAGTAAAGAATTTGACAAAATATCTGCCAAAATCATCTCAACGAGAGAGCAAAAGAAATCATTTCCTGAGAAGACTGCATCAAGTTACATCCAGTTGAACTTCATCAGCTATCCTTGTCAATATTTAGCAAAATGTGTAGATTGCTGCCAACAGCGTATGAGAGAGAAGATTTTATGAATGTAAACCAAGTTTGTTTTTACTTCATCTATAAATTTACAAATTGACAAATTGTGTCATTTATAAAGTGTGCAAGGTACCGAGATAATTACTGCCCTCCTTTTTTTATCATGAATATCACCCAAGCACGTGTAAATGAATTGTAAGATAATGAAAATATCTTAGTTTATTACGTCAAGTTCTAGTGCATGCCGTAAAGTTATTTACTGCAAATTTATTTGTAATTCCAAATTTTTATTTTCCATTTTTATTCATTTTATGAAAATATTAATCAATACAGTGTTGGCCATAATGTTGTTTTACCTGCAGTTTAATAACGCAAAAATGAACAAAAAGATATTTTTCACGTAGGTACTCGTACTCACGACTCTCGGATTTTTGTTCTGTTCTCGTTCCGGTGAGCCAACTGCTCCGTGGAAACTCTGTTAAAATAAATAGCTCATGCTTTGTCAGACCCGCGACAAAAATTCCATTCTTTTCTTTCTTAACTCTTGAGCTCTTAACCTCCCACTTCTGTCACTTTCAGTTCTGACCAAGTCCTGGATATGGAGTAAATCTGGATGAAACTGGTGTTGACGAGTAGCCACGCTCCCCTTGTCGAGGCAATACTGTTTCACATCTCATAGTAGAAGGTCCTCATTTCAGTTTATATGTCCATATAAAAACATCTTTTTTCCACTGCATTCCCCAAGCAAGACCAGGAATTCGTTCAACGTCGTCGTGATTGCTTGAGTACATGATCTCTTCGCGAAAATCCACAGCGTTGAACCAATACCTGTTCTCACTTTCTTTTCTCCTTCCCTTACGGCGTGTCGAAAAATGTCACCATGCGCCGACACCACACGGCAAAACACCGCCGTCGGGTTCGTTGCCAGCTTTGCCCCTCGACCTGCCGGATGCGTCATTTGCAGAGCGACCTACAGAAGGCCTTGGCGTAGCCTGGACCAAGGTACAGAGAGCGTGTAAGTGCGCAGGAGAAATCGCTCATACTACGAACCTTTTGCTGCATCCCCCAGTGGCACGGGAAGCCGATCAGGAAGAAATGTACCCCCACCATGCTGGTATTTAGGCCCACATCCGCGACTATGACGGCAGTTAAGTCGCAGCCATCCAAGGGAGGAGGCTTGCCCTGGTTCCAGCGTCATTGGCGAGGTCCAGCTTTGTAACTATGGCACCACACAGTGCGGTACAGATGGACCCAACGACATGACGAATGGACCGCTCAGGATTGGCTTCACATTCTCCTCACCGAGGAGTGTGGTATATGCCTTTAACCAGACGTGTTTGGAGGCAACCCGGTCAGGCTGAACGCCTTAGACAAACTGTCCAGCGAGTGCAGCAAGGTGGAGGTTCCCTGCTGCATTCGGGTGGCATTATTTGGGGCCGACGTACGCCGATGGTGGTCATGGAAGGCTGTACAATACGTGTATGCCATCCTCCGACCGATAGTGCAACCATATCGGCAGCATATTGGTGAGGCATTCGTCTTCATGGACGACAATTCGCGCTCCATCGTGCACATCTTGTGATTGACATCCTTCAGGATAACGACGTCGCTCGACTACAGTGGCCAGCATGTTCTCCAGATATGAACCCTATCGCACATGCCTGAGATAGACTGAAAACGGCTGATTTTGGACGACGTGTCCCACCAACCACTCTGAGGGATCTACGTCGAATCGCCGTTGAGGAGTGGGACAATCTGGACAAACAGTGCCTTGATGAACTTGTGGATAGCATGCCACGACGAATACAGGCATGCATCAATGCAAGAGGACGTGCTACTGGGTATTAGAGGTGCCGGTGTGTATAGCAATCTTTACCACCACCTCTGGAGATCTACCTGTATGGTGGTACTACAGGCAAAGTGTGGTTTTCATGAGAAATAAAAAGGGTGGAAATGATGTTTATGTTAATGTCTATTGCATCTTTTTGTAAAGGTCCTGGAACTCTCGGAAGCGAGGTGATACAAATCTGTTTTTGATGTGTGTATTTCATAAATGGACAAAACACAAAAATACAGTAAACGAAGAAGGCGAAGGGACAGACAAACGTCTAAAAATTAAGAGTGACATGAAGTCCAAAATAGCTAAGAGGAATGGCTAGAGGACACATGTAAGGATTTAGAAGCATATATCACCAGGGGAAAGATAAAAACCACCTCCAAGGAAATGAGAGAGTCCTTTGGAGAAACAAGAAGGTGCTGTATGAACATCAAGATCTCAGATGGGAAACAAGTGTTAAGCAAAGAAGGGAAAGCTGAAAAGTGGGAAGGAGTATATAGAGGGTCTATACAAGGGAGACAAAATTGCAGGAAATTTTATATAGAAGCAGAAGTTGACGTAAATGAAGATGAGGTGGGAGACATGATACTACGAGAATAATTTAAAGTAGCACTGAAAGACATTAGCCGAAACAAGGCTGCAGGAGTTGACAACACTGCGTCAGAGTTGTTGACACTCTTGAGAGAACCTACCTTGACAAAGCACTCCCATCTGATGTGTGTAAGATATACACTACTGGCCATTAAAATTACTACACCAAGAAGAAATGCAGATGATAAACGGGTATTTATTGGACAAATATATTATACTAGAACTGACATCTGATTACAATTTCACGCAATTTGGGTGCATAGATCCTGAGAAATTAGTACCCAGAACAACCACCTCTGGCCGTGATAACGGCCGTGATAAGCCTGAGCTTTGATGGTTTGTACAAGTACAGCTGCCCATGCAGCTTCAGGACGACACAACAGTTCATCAAGAGTAGTGATTGGCGTATTGTGACAGGCCAGTTGCTCGGCCACCATTGACCAGACGTTTTCAATTGGTGAGAGATCTGGAGAATGTGCTGGCCAGGGCAGCAGTCGAACATTTTCTGTGTCCACATAGGCCCGTACGGAACCTGCAACATGCTGTCGTGCATTATCCTGCTGAAATATAGCGTTTCGAAGGGATAGAATGAAGGGTAGAGCCACAGGTCGTAAGACGTCTGAAATGTAACGTCCACTGTTTAAAATGCCGTCAATGCTAACAAGAGGTGACCGAGACGTGTAACCTATGGCACCCCATACCATCACACCGGGTGATACGCCAGTGTGGCGATGACGAATACACGCTTCCAATGTGCGCACACCGCGATGTCGCCAAACACGGATGCGACCATCATGATGCTGTAAACAGAACCTGGATTTATCCGAAAAAACGACGTTTTGCCATTCGTGCACCCAGGTTCGTCGTTGAGTACACCATCGCAGGCGCTCCTGCCTGTGATGCAGCATCAAGGGTAACCGCAGCCGTGGTCTCCGAGCTGATAGTCCATGCTGCTACAAACGTCGTCGAACTGTTCGTGCAGATGGTTGTTGTCTTGCAAACGTCCCCATCTGTTGACTAAGGGAACGAGACGTGGCTGCACGATCCGTTACAGCCCTGCGGATGTGATGCCTGTCATCTCGACTGCTAGTGATACGAAGCCGTTGGGATGCAGCACGGCGTTCCGTATCACCCTCCTGAACCCACCGATTCCATATTCTGCTAACAGTCATTGGATCTCGACCAACGCGAGCAACAATGTCGCGATACGATAAATCGCAATCGTGATAGGTTACAATCCGACCCTTATCAAAGGCGGAAACGTGATGGTACGCCATTCTCCTCCATACACGAGGCATCACAACAACGTTTCACCAGGCAACGCCGGTCAACTGCTGTTTGTGTATGAGAAATCGGTTGGAAACTTTCCTTATGTCAGCACGTTGTAGGTGTCGCCATCGGCGGCAACCTTGTGTGAATGCTCTGAGAAGCTATCCATTTGCATATCATAGCATCTTCTTCCTGTCGGTTAAATTTCGCATCTGTAGCACGTCATCTTCATGGTGTAGCAATTTTAATGGCCAGTAGAGTATGAGACAGGTAAAATAGCCTCAGACTTCAAGAAGAATATTATGATGCCATTTCCAAAGAACGCATGTGTGAATATTACCGAACTATATGTTTAATAAGCCTCGGTTGCAAAATAAAAATACAAATTCCTTACAGAAGATTAAAAAGCTGGTAGAAGCTAACGTTGAAAGATTAGTTATGATCCCGCAGAAATGTACGATCACGTTAGGTAATACTGACCCTACGGCGTAACTTAGAAGATAGTTTAAGGGAAGGGAAACCTACGTTTATAGCGTTTTAGACTTCGGAAAGCTTATGACAAAGTTAACCGTAATACTCTCTTTCAAATTCTGAATGTAGCAGGGTAAAATATAGGGAGCGAATAGCTATTTGCCCTTGTACAGAAACCAGACTCCAGTTATAAGAGTCGAGGGGCCTTAAAGGGAAGCAGTGGTCGAGAGGGGTGTTTGACAGGATTGTAGTCTGTTCCCGATGTTGTTCAATCTGTACACGGAGCAAGCTGTAAAGGAAACCAAACAAAAATTTTGAATAAGAATTAAGGTCCAGGGAGATGAAATAAAAAGTCTGAGGTTTCTTGATGACGGTGTGAGTCGGTCACAGATAACAAATGACTTCTAAGTGCAGCTGAACCGAATGGACGTGTTTTGAAAGAAGGATGATGAACATCAACAGAAGCAAAACGAGGGTAATGGACTGTAATCGATTTAAATAAAATGGCTCTGAGCACTATGGGACTTAACTGCTATGGTCATCAGTCCCCTAGAACTTAGAACTACTTAAACCTAACTAACCTAAGGACAGCACACAACACCCAGCCATCACGAGGCAGAGAAAATCCCTGACCCCGCCGGGAATCGAACCCGGGAACCCGGGCGTGGGAAGCGAGAACGCTACCGCACGACCACGAGATGCGGGCTGATTTAAATAAGGTAATGCGGAGAGAATAAGATTAGGAAGCGAGACACTTAAAATAGGAGATAAACTTTGCTGCTTGTACAGCAAAATAACTAATGTTAGTCGAAGCAGAGAAGATACGAAGTGTAGACTAGCAATCGCAAGAAAAGCATTTCTGAAGAAGAAAATTTTCTTAACATCGTATGTAGATCTGTCAGTAAGTGTTTTGTGATAGTATTTGTCTTGAGTGTAGCCACGTACGGAAGTGAAACATGGAAGATAAACAGTTTAGATAAGAAGAGAATAGAAGCTTTTGAAATGAGGTGCTGCACAAGAATTCTGAAGACTAGACGGGTAGATCACGTAACTAATGAGGAGATACTAAATAGAATTTGGGAGAACTGAAATTTTGGACACAACGTGACTAGAAGAAGTGATAGATTGATAGGATACACTCTGAGACGTCAATGGATCACCGATTTAGTACTGGATGGAAGTGTGGGAGGTAAAAACCGTCGACGAAGGCCAAGATATGAATATGGTAAGCGAATTCAGAAGGACGTAAGTGGCCCCAGGTTTTCGGAGAAGAGACGGCCTGCACAGGATACAGTAGCATGGCGAGCTACATCAAACCAGTCTTCGAACTGAAGACCAGAACAACAACGACAAAAATAGACAACTGTCCCATCGTGTAAGAGCAATCAAATATACGGACAGTTACGTTCCATATTTCGATACTTGCAAATTTACTCTTTAAAACCTACTGAGTACAACCCATCGACCTAGAATCATGACACAGAACAAGGAAGGTAAGAAATGCGAAATTCGTTAATTTTTCATTACACCACATTTTTATGTCCATCTGCCTGCCTACCTGTATTTTAAGTCCCCCTTTTGTCAGGAAAGGGTATAGGCATAAAGTTAAAATTAATGGCAGGTACTAAGGTCTACGGTTCCCTTACAGTGCAAGTTAAACTTCTAAGTGAACATTGTCAAAAGATATATCCATTTATGTCACATATTTTGATACTCGCTAACTTACTGATCAGAACCTGCCTGGTACTTCTGTTGATCTTTAATCGAAAAGTTTGACAAGAAGCAAGGTTTCAAAGTACAAATAAAGAAAAAAATCCGAAAAACTGTTAATTTGTAATTATTTCACATAATTGTTTTGCCATTTTTCTCGGTCTGTTTGTCTGGTGGTCTGTTCAATCTTTTCTCGGGAACGGGTAGAGGTATCAAGTTGAGACTTGTGCCAAATACTAAAGTTTACTGTCCTTGGCGGCATAAGAAAATTTGACTAGTAAGTCAAAACAGTCAAAATATACCGCCATACAGGTCAATTTTAAAACTCTTGGAACTGCTGGCCCAGCAGAGAAGTGTGTGGCTGGAAATCGAGAGGGTGCGGGGTCGAATCTCGGTCAGACCACGGATCTTTCAGTCTACGTCTTAACGGAGCCTTCACCTATTAACTATCTTAGGGCTCAACATATGCAAGAAATAGTTCCGATTCGATGTTAAACTGTGGCTCCACGTTCATCCATTCGAGAACTGGGATAGGTTAGGTTCATACAAGTCACCGAAGTGGCGTCCAATAGAAAGACTTGCACCAAGTCACTATGACACACAAGATTATTGTTATTATCTCAGCACATAATTAAGTTTGCATGGAACACTGAGAGAGGGAATCCTACTGGTACTTTTATGTCTATGTTTATAAAGCTTCACACAGCTGCGGCCGTTGTAGGCCCAAAATGAAAAACTCCTGAAAGTATGAACTTACCATCACAAAAATCACGACTGGGACCCTCGAATACTCATCTGGCTTTGCGAATAATGCTCTGCTCCCTGCAAATATCCACAGGGGACTCTGTCATAAAACAAAGAGTAATTAGTTCTTCCAGATTTATCGACTGGAATTATGAGTTACATATTCCGTAAAATGATTGAAATTAAAACTAACGTATTTGATATAATCATTCGGTACAAGAAATGAATTTCTGTGGGAAACAAAATGAACTAATTTATTGATGAAAGCTGTAGTCAGTGGGCTTCATTTTATTAAACTAGCAACTATAGTGCGCGTCATATATCTTGGCGGCCGAGTTTAGGTTCGTTCTGCGCATCTGACGTCACAAAACACAGTCAGCCAATGAACAGAGAACGACGTTGCCAGATCTCGACTGCAGTGCAGAGCACGGACGAGTGTCTTGAGTTTTAGAAACGTTCAGTCATAAATAAAGTAATAGAACAAAAGCAATGTCTTGATAGCAGATTTTCTTTTATAGAAAGTTTGGAAAAAGCATTCTTTATACCAACTGCTTCATATTCTATTAATTAATTAAACCAAACAAGCAATAAGACTCCTAATTCAGGCGATAGCAAGGAAAGGTGTTTGTTTCAATCTCACGAACTGCTTTTTCGCAATAAAGGACAGCGGTAATTGTTTATTTCCTATTGTACTTCAACGAAGCGTGAGTAATTCATAGTCATACCAACAGTGTTTATAAGTAGTTGCGTGTCTGTTAGACTACTTATGGAGTTACACCATTCCATGAGCTGAGGTAGCGGAACGGATAAGGTGTTGGGCTCCCAAGCGAAAGGTTGTGAGTTCAAACCTTGAACGGTGCTTCATATTTTCTTTATTTTAAAACAATATTGGAGTGCCTTACTTCACGAATTTTATTCGTTTGAATGAAATTTCTAGTGCTTTGCCTCTTCATCACCTTTTTCGCTGCTGCAGACACGTGCTCCCCGCATTCCGCGCTGTGCGCGATTTTGTCATCACTGCACTTCTCGCCTGTGCAGACACATGGTGTTCCCACTGCTTTGACACACTTATCATTCGATTTCACAAAAACTATTTGGCCAAAAAATTTGATTTTTACACGTCTTCTTGACTGATACCTTCCCCCCATAAATGACTTAATTTTGTTTTGATGTGCAGCATTAAATGTAGTAAACCATTGCACGAAATTTTGAAGAGTTTGCCGAGGTAAAAGTCCATAGCGTATACTTTCCGTATGGTCGATTTTAGTTGCCACAATGTTGAGAATGAAATATGGACAAGATACCTAAATTTCATATAATATTTACTGTATAACAATATCTCATTTAATTTAAGTACCACATAGGTGTCGTATGTAATATTGAGAAATATTCCGTCTTTCGCGACTGTAATAAAAGTTTTATTTACCCAGGGCGCGTTTGGCTTTATTTTAAAGCACTTCCATCGGTGAAAGCTATGGCACATACACAATGGTATTCATGTTCTATTTCTTGTTTTTGTTCCACAGTCGCAGTTTTACCATGATATTGAAATATATCCCTCTTCTGCAACTGTAATAAGCGACTTATTTAGACCAGACGCGTTTCTCTCTTTTGAAGCATCATAAGAGGACTGTATTTTGTGTCCTCCATTGCCAAGTCACCTTTCGTAGTTTTGTGCTGCGGTAGCACAATATTCAACGTTTGTGTTGGCTCATCAGTGTTTTAGCAAATAAATGCTTTTTGTGTGTGCCACACACAAAATTATATTTGACATAGCTCTGAGCACTTCACTGACAGACGGTATATTCAAGTCCTAATGTTTTTGTAAGTCCACAGTTTTGTTTAATGTATTTTGTCTACTTCCTTTTGATTGATTGAAGTGCTTTAAAATAAAGCCAAACGTGCCCAGTGTAAGTAAAACTTTCGTTACAGTCGCGAAAGGTGGAATATTTCTCAATATTACATACGAAACTTATGTGGTACTTAAATTAAATGAAATATATAGCTATCTTGTCCACATTTCATTCTCAACATTGTGGCAACTAAAATCGACCATCCGGAAAGTATACTCTATGGACTTAACCTCTGGAAACTCTTCAAAATTTCGTGCAATGGTGTACTGTATTTAATGCTGCATAATAACTGCGTTGAACATCGAAACAAAATTAAGTCATTTATGGGGGTAAGGTATCAGTCAAGAAGATAGGTAAAAATCTAATTTTTGAGCCAAATAGTTTTTGTGGAATCGAATGATAAAGAGTGTCAAAGCAGTCGGAACACAATGTGTCAGCACAGGCGAGCAGTGCAGTGACAAAATCGCCCACAGCGCGGAATGCAGGGAGCACGTCTTTGTAGCAGCGAAAGGGTTACTGCGGCCGTGGTGGCTTTACTTCATGAACTGCGCGCTCCCTCCTAAACGTAAGCTTGCGAACTATGCTATACTATGGCGCTGCTTCTCTTGGCGCGTGCGTCGTGTGCAACTGGCAACGCAGCAATCTCCCGCGTCTAGGCGGGCATGCGCGAGCCGCCAAGATAAAAGAATTGAACTATAACTGTAAAATGATTAGTTGTACCAGCAAAAGCCTGGTGCAATGAGAGCTCGATAATTAACTAATTAACAAAATACAATGACTTAAGCCATACAAGTAATATTTATTAAAAAAACAGCATTTTGTGGTCTCCTGCCTCTTGTTCTGTGAGTAGGGCTCTGCACCGCGACTGGAACTACACTGGTCCTCCATGTACTCCACCCCTAGGATGTGTAAGTAGGCTGTTTATGTTCTTATATTGGTAACGCCGCCACCACGTAGCACTCTCTGTATGAAAATCAATGGCTGTGCTGTGTGCAGTCTGTGGCTAGTTTGCATTGTTGTCTGCCATTGTAGTGTTGGGCAGCTGGATGTGAACAGCGCGTAGCGTCGCGCAGTTGGAGGTGAGCCGCCAGCAGTGGTGGATGTGGGGAGAGAAATGGCGGAGTTTTGAAATTTGTAAAAATGGATGTCATGAACTGCTGTATATATTATGACTTTTGATGACTCTTAAGGTAAATGCATTGTTTGTTCTCTATTATAATCTTTCATTTGCTAACTATGCCTACTAGTAGTTAGTGCCTTCCGTAGTTTGAATCTGTTATTTAGCTGGCAGTAGTGGCGCTCGCTGTGTTGCTGTAGCTTGAGTAACAAAGATTTTTGTGAGGTAAGTGATTTGTGAAAGGTATAGGTTAATGTTAGTCAGGGCCATTCCTTTGTAGGGATTTTTGAAAGTCAGATTACGTTGCGCTAAAAATATTGTGTGTCAGTTTAAGCACAGTCACCTATAATTTTTCAAAGGGGACGTTTCAGATGTTAATCTGCGTGATGGCACCTGTCTCTCGATGCATGACCATACCGCCATCATTTATACACTGATCTTCCGCGTACTCAGTCCCACGGAATGCGAACCTGCATGCCAGCTCCCATTTATTGTTCCGTGGGCATGGTTCCACGCAAGCACAGCATCTACAATGAACTTACGTGTTCTTCGTCCCCAATGAAGTGAACCTCATTGTCGGCTTCTGCCTCTTGCCCCACGATCATTGCTCCGTTCAGACAACGTGTCTACTTTTGTCTTTTGTGTACTTCAACAATCAAAATGTGAACCTCAGCCCATGGCCATTGCTCCGTGTCACAACAGGTCTTCCTTGTACTCCGACCCCAGAACGTGAACCTGTGCGCTGGGGCTCCTGTCTCTTGTTCCATGACCACTGCTCTGTGCTGACACCGCCTCTACATTAGCATTCTGTGTGCTCAGGAGTTGAAACTGCATGCTGACTCTTGCAGTTTGTTCCATAGCCATTGATCCATGCCGTCACAGCATCTACATTGGTCTTCCATTCCCAAAGATGTGAAACTTTGTGCCATCTCGGACATTATTTTTTTCCTACTGATTTTCGTCAGTTGATTAAAACGTTACCCCTATCATTTTTCGTCCGTCTCCCAGCACTCAGCAAGCGTTTGAAAAGTAAGATCATAGTCTTACGTTTGAAATTAATATTTTATGTAGGAATAAAGGAATGTATACCATGTGATCAAAAATATTTGGACACCCCCAAAACCATACGTTTTTCATATTAGGTGCATTGCGCTGCCACCTACTGCCAGGTACTCTATACCAGCGACCTCATTAGTCATTAGAACTCACGGGCTTCGAACGTGGTAAGGGGATTGAGTGTCACTTGTGTCATACGTCTGTACGTGATGTTTCCACACTCCTAAACGTCCCTAGGTCCACTGTATCTGATATGATAGTGAAATGGAAACATGAAGGGACACGTACAGCAAAGAAGCGTACAGGCCGACCTCGTCTGTTGACTGACACAGACCGGCGACAGTAGAAGAGGGTCATAATGTGTATAGGCAGCCATCTATTCAGACCATCACACAGGAGTCCCATACTGCATCACGATTCGCTGCAAGCATGGTAATAGTTAGGCGGGAGGTGGGAAAACTTGAATTTCATGGTCGAGCGGCTGCTCATAAGCTACACATCACGCCAGTAAATGCCAAACGACGCATTGTTTGCTGTAAAGAGCGTAAACGTTGGACGACTGAACAGTAGAAAAAAAGTTGTATCTAGTGACAAATCAAGGTACACAATGTGATGATTCGATAGCTGGGAGTGAGTATGGCGCATGTCCAGTGAACATCATCTGTCAGTGTGTGTAGCGCCAACAGTAAAATTAGAGGGCGGTGGTTTTATGGTATGGTCGTGTTTTTCATGTGGGGCTTGCACACATTGTCGTTTTGCGTGACACTATCACAGCACAGCCCTACATTGATGTTTTAAGGACCTTCTTGGTTCCCACTGTTGAAGAGCAATTCGGGAATGGCGACTGCATCCTTCAACACGATCTAGCACCTGTTAGTAGTGGAACAAAGTTCATACAACCCGACTCTTCAATGTTCCCAGATGTATCCAGGATGGCGTCCTGTAGACTTGGCAACAGCGCATGACGTCATCCAAGTTGGCAGCCGTGACGTCAGCTGGATCACTCAGGTACCTTTATCCGGCATGGCTCCTTTTGTCGGGAAAGTGCCACTCCCCCACGGCACGAAATTTGAATTTTGGAGGGAATTGAATTATGTGCTTCTAAGGGTCACCCGGCAGTACCCCACTACCTCTTTTATACTTTTTTGCTTGATGGTGTGTCATCCTCTTGGAAAATGGGCAGGAAATTCCAATTTTGGAGGGAATTTTGCTCAAAGAGCTTACTCCTGCAGCTAAGGGGAGTTAGTACGGTGTTGCCCCCACTACAGACTGCACATGATGTCATTCAGTTCGAATATAATTTGTATACATTTGTTTAAATTTGTTGAAATTTGCTTAAATTTGCTATCCACGTATAGCATTAGTGGCTTAGTGTGGCGATACCGCCACAAGCGGCTGAAATATCAGTGCTTGTTGAGCTGTCACTGTGGAAGGACCATGTGTTCAATTAGCAAGATGTTGGTGCCAGTCAGGGAGAGCTGTGTTACATGCACTCATTCAGCTGAGGACTGCATCCACAGCACACTGCATGAAGAATGGAAACGAGCAATAATGCTTGAACATCTGAAGAAGAAGAATACGGTCCTGCAAATAAATGCTTTGCATTAAAGATGCATTACACAGTGCGTGGAAACATCTGTCTCTGCTGGATCTGTCTGTCATTTCTAAGAAATACGTATAAGTTCCCACCACACAAGAGACAACTGCCTCCAATCCAGCAGACCAAGGAAATGAGCTAGTTCACGATTTCACTGCTAGAGGGCAATGCAATAGGTCATGTGATCATACAGTTCAGACAATACGACAGAGCATCATGATGACGTCACGTGTTTTTCTCAGCTGCGTGTGTGCCCTAGCCTACCAATTCCCCCAGCAGTCTGGAGGGGAGAAATGTGGGGGAAAGAACTCAGCCTGTTCTATGGTGCCGTAGAGAGGGAGGAGTGTACTGAATTTATTTATGGAACAATTTATTTATGGGAGGATTTCACGTGGTTTATTTAATTAATACATTGAAGCAAAACACTCACCCTGACGTGCTTGTGGTAACAATGTACAGTTTATGGAACTGAAGCTGGCCTTTGTGGCCGAGCGGTTCTAGGCGCTACAGTCTGGAACCGCGCGACCGCTACGGTCGCAGGTTCGAATCCTGCCTCGGTCATGTGTGTGTGATGTCCTTAGGTTAGTTAGGTTTAAGTAGTTTAAAGTTCTAGGGGACTGATGACTACAGAATTTAAGTCCCATCGTGTTCAGAACCATTTGAACCACGGAACTGAAAACTACTCGTAAATAATACAGTAAACTGATGTGCAGAGACGTAAAAAACTCGCAAATTACCGAAATAGTCCAGTACGTAGCATGCAGACATGGAAACTACTCGTTGATCAGCGGTATAATGCATGTGTAACGCTATGCAAAAACGCTCAAAACGCTTAAACATCCGAAAGAAATGCAGTGCAGGAAGACTCACCGCTCGTAAAAATCGCAATGTATCATTGACTCGAACCCAGATTCTACCCCACACCTACAAGCTAAGGGGGAAAAGGCTGAGGTGTAAGGTATTATCTTTATACTTTTTGGTGGGAAATACGTCCATCTGACTAGATGCTGGTGTTGGACAGAGTGCAGTTTAAAAAGTATATTCCCTGCAAGTAAAGAGCATCTATCGCTGTTTGACGTCAGAGTTCACTACAGATGCCTACTAAAAATCATCCTACAGCACAGGTAACAGAAGCCAAAACACGCTATAACAGCTGATGGAGGCGGGTGGACGCAACTGGATGCAATCGAGTATAGTGCTATACCACGCGTCCTGGTCAGAAAAATAGTGGATTTGCGCTAGGTGTTGGCAGCTGTACTACATATAGTACATTGTTAGAAGTGGCATTAAAAATTGATAGAATTGCGAAAAATAATAGGAAATACGTAGAAATTGAGCGAAAATACCCTGAAATGCGGCGAAATTGAAAAAGTAATTGCCCATGTTTGGTCGGCGCAGAACAATTCTTGTACATGGGAACAAGCATGCGGCAGCAAGCGGAATCCGGCAAAATGTCTACATGGGAGCGAAGGGGAGCCACGGAAATAGTCACAATGTTTTCCGTCGAGGCAGTAATCTACCGTATGTCTATTGAGGTAACAGTGATACACGCAAGTTCACTACTGTAGTTGACGCTTTTCAGGAAAACAGAGAACCATCTGCCTCTCAACTTACATGCATCTGTGTTAAAGGATAAGACAGAGTGGTCCAGTTGATAGATTGAGATGTAGCTGTAATGTGGTACGATTTAATCGCTGGCTGATGATGCTTTCTACAGAGAGAGGGAGATGTTTGACGTTTTTTCCGCTGTTCTGTCAGGATGCATCAGTCACGTGACATAGCCTGCGTTTGACTCATATACAACCACGTGTTCTGTATTTGACTTAGAGCACTGTCTACTTGCGATCATTAACAGCAAACCTCTCCGTCATCACAGGACTTCCATCTCATGTGTGATGAAATGTTACCATCCTCTTTCGACACATTCCTCTAAACGAACGAAGATTTGTGCGATATACTCCATTCCCTTGCCGCAGCTTGGGTATAAAATCGATATTTCAGTTTCATAACAAAGATGATTCTAAATTAACGATAGGCGCTTGTGAGACACTGCAATCCCCATGTGTACACCTGCTTGACAGATGTCCTGTGCCGGCCGGTGTGGCCGTGCGGTTCTAGGCGCTTCAGTCTGGATCCGCGTGACCGCTACAGTCGCAGGTTCGAATCCTGCTTCGGGCATGGCTGTGTGTGATGTCCTTAGGTTAGTTAGGTTTAAGTAGTTCTAAGTTCTAGGGGACTGATGACCACAGCAGTTAAGTCCAATAGTGCTCAGAGCCGTTTGAACCATTTGATGTCCTGTTTACAGAGTTGGTGGTGGCATGTCGGATGCCGCTGCTATGTGTTCATCTGTTTCCTCGTAAGAGGTATTCTGTGTGACTAATGTTCATTTTAATGGGACTGATGCGAGCATAGTAAATTTCTGAACCGTGATGATTGTGAACAGTGGATGCTATACATCTCTGGAAAGCTACATTGTGCACTTGTCAAACAGAATCGACATTCTAAGGAAGGTTTTTTTTTCATTTTACAGTTTGTTACCATAGTTTATCGTAGAGAAACCTGCAGAAAGGATGGATGTCATGCACGGGAAATACATCTCTTACAATGAAATGATAACAGCGCTGCAATTTACATGACTGATAGGTCGGAAACTGAAGCGATCTAATATTATACCTTGCTTTAAGTGCAGAGCTGTGTAGCTTTAGGAGTGTGTGTGTTTATGTTCCCTCTTACCTATTTCTTCCTGGTACTGATCCCAGACACTAGAACAATACTTTAAAATTGATAGCATAGTTGATTTATGTAAAATGCTTCGGTCTCCAACCGTCTGGAGCTCCATAATGCATATAAACCATCTGTTTCTTGGTCTTCTTAACCGTCTATTACATCACAGCACTTTCAAATCTACTACTATACACCGATAAGGGGTGCTAACCTCCACGACATTTGAGTGTCTGGAGAAATCTTGTGCACTTGGATGGGTGAGGACTCGGCAAGCTTCATTCATTCATGAGACGCGGAACGTAGCAGTCTGATTCTGGTCAGCTACAAATTCAGTCAGTAATGGTACTGCAGGGTGGATTGGTCAAAGACATTGCTAGGGGTCTTTCAATCTCTTATATTATCCTAAGACTGTGAGAATGCTCTGTGACCTCGTCCGCAATCTTAGCTGGTGCCCGCATTAGTGAGAAATTTGTCAATGAGTATTATGGGTATCAACATAATAGAGCAACCGCCGATACAACAGTGATTGCCAGGTGGCGGATTCCCAGTAACGACGGCGGCTTAATGAGTTTTTCGTTTGGATTTTAACGCTACACAACTTTGACGATGTATTTTAAACTGAACTAAACCGACTATTTAAATTTTATCAGTTCTGGAAGGTTCTCGAAATTTCTTATTTTCGTAATGTTTATATATCCAGGAATATTATGTGTTTGTGTAACTCTTCGTCAAGGGGACGCTGAGTCGCATTTGCATTTGTGACTGTGTGTGTGTGTGTGTGTGTGTGTGTGTGTGTGTGTTTGTGTGTGTATGTGTGTGTGTGTGTGTGTGTGTCTGACTGTCAGTCTGTCGTCTGTTTTTGACGAAGGCATTCCAGGCCGAAAGCTGTATTTGTGACAGTCTTCTTGTTGTGACTATCTTGCAACTTTCCTTTTCCTAATATTGTTACATTCCATCCTGGATTTTCCATTGATATTCATCAAGGTAGGTTAGAAAATTTAAAAAGGGAAATCGATAGGTTAAAGTTAGATATAGTGGGAATTAGTGAAGTTCGGTGGCAAGAGGAACAAGACATTTGGTCAGGTGAATACAGGGTTATAAATACAATATCAAATAGGGGTAAAGCAGATGTAGGTTTAATAATGAATAAAAAATAGGTGTAGGGGTAAGCTACTACAAACAGCATAGTGAACGCATTATTGTGGCCAAGATAGACACCAAGCAAACGCCTACTACAGTAGTACAAGTTTATATGCCAACTAGCTCTGCAGATGACGAAGAAATTGATGAAATGTATGATGAGATAAACGAAATTATTCAGGTAGTGAAGGGAGACGAAAATTTAATACTCATGGGTGACTGGAATTCCTCAGTAGGAAAAGGGAGAGAAGGAAACATAGTAGGTGAATATGGATTGGGGCTAAGAAATGAAAGAAGAAGCCGCCTGGTAGAATTTTGCGCAGTGCATAACTTAATCATAGCCAACACTTGGTTCAAGAATCATGAAAGAAGGTTGTATACATGGAAGAACCCTGGAGATACTAAAAGGTATCAGGTAGATTATATAATGGTAAGACAGAGATTTAGGAACCAGGTTTTAAATTGTAAGACATATACAGGGGCAGATGTGGACTCTGACCGCAATCTATTGGGTATGAACTGTAGATTAAAACTGAAGAAACTGCAAAAAGGTGTGAATTTAAGGAGATGGGACCTGGTTAAACTGAAAGAACCAGAGGTTGTACAGAGTTTCAGGGAGAGCATAAGGGAACAATTGATAAGACTGGGGGACAGAAATACAGTAGAAGAAGAATGGGTAGCTTTGTGGGATGAAATAGTGAAGGCAGCAGAGGATCAAATAGGTAAAAAGACAAGGGCTAGTAGACGTCCTTGGGTAACAGAAGAAATATTGAATTTAATTGACGAAAGGAAAAAATATAAAAATGCAGTAAATGAAGCAGGCAAAAAGGAATACAAACGTCTCAAAAATGAGATCGACAGGAAATGCAAAATGGCTAAGCAAGGATGGCTAGAGGACAAAT
This sequence comes from Schistocerca cancellata, assembly GCF_023864275.1. Taxonomy (NCBI): domain Eukaryota; kingdom Metazoa; phylum Arthropoda; class Insecta; order Orthoptera; family Acrididae; genus Schistocerca; species Schistocerca cancellata. The sequence goes on from NC_064628.1 coordinate 337,932,387, forward strand.
GTAAGGATGTAGAGGCTTATCCCACTAGGGGTAAGATAGATACTGCTTACGGGAAAATTAAAGAGACCTTTGGAGAAAGGAGAACAACTTGCATGAATATCAAGAGCTTTCATGGAAATCCAATTCTAAGCAAAGAAGGGAAAGCAGAAAGGTGGAAGGAGTATATAGAGGGTCTATACAAGGGCGACTTACTTGAGGACAATATTATGGAAATGGAAGACGAGATAGATGAAGATGAAATGGGAGATATGATACTGCGTGAAGAGTTTGACAGAGCACTGAAAGACCTGAGTCGAAACAAGGCCCCCGGAGTAGACAACATTCCATCAGAACTACTGACAGCCTTGGGAGTGCCAGTCCTGACAAACCTCTACCATCTGGTGAGCAAGATGTATGGGACAGGAGAAATATCCTCAGACTTCAAAAAGAATATAATAATACCAATCCCAAAGAAAGCAGGTGTTGACAGATGTGAAAATTACCGAACTATCAGTTTAATAAGGCACAGCTGCAAAATACTAACGCGAATTATTTGCAGACGAATGGAAAAACTGATAGAAACCGACCTCGGGATAGATCAGTTTGGATTCCGTAGAAATGTTGGAACACATGAGGCAATACTGACCCTAGGACTTAAAGAAAGGTTAAGGAAAGGCAAACCTACGTTTCTAGCATTTGTGGACTTGGAGAATGCTTTTGACAATGTTGACTGGAATACTCTCTTTCAAATTCTGAAGGTGGCAGGGGTAAAGTACAGGGAGTGACAGGCTATTTACAATTTGCACAGAAAGCAGATGTCAGTTATAAGAGTCGAGGGGTATGAAAAGGAAGCAGTGGTTGAGAAGGGAGTGAGACAGGGTTGTAGCCTATCCCCGATGTACAATCATGTACGAAAGGTACTACGGAAACAAAGAAAGCTTCATCATAGGTTTAAGAGTAGTCGAATCATAGCTGATAAGGAAAAGCTGAACGAAGCGAAAAAGAGCGTAAAGAGAGCAATGAGAGAATCATTCAACGAATTCGAACATAAAACATTGGCAAACAATCTAAACAAGAACCCTAAAAAGTTTTGGTCATATGTAAAATCGGTAAGCGGATCTAAATCCCCTATTCAGTCACTCGTTGACCACGATGGCACCGAAACAGAGGACGACCGAAGAAAGGCAGAAATACTGAATTCAGTGTTCCGAAACTGTTTCACTGCGGAAAATCGTAACACGGTCCCTGACTTCAGCCGTCGCACGGACGCCAAAATGGAAAATATTGAAATAAACGATATCGGAATTGAAAAACAACTGCTATCACTTAGTAGCGGAAAAGCATCCGGACCAGACGAGATACCCTTAAGATTCTACAGTGATTATGCTAAAGAACTTGCCCCCTTTCTATCAGCAATTTATCGTAGATCGCTGGAAGAACGTAAAGTACCTAGCGACTGGAAGAAAGCGCAGGTCGTTCCCATTTTCAAGAAGGGTCATAAATCAGATGCGAATAATTATAGGCCTATTTCGCTTACGTCAATCTGTTGTAGAATAATGGAACATGTTTTGTGTTCTCGTATTATGACGTTCTTAGATAATACAAATCTCCTTCATCATAACCAACATGGATTCCGCAAACAGAGATCATGTGAAACTCAGCTCGCCCTATTTGCCCAAGAAATTCACAGTGCCGTAGACACTGGCGAGCAGATTGATGCCGTATTCCTGGACTTCAGGAAGGCATTTGATACGGTTCCGCACTTACGTTTAGTGAAAAAAATACGAGCTTACGGAATATCGGACCAGGTTTGTGATTGGATTCAGGATTTCCTAGAAGAAAGAACACAACATGTCATTCTTAACGGTTCAAAATCTGCAGATGTAGAGGTAATTTCGGGAGTACCGCAAGGAAGCGTGCTAGGACCTTTATTGTTTACAATATACATAAATGACTTAGTTGACAACATCGGTAGCTCCGTGAGGCTATTTGCAGATGACACGGTTGTCTACAAGAAAGTAGCAACATCAGAAGACTCGTACGTACTCCAGGAAGACCTGCAGAGGATTAATGCATGGTGCGACAGCTGGCAGCTTTCCCTAAACGTAGATAAATGTAATATAATGCGCATACATAGGGGCAGAAATCCATTCCAGTACGATTATGCCATAGGTGGTAAATCATTGGAAGCGGTAACGACCGTAAAATACTTAGGAGTTACTATCCGGAGCGATCTGAAGTGGAATGATCACATAAAACAAATAGTGGGAAAAGCAGGCGCCAGGTTGAGATTCATAGGAAGAATTCTAAGAAAATGTGACTCATCGACGAAAGAAGTAGCTTACAAAACGCTTGTTCGTCCGATTCTTGAGTATTGCTCATCAGTATGGGACCCTTACCAGGTTGGATTAATAGAAGAGATAGACATGATCCAGCGAAAAGCAGCGCGATTCGTCATGGGGACATTTAGTCAGCGCGAGAGCGTTACGGAGATGCTGAACAAGCTCCAGTGGCGGACACTTCAAGAAAGGCGTTACGCAATACGGAGAGGTTTATTATCGAAATTACGAGAGAGCACATTCCGGGAAGAGATGGGCAACATATTACTACCGCCCACATATATCTCGCGTAATGATCACAACGAAAAGATCCGAGAAATTAGAGCAAATACGGAGACTTACAAGCAGTCGTTCTTCCCACGCACAATTCGTGAATGGAACAGGGAAGGGGGGATCAGATAGTGGTACAATAAGTACCCTCCGCTACACACCGTAAGGTGGCTCGCGGAGTATAGATGTAGATGTAGATGTATATGTTATTCAATCTGTATATTGAGCAAGCAATAAAGGAAACAAAAGAAAAGTTCGGAGTAGGTATTAAAATCCATGGAGAAGAAATAAAAACTTTGAGGTTCGCCGATGACATTGTCATTCTGTCAGAGACAGCAAAGGACTTGGAAGAGCAGTTGGAGGGAATGGACAGTGTCTTTAAAGGAGGATATAAGATGAACATCAACAAAAGCAAAACGAGGATAATGGAATGTAATCGAATTAAGTCGGGTGATGCTGAGGGAATTAGATTAGGATATGAGACACCTAAAGTAGCAAAGGAGTTTTGCTATTTTGGGAGCAAAATAACTGATGATGGTCGAAGCAGAGAGGATATAAAATGCAGACTGGCAATGACAAGGAAAGCGTTTCTGAAGAAGAAAAATTTGTTAACATCGAGTATAGATTTGAATATCAGTAAGTCGTTTCTGAAAGTATTTGTATGTAGTGTAGCCATGTATGGAAGTGAAACGTGGACAATAAATAGTTTAGACAAGAAGAGAATAGAAGCTTTCGAAATGTGGTGCTACAGAAGAATGCTGAAGATTAGATGGGTAGATCACATAACTAATGAGGAGGTATTGAATAGAATTGGGGAGAAGAAGAGTTTGTGGCACAACTTGACTAGAAGAAGGGATCGTTTGGTAGGACATGTTCTGAGGCATCAAGGGATCACCAATTTAGTACTGGAGGGCAGCGCGGAGGGTAAAAATCGTAGAGGGAGACCAAGAGATGAATACACTAAGCAGATTCAGAAGGATGTAGGCTGCAGTAGGTATTGGGAAATGAAGAAGCTTGCATAGGATAGAGTAGCATGGAGAGCTGCATCAAACCAGTCTCAGGACTGAAGACCACAACAACAACACTTCGTCAAGGAGTTCACTTCCGCTCTTTCCGTGCCTTGGTGTTCGTAATAAACGTGCCTGCACTACTAAGTGCTGATGTCTCCACTTTCGAATTTGGACTTTCTGGATGTGACGTGACAGTGTCAATCTATAAAATGTTCTATTTACTTATGGCGCAGAATATTACAATACAGATTCGTGCTTGCTTTCGGTAATTTCTGCAAATAAATTACCCACGCATATTTTCAGTTCAATTCTGGCACCAACTCGTTGGCATGCTCTTATCTTCGCAGGTACAGCTATTAATTTCACACCGACGATGCGTAATTTATAACCATCGATCAGACAGTAAATGGACTTTTTTTCATCTAAAGGTGCCTTGGTTCCTTCTAAACTGTATCTAAGAAGCTCATCAGTTGGTAGTAAAAATCCTACACATTTAAGGGGTCAGTTAGTCCGATGGGAACATTCTTGTTTTCGTGTATAACACATGATCCTTAAAACTTCGGGAATTCAGCAGGATCGGATCTTTGTTTAATGCGAAATTTCGGCTGTAAACCGTTGAATCATTAAAGGTGCGAAGCGGCCAGACTTTCACGAAAGTTTACTTTTTCTTTGTTGTAATTTCAGCCCGCTGGTGATGGGCTGTCAGCGATACACTAAAGCAGCTCTTCAGCTACGGGAAAAGCAAAACAAAGACGAAAGAACACTAACATAAAGGTAAGATATTTACTAGCGGATACATTTTTAAAGATGGAATTAGTGGATTGAGGAGGAGGAGATTACTGTTTAACGTCCCGCCGACAACGAGGTCATTAGAGACGGAGCACAAGCTCGGATTAGGGAAGGATGGGGAAGGAAATCGGCCGTGCCCTTTCTAAGGAACCACCCCGGCATTTGCCTGAAGCGATTTAGGGAAATCACGGAAAACCTAAATCAGGATGGCCGGGCGCGGGATTTAACCGTCGTCCTCCCGAATGCGAGTCCAGTGTGCTAACCACTGCACCGCCTCGCTCAGTCAATTAGTGGATTGATTTATACATAATGGATATATCATAATTTGGTTATCTGTCTGAAGGTTAGACTTCACAGCCCTATGCTTGTTTGTCCACTTCTATCCTCTTTATTCCTTGGTACCCTCTGTGCGATCTACTGACGTCATCCAACATCTGGTATCATCTTTTGCCCTTTCGTCTCTTCCCCGGAATAAACCTTCAGTGGCGCCTATTAAAAGTCATTCTCGTCTCAAACTGTGTCCTGTCCAGTTTAGTTTCCTGGTTTCACAATCACAATCTATCTTCTCCTTCTCAGTAACTCCTGATTCTTGTCTTTATCAGCCCAGCTGATCTTCTCCATTCTGTACCATATCCGTATTTCATAAGGTTCCATTCTCCTCTCGTCTTACTTTCTCAATGTTCACGTTTCTGGTTCGTAGAAAGCCATGCTCTATACCAGGAATTTTACTAGTCGCTTCCTTCATTGTGTGTTCAAACTACTAGCTAAAAGTCGTGCTGCTTTCAAAATGTACCATTCGAGCACCGATCTGACTGATGTCATGTTCACAAAGAGTATCTTCCCTAATTCTACTTCCCGAATACCTGTTCTACGGTTTCTGTCCCTAAATTATACTTCGCTCTTCTTTTTTTAAAGGCTAGAAACATGACTGTCGTTCTCTTTTTGTGTATTTTCATACTGTATGATACACGGGATTCATTTATGTCTCTTTGCATTTGAATCAGTGTCACTGGCCGGCCACTGTGGCCAAGCGTTTCTAGGCGCTTCAGTCCGAAACCGCGCGACTGCTACGGTCGCAGGTTCGAATCCTGCCTCGGGCATGGATGTGTGTGATGTCCTTAGGTTAGTTAGGTTTAAGTAGTTCTAAGTTCTGGGGGACTGATGACCTCAAATGTTAAGTCCCATAGTTCTCAGAGCCATTTGAGCTATCAGTGTTTCTTCCTTTTCTGAAAGAATCATCATGTCATCTGCGAATGTTACGCGCTTCATTTTTCATTCAACAACTCACAGGCCTCATTTCTCATCCAAACAACTTTTTACTATCTCCTCCAAATAAATGATATACATGATGGGCGAGAGACAACAGCCTAGTCTGGCCCCTCTGGCAAAGTAGCTTTCTTCTGAGGTCTCACTTCCCACTCATACGATTGTCTTACGATTCGAGTACAGATCTACTCTCAATCTTCTTTCACTTTACTCCATTCCTATTCAAAATATCCAACAGCTTATCCCACTGCACGTTACCAAAGGCCTATTCGAAGTCTACGAATTTGGAAAATGCTTCTTTGACCATCCTATAAAACTTTAACCAATAGTTCTTAGGATTCCAATGAAGTCTTGTGTATATTTTCCCTACCTCACCAAGTGTTTCTTGCAGCGCTCTGTAGAGTTTTGTAATTAGAATTCTAAGAAGAACAATTGCTGCCTGCAATATTAGGCTGACATCCTGCCTTCTTCAAGATTTTTAGATTTTATTCTGTTAAGGGTTGGGACATTTATGGAGACAAGACAATTCTCCGGCTATTCGCATTTTTCGTAGATGTAACTGTAAAGAGAGGTCGAAACCTTTTCGTGTGTTTGTCTTAAACTCTCAAAGATTACTGCTGGAATATCGTCTGCACCACACGCTTTACTGTTTTTCATTTCTTCCAAAGTCTTATTTACTTTGACCCTAGGATATTGGAAAAACGTAAAACGGGAAAGATAAGAACACATTTGAATACGAAATAAAACATCGAGCTTAAACAATAGCACTTCACTGTCAGTAAAACTGGAAGGACCTGCCCAGGAGGAAATCGTCCGTTCGTTGAAGGGAGTTGGCCTAATCGTGGATGTTGGGGAGGAAAGAGTGAAGCCTGCTATTGATGGAATAATGGGGAGGGTTGGAGACCAGAATGGAGGAGTAATCGGGGGCATCTATAACACTCCCTGTCTGCTACTGCTATACCATAACCTTAAAGTAGGAGTCAGTTTGCAAAACAGAACTATTTTGCTATATTAATTATGGTATAAAGCAACAGATCTGTGTTACCCTCTGAGAGGAATTTTGTTAGTTTGACCGTGTTGTTCCTAACGGAGGTGGCTTATCGGAAATGAAAGTAAGAATTACGAAAATATTGGAATAGTGACAAACAAAATTTTGCCTAGCTATACTATTCCTAGAATAAGGGAAACGGTCGCCAGCCTAATTAGGCAAGAGAAAGATTAACATTCTCGTTTATGAAAGTAGGTATAAGTAACTATAATGGACAACACAACAGACACAACCTAGACTTAGCAACACGCGAGTGCAATGAACTCTGACGCACATATGTTTTAAGATTGAAGCTAACAGTTAGAGCAGCAGGAACTATTTTCAAAATTATAACAGGTACAGAAAAACACTATCATTTTCATGGTTTACACAAACTGAGTGGTCTTTATACTGTTAATATGCGCACAAGAGAGACAAACACTTGGCATACATGAGAATGTAACGTTTCACGACTGCAGCTTTCTCACTTTTACTACAACGAAACACAATGTTGACAAAATTGCAAGAAACTGACTCACCTTTTAGAATTTACCACAGACAACAACGTGATCATTTACTTTATAAGCCTCCGCCTAAAGTTTGGAGTTGGTAACAGCACTTTAGTAAGCAGTTTTATTAGGAAAATTATTTCAACAAGCATCATTGAATTTTAACTTTCTCTTTACTAAGTTCAAGAGGCATTATTTAACAAAGCTCTAGGCTTCAACGTACTTTCAGTAAGGACACTCGGTAATCACTTTACTTCAAACGGAGAGGACCCTGAGAGGTGTTATGATGAGGAGTAAAATCAAGGTAGGAACATAAATTCCGATATGAATTACCTTATATTTCAGCACACTAACACATCCATTAGGCTGATCCTTCACTGTACATCAATATAGTATTACGTTACAGTGATTGCGCAACGTGGTGGCAACTGCATGTTGGTAGGTGGATTCGCAGACAGAATTGCTGGACTCTGTCATTTCTTCGTGTCGATGATTCATACAAATTCCAGAATAGTTCCAGCTATTTGTCCATCCATCCGAGGCCTTGGAAAGAAGCAGGAAAAGCCTCTCTCTGAATCATCACAATATGCACCGTTATAATGACAGTGCACAGACTCGTAGCTCCTTTCCGACTGGTGGCTCGTCTCCGACTGCTGGATCGTCTCCGACTGCTGGCTCATCTCCGACTGCTGGCTCATCTCCGACTGCTGGCTCATCTCCGACTGGCTATCAGTTCCACCTTTTCCACCTATGCCAACCACAATTTGCGCGCGCTACACAGTTCCGTTCCAGAGGGGAACCACTACACCATTTACATACAAAACTAACTAAGAACCCTAAGTGAGGATCAGCAATTTACATAACAGCAAACAAATACATTAAATAAAACAGAACATTTTCACATATTGACACTTCTACAAAAAATTATTCACACAAAATTACAATTACATACAATAAGTTCTGTTCCCTCCAAATGGGACAAAGAATATAAATTGCAGATACACTACTTTGCATAGAATCAAATCACGACACCAAAGTTTTTTAACAAAGAAAAGAGTACACAATTTTATGCTATCGATTTAAACACATTTACAGAAGATCAACAATGTGACATTAAATAAATCAAAAGCAAAATAAATCCATACAGCATAATAGCTGTGGTGTTACACATCGACAAGACAATAATTTGAAGGAGAAAAATGGAGTATGGAAAGAGGTGGAAGTGGAAAATGGGTAGGTAATATCGGAAGGGAAAGAAAAGGGAATTGTAACGAGTTGGAATTAATGGGGTGGAATTACGGTTAGTCGAGTAAATGTCGGGGGTGGAGTATATGGTCTGGGAGAGGGAAACGGGTGAGATTTCGTTGGCAGAGCACGTGGATGGAGTGCAGGTGTAGGCAGAAGACTAAGGTTAGGAATTGGAGGGGAGACAATAGTATTATTGTACTCGATTTTGGGGAACAGTGTAGGTTGTTCGAGGGCGTGCAGTGTGAGTGAGGGATGGTGGGAATTTGATAAGATGGTAAAGGATCCATATGTCGGAAGGTAAACAGGTGTGAAAGCGAGATGGGGTACCTGACGTTCAAGGATGCTGGGAGAGTTATAGAAATTGGGTGGAGAGGTGGGGATATCAGTTTAGCGTTTGGGTAGCAGATGGGCCGGATCAAGGTTTTACAAGTGTAGATGATGATGATTTATCGCATTGTGGGCCGCTTAACTGCGCGGTTATCAGCAACCATACAAATCCTCAACCTTGGCTCAGCCCAGTCTCGCCACTTTCATGAATGATGATGAAACGATGAGGACAGCTCAAACACCCAGTCATCTCGATGCAGATGAAAATCCCTGACCCCGCCGGATATCGAATCCGGGACCCTGTGCTCGGATAGCGAGAACGCGACCGCGAGACCATGAGCTGCGGACTTACAGATATAGAGGGTAGTGGGGCAGGATTCCACAAGTTCGGCCTGATTACAGTTTTAGTAGACTGTGGGATTTCTGCTGTATGGTTAGTAGCTGAGGTCTATGTTAGTTGCAGTCGTTGGTTAGTCCAACATACGTCTGTGGTTTAGTTAACTGCGAAGATCGTAGGTTACGGGTATGGCAGAACTGCTGAAGACGGAAGGAGCATGTGGTTCGTCTTGTAATTATTGTCTGGGTTTTGGAGGTCTTGATCTTGAGGATCCATTGATTACACCAGCTGATAAACTGACAGAGTTGTGGTTGTGGGGGGGGGGGGGGTCGTTGGGACTCTTGGAGTGTTCGATAGAGGGCGAATAATATGGTGTCATCATTGAACTAATAGAGGGGGATTATTGGAGGCGGTTCGGGCTTACCGGCAGTGCGGGGGGAGACAAAGCAGAGAAGACGGGATAGAGCCTTGCGACATACGAGTTGTGGAATGGAGTGTGTTGGGACTGATATTGTTAATTACAACAAACAATGCCCGATTAGAAAGAAAGGATGCAATTAAGAAGACACAGTTTGTATGACGTGCGTAAATCTGGAGTTTGAGAAGGAGACTGGAATGTCATATGCGATCATAGGCTTTTTCTGGTTCGAGGAAGACAAAAATAATGGATATACGGTTCTTGCACAAGTGAGACAGGATATGAATGAGCTGCATGAGCTGGACTTTAGAGGAAAATTCGGGAGGGTGGTCACACTGGTTAACGGGAAATATTTAATGTTGGTTCAGATGTTGATGGATGCGTCGGGAAAGCAAAGCTTTCCGGGCACCTTATACACCGGTAGGGCGAGACTAACGCGCATGAGTACATGGCAAATTACTGTGGAAGAAACTTCACGCGATTGGCAGAGGCGGATGCTACCGATAATACGTATCTCAGCCGCCCATGTTTTATCTTTTCCGCTATGATTTATCGTGTATTCACACGCACATGGCTCACCCTACCTCTGCTCGGGGTGTGACTGATACCTTTCGATATTACTTTATAGCCGACGTCGTCGCTGACTTAAATATTGCCACCGAGGTCAAAATTAAATAAATGTGACTGAGAAACTTTTTCTTTAGCTAAGACATAGCAACCGTTTTAGTTCTAGAGGAATTATTTCTAAAATGATTAAAAGTAACAAGAGAAATCAACATACCCTCTGATGCCTCACCTGAGAATATATCAAAAATATGAATGTAATATTGACGCGCACGAACGGTCATAACAGCTTCCAGATTCTCGTTAGAGATCCTGAGTTTTACCGTAGACGATGTAGAAGGGATTCCATCTGACTGCTATCATGGAATACCTATGTGTTGAACGCAGCACAGTTCGATCCATAGCGTCCCGTTTTGACGTGCGGGTTGACACGTCGCCCAGTAATTAAGTTCGCTCGCAAAAGAGTTAATTAACAGACCACTCTCACATGCTGACGCAGCAGCTGGAACATTAATTTCAACATTTGTCACTGTTTCCGCCGGCGTTCGCTTTTCAGCTCTCTATGTACTAACCACAATTATATAAATGTTTAAGCACATTAAACAAACAGGTAATACGCTACGTATACATTCTGGAGTTGTAAAGAGCTGTTTCGTATAAACTACGTAGACCACGAGTATGAATTCAAGACGCAGATCTGTATTTCTAAACTAAGATAAAGTATTCAGTGATCAAAAAAATAATTATGTCTATGGATTACACAAGTCTTTGTCGCAGTTTGCAGCGACGACGGTACTACCTACTGACCTGAACGTCCACAGAAGCGAGAACTGTCTAAGGTGGAGGATGGGTAGGCAGGTACACTCTAACCTTGTAACTACTTTCTTTTGTATGAATGCATGGTGTCTTTCCTGACATACCAGAAGGAACAGACACGACGCATTCGTAAAATTGAGTCGCTTCGATGGGCTACAAATCCACCACCTTCAGTGCGAATGCACAATACGTTCGACCTTTTGCAGGAGTCTCAAGGTAGCGAGCATACAGAACGTGGACGAGGAATTCGGAAAGGTAGCTTTAGGTGGGAAATGTGGGTCAGCGGATGGGCTTGCCGAATAGCTCGTTCAGTGGCGATGGACACAGTGTCCAGTTGACTCAGTGGTTATCGCAGATGCCTTGTAAGCAGGGGATCCAGGGTTCGAATACTGGACTGGCACACATATTCCCTCAGCGCCACTGAGTCCGCATAAAATCCTGATGCAACTGACATCATGAGCTCCTTCCCTTTCTCCCCCCTCCAAACTCAATTTACGTAATAGTTCCTTACAATGATTCTATAGGACTGGTTGAAAGCGTAAACATGTTTTAAATGATATCACTAGCGGCTGTTAACTTCCCGTTAGGGGAGTCAACTTTGGTGACGCCACTAGTCGTCATGTACCTCCTGGATACATCCTACGATTTTTGTGTTTGAGTGTTCGTTTCCATTTTTCTTTAAGACTGAAGTTCTTTTCATTGATACATATATGACATATCCGGAACTGAACATCATGCTGATTAGATTTTAAAATTAACATCAATAGTTAATATAATGTAAGGCAGATGCATATTAACTAGATACACTGATGGACTTACGCTATTCACAGATTTAGGTATGTGACTGAACTAATCACAGAGCCTCTCGGTGATGATGGTTCTCTGCAGATACATTTTTCGCAAACTACTTTTGCATGTTTTTGCAAACGCGTTCTTCATAAGCATACGTTCTGAAGAAAGTCGTTTTGCGTCACTGAAACATGATGGGTAACTTTTATTCTTTTCTTGTTCCCTGCTTCCGAAACAGCAGATTTCAAAATGGTTCAAATGGCTCTGAGCACTATGGGACTTAATAGATGAGGTCATCAGTCCCCTAGGACTTAGAACTACTTAAACCTAACTAACCTAAGGACATCACACACATCCATGCCCGAAGCAGGATTCAAACATGCGACCGTAGCGGTCGCGCGGTTCCAGATTGAAGAGCCTAGAGCAGCAGAGTAATTCAAATATTTCTTATCTTGATCATTTGGGCTTCTATTTTAACTGCTTGTACTTCATATCATCTGGTAGTTTTGTAATCCGTGTTCTCCTTTTACGCTGGTCTACCAGTGGAGTCAGAGCGCAAGCTTTGAGGTTGTCACACCTATATGAATATTTATTCATGTTGACCGAGGAAATTACTCTTGAGTGATTCCTGCAATTTTCAGCCCCCGCCTTGCTTATTAAATGTTACACAGAGTTTGTCAACCACATCAACTCCATATATAGTGTCATTATAATAAAGTATAATTTCTGGATTTTTCTCTAATCTTACCTAAGTATGATTTGATGATTTATGCATACTCGGAAAAAGGATCTTGATGGACTAACGCTACAAATCATTTTACAACCTTTGTAGCTGCAGAACAGCAATACAAAATCCTGCCATTCGATATTTCCCACTTCTTCATCTTGGTGGTCTCTCTGGGGCCACATATCATGTTTCAGTTACGTCTTCAGATTCGGATTCAGTTTTACCTAAATGATCTTCAATTGAAACCACGTCGTCGAAAATAAGGCGATAAATATCTCCCAAATCCTTAGGATTTTCTAAATCATATGCTATAATTTTCAAACATAGAATTCACAGTAATAACGAAGTATACCCTCATATACCATACAATAAAACAAATTATAATGAAATGAATACAATTAGGTGCATACAGGCATTGATATCAGTCAATGGGGACAGTTGAAAATGTATGCCCCCACAGGGACTCGAACCTGGGATCTCCTGCTTACATGGCAGATGCTCTACCCATCTGAACCACCTTTTTAAAAATAAACAATAAAAATAAAACTTTATTGGTCATAACATTCCACAGTATTACATAATTTTCAACTGACATTTAAAAGTAATAAAATAAACTAAAATTAATTACAGGTTCCTTGACATTTTAGAAGAAATCCAAATCTAAACCAGATAGTGGTTATCATCACTTGATCGTATTTGTTTTTCAAAGATGAAATTGTCTCTCGTTTCTTCATGTTCTGAATCTTATCATCGAAAATGGAGTTCACATGACGGTTCTTCTGAGGAATTTGTCGTATGTATCATAGTAATTATTCATGCGTAGTAGCTTGTTGTGCTGGTCGGAGATGTACGTCCAAAAATCTCCTTCGCTGCTTGAGGACACTGAGGATCTTGCGACTGCTGGGACTTATCTCTGGCACGCCTCCCGTGAGCCCCACATTCGCAACTTATTGTCCCGCACTATATTCATAGTTTTCCCTGCCCATCATACTCATTACTCGTGGCTTTACCGTCGATATATATATATCAAGATGGTATCTGTTCTTTCGGACATGTCCGAACACAACGTGACATATGTGTTGACGTCTGCCCCGTTTTCTACCTCGGGGCTATAAAGATAAGACTGAAACTTCTGTGAAACAGTAGCAGCGGTATGATGCAAGATGTCCTGAGACGGCAAGCAGCTATCTCTATTTAGTGCGGTAATATTGAATAACAATTAGGCCATGTATCTCACACATTCATATTCGACTGACGAATGGTTAAGTGTATTATGAAATGTGTCCTTCATTAACATTACTGATTTTGGTTAAAACTATCATTACAGTAAATGTCAACAAAAGAGAAATTAAAATACTTTAAATAGCCAGAAACGCACAGTCTGCAATATATTATATGTATGTCTAGGTTGGTAAAACGCAACATTTAGAAAAGGTCACATATTATTTACGCATCGTGTCTTGCCGTAAAAGTATGGCAATGCTGTTTATACAGCCCTATCATAACTGCTATACATGAATAGAATAAACAGCCTTCCGGACTCAAGCGATTGTGTGTCAGACGTGAAATTACAGTTGCAAATGATTTCCATTCAGTAGTAAACCAATGAAAGCACACGACCCTAGAAGTGTGTTGTGAAAGACAAGGCAAAGCCAAGATATAGCCAGTGTTGATTCAAGCATTCAGTGCTGAAAGTTGCTAAATCGTTTTAGATGCCTTTGATGTAGTTACTGTTCTTCCCTATGAACTCTTTCATTATGTCTCCGACGTACCACAGGATGGTATTTGTCCTACTTAAACACTTGTTATGAGACGTAGTCACCAATTATTTTTCTCACATAATGAATGTCTGAATCGTTCATACTTTTGTGTTGTATATAGACAAGTTTATATTGGATACTAATCAGAAGTAACTGTTACAATGAAGTAGATATGTATTTCATATGAGGCTTGATTTGTACTGGACTAATTGTTCGTTGTAATGTCAAATTGACAGTCCTTGTAGATTGAAAATGCTACTACGATACTGGTGGGTGAGTGATTGTTAAAGGTTAGCGCCCTCGGTCTGGGGACTATAACTACAGATTTCAAGATATACTGTTCTTTAGGGCATTGACCTCCTGAGAACTGTAACTGTTGAATATCTATTACAGACCGATTAGCGATGCTCCTTGAGGCACTGGCATTAATGGGAGGAGGTTATGAGCGACTACAAATGCTGCTTCCGCATGCTGTAGTTGCATATATACAGTATAACTCAGATTTTTTCCCTGCGCCAGCTTCCGAAAAGCGGCTTTAATCCGAGGTTGTTTGATATTAGCTGATTGCATTTAGCTGAAACTTTTGAACCGTGTGCATAGCGGAAAATGAAAATTTTAATGAGGAGCACACATTGCTGATACTGTAGCTTTATTTCTGGTACTATTGAGGTATATTTATACATCCCCTTCAAGTCATGTGAAGGTATAAATCATAAATAAGTGTATAGCAATAAGAATATGTTACTGCTTTAATGAATATAAATTACCATTTCAATCGAAGTGTGAAATACTTTATGTCTTCAAAACCAAAAGATATATACATGGCCATGGACTTCACAAACCAACCAAGATTAGTGAAATGACCAAAATCTATCTAACCTTCTGTAAAAACAAGCCAAAACCTTACTTCAGTTATTCTCAACATGTCTAGGGCTCATTTGTCTTATAGCTGTCAAACGTAAGCACATGTTTCATGTACTCTCCTTCTGATTGCAACAAAGCATATTGTAATAACCGTAGGCCGTAAGGAATACGTTGGTGAAGAGGTGTTCGAAGGTACGATGACACAAGGCCTCGTGTTATTACTGAGACGTGACTTCCTTGGCAGCATAGTTTCTCTGTCGAAGTTATGCGCTTTGCGGCGTCCTGATTGGCTAGCGCCCTCTATTTAGGACGGCCGCGGCTCGCGAGGATGGAAGAGACTCCGTCGGCGACAGTGACGAGACTCGGTTGACGACAGTGACAGGGGGAAGACAGCCCACGGAGCATCGCGAGTAGTCAGTCGGCGCTTGGTGTACTGCGAGGACGCACTGTGTTGACGTTCTGACGAGTGGAACTGGAGTGCGAAAGCAGTCACCGGGCAACATAGGCTCTGTTTAAGAGTCGTGTCTATCTAGAATCCTTAGGAGAGCACGGGAGTTTACCCTGGCGTGCATGTTAACGGCGAGCTCCTGGACTAACTGTAAATGGTGAGCCATTTGGTGGTGTACGGCAAGAACGGAAGAATGAATTGATTGTTGGTGTAAATAACGATCATCCTCCTTTACCTCCTCTGCATTACTGCAGATGACGTGTCACTGAGCACATTTGTTCTGTGCATGCGGTACACGTGAGGCGCCTAGTTGTTTCCACTGCACTGTGTGGAATACGAAGGTTCAGCTATAGTTCACTGACCCGCTGTCTTCAAGTTGATGTTACCAGCGCAGAAAACAGAACGCAGGCCGTAGGTTCTGTATCTTGAGGCTGAAACCTGCTTTTAGCGAGGTTCTGTTCTGAAATAATGTATCACTTCTTTGGAATGCCACTCGCGTATTTTAATATAGCCACACAAGAAGACTACGTGATCTTAATACAACACCTTGTACAGCAAAGTACATGATCAAACACAATGTTTACGAAAATGTATCTTCACACTATTTGTAGCACGTGTCTGTGTCTCATGACTACCGGAGTGAGTCTTTTAATACTGAATACTGGCGCACACATCCTGCGACGGACAACATGTCTGTTCTTCTCAACTGCCTAATCCAGACTGACGAACAGCCCGAAACACTTCGCGCGCCATACCAGAAAAGGCGTGACCCGAAGACTTCCGAAGTGCTTCGTCTGCAATTTCGTCAGTCTTTTGTTTTTTATTTAAATTGTTTTTAATAATTCTATAATGACTGATTGATAGTCAGCTGTTGAGAGATATTTATTTTGAAAAGTGAAGTCATTCCAATGCGTAGTTTAACTAATAATAATAGCTATACTTTAACGTTTTGGCGCCCTTGCTCTGAACACAGCAGCCAATCACAGAGCAGTAGCATTATGCAGGCGGTCTTTCTCACGGGAATGGTACCGAATCTAACATCTGTCACAGGTACCTCACACCACATTTCGTCATCTATATACCTCTTGCATCTCCACTGCTCTGGGAACAGCTTCTTGGAGCCTAATATGATGGCTGACTAAGCGAGAGATATTACAGGTGGAATCTTTGGATATCATTGCTCCGTGTAGGCACTTTGATTTTGGCTAGTCATTCCTTAAACAACTTGGACGTGTGTCTGGGATACTTGGTATTCCAAGTCTGTGTAACTGCGCTGTGCCCTATTTCCGTTGCATTACAAGTGTGACCTATATTCGGCGATTCCTTTTTCCTTCTTTACTTGTTACTGTTAATATGTTAAGTGGTGAATTTTATGAATCAAAATTTATTCTCTGTATAAAACTTCAGCCGCCAATTACACTGTAATTGCAAACTTCTTGTTGTCAACTATCATAGTAACAATTTTGTGCCGTCAACCGGTGCTTTGGTATTTAAGGTTGTGTGCAGATTGTCTGGTCTTTATCACCTTCAGCTAATTGTGGTTTATAAATTGATCAAGTGAAATTTTACGTCATTGTAGATTGTTTAATGAACTATTGATTTGCTAAGTAACTGCGGTTGTCACGCTATGAAGTTTAACATCTCTTCCTGTATTTGGCGCTACCCAGTGCTTGGCTGTTGGTTTTAGTATTTTACTGAACCGTGTATTGTTACTGGGTTTGTGTGTTCTAGAAGCCGTTATTGGTGTGCGCAGGCCCTCCGGCCTGTTGTTGTCACTTCAGCTCTCGAACACAGAATTCAGACGCTCGGCCGATGTGAACACCAAACGTGGAGAATGTGCTGATTGCTGCGTAGATCTTTCAGGCTATCATAACATCATATTGCCGAATTTTTTCCATAAGAGTTAATTCAAGTATTTATGAGAGTATTTTTGAGTTTCTTTGAGACCTAATAGCTTTTACAAAATTTTTATTTTTCATATTCACAACTAGTGAGGACAGATCTGCAGTTATGTTACAGTTGTATTTGTGTAAAGTAACTTTTTTTTAGTTTAAAGTTGGGGCCATAAGGCTGTTTATATTTTAAATTTTTTTTAATTATTCTCGTTGCTTTTATACGGTAGATAATCGGTGTAGATCACGGCAATTTGCAAATACTAATTAATCATTGTGTTGTTACCAGTGCTCTGCTTTAATTAGCGTGGCGAAAATAAATTTTTGTATCCTCAAATACATTCAGCATTCCACTCCAGCAGCCCGTGTGCCCTGCTTACCAGTCGCCCATTCATGCTGTACAACTAAGCAGAACATCCCTGAAATCTAACTGATGATCATTTCTCTCAGTTCGTTGAGTATATTTTTACGTAAGAACTTTTCAATTTGATTGGTCAATTATCTTCGAACAGTGGCGTCGACAATCGCTTCACTGGCTTGATGTATCATGCTTCACCAAAACGAACAGGTGGAAGCCTGAAATATTAGGTGAAACCTTAATTATCATGTTGTAATAGCAATCATCAATTCCGTTTGTCTAGAATTCTGGATCAGGTTTGGCATCTTCGGACGTTTCTCTCGCTCCTCACTGTATCACAATACAATCAGTACTTTAATAATCGTAGTATGTTCTTGCCGTAAGTTACTGGGAAAATTTTCATTAAAAAAATAGATTTAAAAGGGAAACGCTTCAGTGTTCTACACTATTAATTCTTTTAGCTAATCGGTTTTCGTCTCACAAGGCCGTCATTATATTGTCGCTATGAAACTGGATACAGTAAAGGTGAACAACATTGGAAAAAGTGTAATTGCACACAGAGAGTGAGGTGCAAACACAGAGTAATCGGTATATTTGACATGGCAGCAGAAGCGAACAAAGCTCTGTGTTCTGCCCCTACTGAGCCAATCGAGATCGACAGACCGGGCTGTCATCCTCTGTCAATGGCGTTATCGGATGCGGTATGAAAGGCCAGGGGGTGAGCACACCGCTCTCCCGGTTATTGTCGGCATTCTTGACGCAGGAACCGCAAGTTCTTACCGAAGTAGTTCCTCATGTGGCTTCACGCGGCTGAGTGTATCCCCGTCGAGATCCAAGGAAAACTCACTGGTAGATTCAGGAATAGAACCCAGGACCTCTCGTAGCAGCAGGCGACTGAACCCTGAGTTACCGAGGCGCACAACAGTACAGCAATAAAGTCATTGAAAATGTGTGCGTGTGTGTGTGTGTGTGAGAGAGAGAGAGAGAGAGAGAGGAGAGGGAGTAGAGAAGGGAAGGAGGGAGACTAACCTGTCATCAAGAATGGTCGCCAGCTGGGAGCTACATGCCTATTTGGTTAATGGCTGAAGGTATGAGTAACGAATCTGTGAGATATTAGGAGGGAAGATTACGCTGACAAGCCAAAAAATTACGACCACTGCCCACAACCAAGGGCAGATTATTATTACGCAGAACCTGTGAACGAGTATGTCGAAAACCGCGAAGCTGGTCGAATTTTCACGTGCTGCTGTCGTGAGCATTTACAGAAATACGTAGAAGGACAGCGAAACTACCACTAGGCGTCAAATAAGTGGACGTGCACATGGGGTTCGGAGTCTTTTCTGCTCTGTAAAGTAAGACAGATAAGGATCTTCAGCATCTCTGCAGAAAGAACAAAGTGCTGGTGCACACCGTTCGTCGTACATTGTTGAAGATGGAGCTCCACAGCAAACCACCCTTACGTGTTCACATGATGACCCAGCGACATCATCAGTTCCGACTGCAGTAGGCACGGGATCATCCGGGATTCGACCGTCGATTAATGGAAACGTGTCGGCTCTTCGGATGAATCACATTTTTGCTACACTAGGTCGGTGGCCGTACTGACAAACGCCGTCGTCCAGGCGATCGGAGGCTCAAAATGTGCAGCACGCTGCGGTCGAAGGCCGGTGGGAGCTCTGTTATGCTGTGGGTGACATTCTCCTGCTCTTGCGTGGGACCTGTGGTAGTAATAGAAGACCCGCTCACAGCTGTGATCACGTCGACGTCAGCTTTCTGCCTTCTAATTGTCCATGTCTCGGAGCCAGAAATGTGCTACAGTTGTTTAAAAAAAAATGGCTCTGAGCACTACGGGACTTAACTTCTGAGGTCATCAGTCCCTTACAACTCAGAACTACTTAAACCTAACTAACCTAAGGACATCATACACATCCATGCCCGAGGCAGGATTCGAACCTGCGACCGTAGCGGTCGCGCGGTACCAGACTGTAGCGACTAGAACCGCTCGGTCACTCCAGCCGGCTACAGTTGTTTGATGAGCATTATAATGAACTCACGTTAATATTGCGGCGACGAGATTTGCCCATATGGATCGCTATCGGTTAAGCGGCTCTTTATTTACGCGAATTACATGGCTTGTGTTTCCTCTGACACATATCTCCACATTACCTACCAACAAACAGTGGGATCGCTGACATACAGTATCATGATGTATTTCGTTCCAAAGACGGAGAAACAAACTACTGAGCTTATGTTCTGGCTCATCAGGATATGATTAAGTTATTTATGTAAAGAAATGGGTCACCAGGCAGAACACACTGCCCGGAATGAATAAGAGCGATACGCACTACGGCTGCAATTCAGCTGCAGTTTCAAATAAATTACTCTCCGTTAAATATGTAAGTGAGGACTAATTTTGAAAGCTTTTGAGGCAGTGAAGTTGATCGATGGCATGCAACTTGAACATCGTGACTTCTAGATCCCCATGGCTTCTGAAAATGATTCACAAACTAATTATTTGTGTGATCATCAACACGTATACAACCAACTTCACAATATCAAGAGCAAATATATTTAAATGACATGCGGTACATATTCCAAGTAATAAATTGTGAATTGTGATGGGATTGGGAAATCATCGAAATAAAGCTCCAGAATTAGCATGATTCCACAAATGTGGTTTATTCACATTTAAATTGACGCGATGTAAGGCATCCTTACACACACATGGTACCCGCTATTAAATTATTGTAGCATATCTTACACACAGGAACTCGCCCATCCTATCATTAAATGCACGGAGAATAATACGAGCATTATTCGGTTTCTGAGACGAGAAATAAATACAAAAATCGTACATTCGCTCGACAAACACTCCATTATGACAGTACGACATGCAGAGCTACAACACGTGGACAGAGATGCCTATGACATCAACAAGTCTAAAGTTCGACGATTCCAAAAACTGTTACGTCTGAGAAAACAGCGAGTTAAAACATCTCTTGCTATGGCATACGATTAATTAAAGGCCACGAAAGAGGACCTTATTCCAGTATGGTATTGCGGATGCCGGCAGACTGCCTGAGGGACACACCAAAAAATCAATTAAATTCCTGACACGAACCGTGCGAAATTTCGAATACTGTGTAGGATTTGAATAATCAAAAGCTTTTCCAATGATTTATACCCTCCTTCAACGTAGTTTGGACAGTGATACCGCTACGAAATAATAGTACAAAGGCACGAGTATTACGTTTTTGCAAGTTCATTAACACAAAAACGACTGTAAATTGCGAAATCACGTGAAGCGCATTGATTCGCGCTAAGAAACTTAAAAATCGTTCTACGCAATGAGCGTTGTACAATCGTTAATCGTGGCCCAATGTTCACTACACAAAATAATCAGGCGAATGATCGTCAAATTCTCCGAAATGTTTGATTTACAAATATCTGGACACTGAATCATCGACAGAAATATCGTCACCGAAGGAAAACTGATGTACCCATCTAAAACTCATACTGGCAACATTTTGGACACTAACATAAAACAAAATGAGGTGTGCAGCGTGTCCACGTCTGTGTCACTTGTGCCCTGGGCCGGAAGTGCTGTTTCCAAGTGATTTCCGCTCCCACGCCAATAGCGGCTGTGGAGAGGGAAAGGTGCCTACTTTGCAACACCACTCTTTGTCTGCATCCACAACGTGATGCACAGGTAACCTCTCTTTCTCAGCACCAATATTTTACGACTGGCCATCCTGAGTTAGCAGACACGCTACCATTCACCCAAAGAACTGATTCAAACTCATTTTAAAATACACCATAAGTGAGAAATAGTAATGAAGGCACAGGTATTCCCTCTACCACTAATTGGAATTGACTTACACACAGGATGGGGAGGATAGCGGTAGTGCTGAAACGTTTTTGAGTCAGTGAAATGAACAAATCGTCGCACTTCTCCTTTCTTTCTGAGTAGTGAAGTGCAGAAATGACAATACAGAGATGAGTTGTGTGTAATGGAACCGTTCCAAGGACGAGAGAGAGAGAGAGAGAGGGGGGGGGGGCGGGGGGGAGAGAAACTGAGGTGGGAAAGGAGAACAAGAAACAGTTGCTTAACAGAAAAGAAGCTGTACAAATGGTAAACAACTTAATAGCACTGATTTAAATTAAATCAAGAAGACAAATCAGATGAAATAAAAAATATAATAGACAGTAGTATTGTATTGGTGAGCTGACGCTCTGCCCCAGCAGCGGCTGGTGAAGTAGCGATGGCATGCAGGAGAGTGAAACGCGGTCCCCGAAATACCTGACTGGCGACGGTAGACGCTCAGTGGGTCGGTGTCAAGTTGGGCCCTGTTTCCAGTCTATCGGAACTGCTGGACTGTACGGCGGATAGTCCTGTTGGTGGCAGTGGTTGATGACTGCACCAGCGGACTGCGGTAGAGTCACAATGCTTTTCCAGACCACCCGGCGGTAGCCCGCTGCAGAGCAGTCGTCGATTCGATGCCCTTCGCCGGGTGGACGTCTACTACTTATTCACTGCAGGGCCAGGCCTATTTACATGCAGACGCCCCAGGCGTCTCATGAACTATCTGTTGAAAAGCTGTAGGTACTTTCCGGATTTTATACATTTTATTTTACAGGTCCGTCTTGATCACACAAAATTTTTACGCTTTACTATTACCCGTTTCGGCTACTGCCATCTTCAGATTTGTTGGAAACAAAAACGGTGTGTAACCAATTAACTTCAGTTTGCTTACGTTAAATATATATAAGTTCTGGTGCTACATAAGAAAGATAAAAAGTGTTCACATGATTAACAGCCAAGTATACCAACCATACATACCAAAAAACCTTTTGATGTAGTATGAACGTCAGACTAAACATGTAGGTACATTGTAAGTGCTGGTGATGGTCAGAATGCGTCTGGTATTTATACAAGGAATCTCAAGTCAGCAGAGGGCACTATAGCTAGGGTACATGACTAACCAATGTCGCAAATGCAATGGTTAAAATGCGATATGCATAGTCATAAATTAAAATTACATCACGTTGGAAAACGAGCGTCTGACAATAAAACATGTACTGGCATACTATACGTGGAATTGGATCCATACTTAAAACCTACATAAAAGGGGCAAATACTACTAGTGTAAAGCCTCTAGCCTAGCAAGGTAAGACATAAAATTGCATAAAAGCCAGTATAAAAAGTATAAGATTAAATACATCTATAAAATAAAATCTTCCAGCCTGATAGATCAATTACCGTATACGTAATTGTAAGTTAATTAACGAGGCAGTGACTACTAATTAAAGGTAAAAATCGATAGTCGATAATATATCCAGAGTGTGGTCTCAATGGCGGCACGTGGTGGCTTCTCTGTATGACGTATTTGCTTTCCTGCGGCGGAACTTTCGGAGGAAGGCCCAGTCTCCTCGTCACCGGCGGCCGGCGCACACCACCGCACGCCAATACTCTGGGGCGACGGACGCAGCTCAAACTAGTAGGTCTCTGACTATATCAAAATAAGCCTGTTCATTCGGCAGTAATTCCGCCTGCCGTTTTCAGTGCACATAAGTCTCCAATTCCTCGAGCATGTTCAGTAACTGTTCCCTTGGCGCCCAATGCAACAATTTCATATTATTCACTATGTTTCCTACCGAATGTTTTTCTCAGACTAACTGTGTACCGAAGGCGCTCTTATTTTGTTTGTACGTATGCTCTTTAAAACGGGTGTTAAAGTTCCTGACTGACCGATATAGAACTTGGCAGTCTTGGCAGCTGATCTTATAGACACCAGATCCCAAGTACTTGATGCTGTTGTTGTCAACTTCGTGGCGTAGCCTACAACCAGCT
Organism: Schistocerca cancellata; assembly: GCF_023864275.1. Classification (NCBI taxonomy): domain Eukaryota; kingdom Metazoa; phylum Arthropoda; class Insecta; order Orthoptera; family Acrididae; genus Schistocerca; species Schistocerca cancellata. Next base: position 337,955,975 of record NC_064628.1, read on the forward strand.
GTACTTTTCGTTTGAAACCCAATTTTTATTTTCATTGTTCTGAATCCTGCGCAATTCTGTCGGGAAATGCACCATTGTGCGACATAGCTTCAAACTTCTTGCCTTCAGGTTTTGTTGCCTCCTTCTTATCACATATTTTTGATTTTAGTTTATTATAATGTTTCATTACATCACGGTCCTGATATCGATTTGCCTTGGCTACTTGTCTTATCACACTTAATTCTTCAACCTCGTCATTAGGTGTGAGTGGCAGGTTAAGTATCCTGTTGATGTAGCTCTGAAGTAAGCCCATTTATGCTTCTTAGAGTGACAAGATTTCACATTTATAATCGTATCAGTGCCCGTCGTTTTCCTAAATATGCTAATCGTATGCCTTCCATCCCTTACAGTTAACCCAAGATCGAAAAAAACTTATTCTTCCTTCTTCTTCCAGTCACATTGTGAATTTAAATTTTTCGTGCATCTCACACATTCGTTCTGCTCCACCGGATCCCAAATACTTGATGCTGTTGTCAAATTTGTGGCGTAGCCTATGACCAACTGTACTTTTCGTTTGAAACCCAATTTTTATTTTCATTGTTCTTGAAGCCTGCGCAGTTCTGACGGGAAAGGCACCATTGTACGACATAGCAACAAACTTCTTGCTTTCAGGTTCTGTTGCCTCCTTATCACATATTTTTAATTTTAATTTTATTATAATGTTTCATTACATCACGGTCCTTATATCCATTTGCCTTGGCTACTTGTCTTATCACCTTCAACCTCGTCATTAGGTGTGAGTGGCAGTTTTAGTATCCTGTTGATATAGCTCTGAAGTAAGCCCACTTATGCTTCTTAGGGTGACAAGATTTCACATTTATAATTGCGTCAGGGGCCGTCGTCTTCCTAAATATTCTAATGCCGTCCATCCCTTCTGGTTAACCCTAGATCCAAAAACTTATACTTCCTTCTTCCAGTTCCACCGTCAATTTAATTTTTTCGTGCATCCCACACATTCTTTCTACTACCTCGCGTGTTTCAGCTTCGTCACCTTTGTACAGTAGTATGATGTAGTCTGCGTAATGTCTGTAATAGGCCATTTTTTCGCAGACGTTAGGATTTTGTTCAAAAAGCTTATTTTTTAGCTCATTTACAAATATCTCAGCTAAAGTGCCAGACAAACTGTTGCCCATTGCGAGTCCGTCCTTCTGATAAAAATTCTTATCGTTAAACAAGTTCTAAAATTTCCAAAGGTCTACTATTTTTCGTTACTAATCTTATACGTTAGCAAGTTGTTCCTTACAATCTCCAACGTATCTTTTACTGGGATATTAGTATACAGATTAACAATGTCAAAAGAAGCCAAGGTAACTCCAGCTGGGATTGGTACATCCTTAATCTTATTCGCAAATTCATAACTACTCTTGACATTGGATGATTCTTTTATAAGTATACGCTGCTCTCAGTTTGTTGTTGCGTTCTCGGTTCAATTTTTAATTGGGGCATCACACATTATTAATAATCGGCCGAATAGTTTCCCCTCTCTTATGGAATTTGATTTCCGAACAAAGCACAGGCTTCGACGGATTCATCATTTTTAATCTACGTTTCTCTTTTTCATCTGGAAATAAAAAGATACTGATCTCAATTTTCAGACTTTATGTCTTCAAATGACCGGCCAGAGTGGCCGTGCGGTTCTAGGCGCTACAGTCCGGAACCGCGCGACCGCTATGGTCGCTGGTTCGAATCCTGCCTCGGGCATGGATGTGTGTGATGTCCTTAGGGTAGTTAGGTTTAATTAGTTCTAAGTTCTAGGCGACTGATGACCTCAGACGTTAAGTCGCATAGTGCTCAGAGCCATTTGAACCATTTTTTTGTCTTCAGTTGATAACTTTCCGGATTCGTTGCGTCCTAGCAAAGTACTGCGCCGGCTGCCTGATGCAATCGACAGCAGTGACTTGCATCGTACAGAATTGAAGGTTAGCTTGGGAAGGTATTGCATGTGGAAGGAGAGGCAGAAACAAAGATACTGCTGACAATTGTAGCAGAAAATATGTAAGCAAAGCAGTACACCAGTGGCACGAAGAATTTCTACTTCTATTGCTCTTTAGACAGAGCATGAATATCTGAGGAGTGGTTGTTCAGATGCGCAGAACAGTATTTTTGCCGCCAACATATGTTGCTGCCTTACAGGTCACGTGACGTAACGTGCACTATACAGCATGGTGCTAAATGGCATGGGTTAGCGACGTTGACATAAACAGATGGCGGTAGTATCGCATACACCATAAAAGAGCAGTGTGTGGGCGGAACGGTCATTTGTGCTCAGGTGATTCATGTGAAAAGGTTTCCAGCGTGATTATGGGCGGATGACGGGAATGAGAGCGGAATGCTTGTTGGAGCTAGACGCATGAGACATTCCATTTCGGAAATGGCTATGGAGTTCAATATTCTGAGATCCACAATGTCAAAAACGTGCCGAGAACACCATATTTCAGACTTTACCTCCCACCACGGACAACTCATTGGCCGACGGTCATCACTTGACGACTAAGAGCAGCGGCTTTTGCGTAGACTTGTCACTACTAACAGACAACTAATTCTGAATCAATGCAGACAACAATGTGGGACGGAATAGGAGCGTATTCGTTAGGACAGTGCGTGCCTTTGCTAACAGCACATCGCCTGCAGCGCCTCTCTTGCTCACGTGACACTGGACTCGCATTCGGGAGGACGACTGTTCAATCCCGCGTCCGGCCATCCTGATTTAGGTTTTCCGTGATTTCCCTAAATCATTCCAGGCAAATGCCGGGATGGTTCGTCTGAAAGGGCACGGCCGACTTCCTTCCCTAATCCGATGAGACCGATGACCACGCTGTCCGGTCTCCTTCCCCAAACAACCAAATCATGCGCTCGTGACCATGTCGGTTGGACACTAGACGACTGGAAAACCGTGTCCTGGTAGGATGAGTCCCGATTTGATTTGGAAAGAACTGATAGTAGGGTTCGAGTGTGGCGCTGACCCCACGATGCCGGGAACCCAAGCTGTCAACCAGGTACCATGCAAGCTGCTGATGCCTCCATAATCGTGTGGGCTGTGTTCACATACAATGGACTGGGTCCTCTGCTTCAAAAATAAACAAATCATTGACTGGAAACGGTTATGTTCGGCTACTTGGTGACCATCTTCATTTATGTACTTCATGTTCCCAAACAACAACGGATTTTTATGGATGACACTGTGCCCTGTCACAGGCCACAGTTGTTCGCAATCGGTGTCAAGTACATCCTGGACAGTTCAAGCGAATGATTTGGCCACCCAGATCGCCCGATATGAATCACATCAAACATTTATGGAACATAATCGACAGGTCAGGTCGTGCACAAAATTATACACCGGCAACAACTTCGCAATTATGGACGACTATAGAGGAAGTTAAGTCGATGACACGGAAAGTTAGTGCGCTACGCTCGAAAAAGGAGATAGGTCACGACATTAGCAGGTATCCCATGACTTTTGCCACCCCACTGTAACGTTTGTACGTATATCTTTTGCATATTTCGAATATTAATACATACTTAGTAAAGACAGATTTCGTTCTAAAGCACCATGGATTGTGCATATATATTTCATATCTTAAATGCAAGAGCATTTCGTTTGTTTGCGACTAGTCTCACAAGTCAGATGTAACCTTTTAAATAGGAGCAGAACTGGTAGTCATCACTGTGTTCTTATTTTTCTTTTTTATGCCACTGGCACGAATTCCTCTCCTTCTGTCCTGAACTCTTCATCACAGAGTAGCACATGCACTATGTATTCAATTATTTGCCAGATGTTTCAAACCTGTCTTCCTCTACAGTTTTACCCTTTACAGATCCGTATAGTAACATGAAATTATTTCCCGATGTCTTAAAAAATGTCCTACCATCCTCCCCCTTCCTCTTGTCAGTGTTTTCCGTTTGTTTCTTCATTTAGCAATTCTGCAGAGTACCTTCTTGATGCCTCACAATTAACGTTGGGATATCTTTAAGGAAAATATATGGAAGGTGGACCCACATATTTCGTCATGTGTTGTTTCATGTATTACACTGTATTACTTAGCAACAATATTATCATTACAATTCAAAAAACCTGCATCAAAAGGATCACACATACCAAGATCAAAATTTTAACAGACTCGATTCATTAAAAACAAAGTTTAACAATTATATCGTTAAGAGCAGGGCTTGAAATCGGAAGTAAACAGTTCCCCAAAAGAAGAAAAGTTCACTCTAACTGTGTGTGTGTGTGTGACTGCAAGCAGCTTCAAGAAATATTTTTATCAACCAAATGAATTACAATGACGGCCATTAAGTGTATTAACAACTTCTAAGCTTATGTAAGCGTTATACAACTGGATAACATTCATCCAAATACAGGAAGGATCACAAGTCACCCAACTGATTGTAGCTGTTGAAGGCCGCTTAACAATGTATAAAACGTAATAAAAAATCCCTTAAGCAATAAAATACAGAATTCCGCGAAACAAACAAACTGAGACGACATAAAATTTAAATAAATCTCAACCGATACACTCCCACGAAACATAGAAAATTACCCTTATATAAAAATACAGTTGCCCAAAATTCGAGGTAAGTTTGGAGTACACGCAACTCCCACATCTGATACAAACCAGCGAAACGTTGACAGTTACCTTTAATAAATATACAATTGTGCAAAATGAACGTTGAGAGCTACAGTAGAGGTCTCTCATAGCCAACAAGCAATGTGCAGCCAAGTGTCACAATAAGTGGAGTTAGCTAATGACTGTGGATCAATGTAAGGTCTTAAACTTAATGTGAGTAGTTAAAGAGGTATAATGAAGAGGAACATCGGGCTTGGCAAACACGACTTAAACCTCTTGAGGTTATGAAATTCGCCAAACGGAGCTTAACCGGCGACACTCCGCCGTGGTACACATCAAACGAACAACTTTATTTGAGCCACCACGACACTGCTGGTAGAGGCACCAGACTGCCGGCCAACCCAAATACCGTGCGACGAAAGAAGCACAGTCATGGCAAAAAGCAAACGCGCCTCTGTTGCGGCCCCAGGGAAAAGGAACGCGTCGTCAGCCTTCAATGCTACCGTGCCAACAAACATCAAAAGGGAACAGTAATCTGTGCAAGTAAGGCTACACACAAGAGTGTCTAAGGAGTAGAAAATCTAAACTAATTGCACAAGCAACTACCGATAAAGGTTACAAGTCTAACACTCTTCAAAGTCACTATTATTCAGCAGCGAAAATATCAGCACCTGCTGATACATTAACTCAAGCATACACATCTAATAAGCTTGCTGTGCCTCCCACACTTCCTTGGAACTTATACCAGGGAATGCTCGTACACTTGTACGACATATGGCATGGAACAGAAACTGCGATCAGTAACACTGACTGATGTTCATGCATTCAGTCACTAGTAGGCGCATTAATATAACAGGCCCTATTCTGCATACGACATGCATGGACTTACAGTATTAAGTACTGAAAGAACGACACTCAACTCCAATCAGATGTGAAGGCGCCGTCATTTGCAGGATTCTGGCCACAGTGCTATTGCCTCCAATCAGTATAGGCAATCGTCGACATGCCGAAAAATTTAAGGTTGCACAGTAGGATGGGAACTTTCCGACCAGTCTTCATCCGACGTCCGTAGGTCTTCCCGCAGCTCGCCGCTACCAATCCTTAAGCGAGGCGGCAAGGCTAGCCCCCAACCGATTTAATCTTTCGCGGCTTCTCGAGGGCGGCGCGGACAGCTGGAGTCCCCCAAAAGTAACAATTTGCCAGCTAAGTGTCTTCGATCCAGCTCAATCTCCAGGCCCCGCCACACCAACAAGTAAGGCTACACACAAGACTGTCTAAGGAGTAGGCCTTAGCCGGCGACACACGATCGAATCGATATCGGAAACCTAAGTGATTAGTGGCGCCAGTGGAATGTCATGCCTCCAAGACTAGATCCGCCACGGCTTGCTCCTCATTCCTCATCTTCTCAGTCCACCTGATTTTCAGCATGCTTCTGTAGCATCATATCTCAAACGCTTCGGCTGTCTTGTGTTCCTAGTTTCCCCTGCCAGTGATTCAATACCACACAATGCTGCGGTCCAAACGTACATTCTCAGAAATTTCTTCCTCAGATTAAGGCCAAAATGTAATAGCAGTCGACTTGTCCTTGTCAGGAATGGCCTTTTTGACTGTGCTAATTATTTTCTCCTTGCTTCGTATGTATCTCAAGAAATTTCGTTTTATGAGGAAATTCGGTTTGACAGTGAGTGCCTGCGTTTGGGTCGGGCTGAGATTTTTTTAGTTTTCTGAGACTGTTCGTCATTGATGGGTAATTTTGCTTCCATGGTAGCAAACTTCCTTATTCGAATCGATGAAACATTTAAAAAGTACGCACTTCTCTTATATTTTGAAGTTTGTGTTTATTAGTTTTTGTTTGATTTAGATTGCCGGCCGCGGTGGCCGAGCGGTTCTAGGCGCTTCAGTCCGGAACAGCGCGACTGCTACGGTCGCAAGTAGGAATGCTGCCTCGGGCATGGATGTGTGTGATGTCCTTAAGTTAGTTCGGTTTAAGTAGTTCTAAGTTCTAGGGGACTGATGACCTCATATGTTAAGTCCCATAGTGCTCAGAGCCATTTGATCCACTTTTATTTAGATTCCCTTTTTACTGAGTAGCAGTTTGGTTTATCTCCGATGATGAAGTGTATTCAGTATTGCTCGTAGAAGAAACAGTATACGAAACAGGAAAATAACTGAAGCCGCAGCGGTGGTCTAATATATTTCGTCGCCAGCTGCAATGTGTTAAATGCTGTTCGATAATGTGAAAACTATAATGATTCCTTAATTTCAGTTACAGAACAAGGCCTGCATCAGTGCAGTGCACTACGGAACTAACATGTGGATGTCCAACTGCTTACGTAGGAAATTCTCAGAAAGAATCACGAGTTAGTATTCTTCCCGATGTACTAACCACGCCTTCATATTGTCCAGGGAGTATACAAAAATTATTTTCGCAAGACCCCGTAGCCATATTCGCCATCCACAGTAACAGGTAAATCACTTTTGTATGGTCAAGAAATACTTTTTACCTTTTAACTTAAACTGCTGTGTGGATGTAATTATTACATTCGTTTGCGAGCAGAGCTTTATTATCTTGAGTAGTTAACGTAGCATGCGGGACTTCTTCACAATATGCTGAAATACAACGTCCCATCTGAAACAATACACGTACTAGCTAACCTCACTGGAATAGAAAAGTACAAGTTTAGGATCAAAAATCATCCTACTTCACACGCAAAGCGGGCGTCCCTCAGGGTTCCATCACCTCCTCAGTGTTAAATACGATATATACAGCTGGCGAAATAAAGACATACCTCTGTAAGCGGATGATATCACTTATTGGTGTCACGCACCCACCTGCGTTGCTATCAATGAACAAGCCAATAGATAAATCAGCTAGCTTAAAACGTTGCCCAGTAAAAGGAGATTTCAACTTAATACAACCAAAAGTCGATTGATCCTACTCATAAATAGAGTTCTTACTATTCTCCAACAACAAGAACCATGCAAACTCAACATTTGACTTTAGGAACTAGAAATTACTCCACAAGCAAACGACAAATTCCTGGAATCTGTCTTGATGAACTCATAAAGTGGCGAAAAAACAAGACTGAAAAGATTAAATATGCTGAAAGCCGACTTAATTTAATACGTCTTATGAAATACAGAACTCGTGGAGTGGAGCACTCCAAAATATGAATTTCAAACATGGATTACGTCACCTAACCAAATGATCTATCTGCAGACCGGAGGATGCTTCAAATAGCAGGAGATTGAATATATGACTTCCCAACAAACTCCCTTAACGAAACACTTAACCAAGAACATACTAGACAGAATAAAAGGACATATAACCAGATTGGAACTCAACAAACTACTAATGCATTTACTAAATCATTCTTGCAGTATGATCCCTCAAAGTTTAATTTTCCGAAATTCAAATATGCATTACCTCTCTACATTAATATTTAAGCAGTACTGAATTTACTCCAATAGAATCCTCTTGAAAACAAAGAAGTCAATGAAATTATCAACAGACCAAGAACATCTACAAGGACTTGGGATGCTGTAGCAGCTTGATATCGAAAGGACATGTTCCTGAGCCAAAGTACTTCATTTAGCTCCTATAGAAGTAGACAATATTCTCAACATCGACGAGATTTACAATTTTTTCATTTTCTACGAAATTAGCAAAATTTTTTACATCAACATATAACACTACCGTATGCTTCCACTAAACCATAACCTCAAAGATGAAGGAAGTTTGTGTAATGAAATTATTCTTATTCAAGTAATTATAGTATAAAGAAGCAGAGCAGTGATACCCTCTGAGAGGAATTTTGTTATGTTGACCGTGTTCTACCTAACGCAGGTGGCTTATCAGAAGTGAAAGTCAGAATAACATAAATATTGAAACAGTAACAAATAATATTTTACCTAGCTACACTGTTTAAAGAATAAAGAAAACGGTCGCCAGCCTAATTAGGCAAGAAAATGATTAACATGCTTGTTTAAGAAAGTAGGTATGAGTAACTTTAACGGACAAACACAACCTATATTTTGCCACACGCAAGTGCGATAGACTTGACACCTACTTATGTTAACGTTAAGTCTCGAGTTGACAGGGCAGAACAAATTATTTGCATAAATACACTCCTGGAAATTGAAATAAGAACACCGTGAATTCATTGTCCCAGGAAGGGGAAACTTTATTGACACATTCCTGGGGTCAGATACATCACATGATTACACTGACAGAACCACAGGCACATAGACACAGGCAACAGAGCATGCACAATGTCGGCACTAGTACAGTGTATATCCACCTTTCGCAGCAATGCAGGCTGCTATTCTCCAATGGAGACGATCGTAGAGATGCTGGATGTAGTCCTGTGGAACGGCTTGCCATGCCATTTCCACCTGGCGCCTCAGTTGGACCAGCGTTCGTGCTGGACGTGCAGACCGCGTGAGACGACACTTCATCCAGTCCCAAACATGCTCAATGGGGGACAGATCCGGAGATCTTGCTGGCCAGGGTAGTTGACTTACACCTTCTAGAGCACGTAGGGTGGCACGGGATACATGCGGACGTGCATTGTCCTGTTGGAACAGCAAGTTCCCTTGCCGGTCTAGGAATGGTAGAACGATGGGTTCGATGACGGTTTGGATGTACCGTGCACTATTCAGTGTCCCCTCGACGATCACCAGTGGTGTACGGCCAGTGTAGGAGATCGCTCCCCACACCATGATGCCGGGTGTTGGCCCTGTGTGCCTCGGTCGTATGCAGTCCTGATTGTGGCGCTCACCTGCACGGCGCCAAACACGCATACGACCATCATTGGCACCAAGGCAGAAGCGACTCTCATCGCTGAAGACGACACGTCTCCATTCGTCCCTCCATTCACGCCTGTCGCGACACCACTGGAGGCGGGCTACACGATGTTGGGGCGTGAGCGGAAGACGGCCTAACGGTGTGCGGGACCGTAGCCCAGCTTCATGGAGACGGTTGCGAATGGTCCTCGCCGATATCCCAGGAGCAACAGTGTCCCTAATATGCTGGGAAGTGGCGGTGCGGTCCCCTACGGCACTGCATAGGATCCTACGGTCTTGGCGTGCATCCGTGCGTCGCTGCGGTCCAGTCCCAGGTCGACGGGCACGTGCACCTTCCGCCGACCACTGGCGACAACATCGATGTACTGTGGAGACCTCACGCCCCACGTGTTGAGCAATTCGGCGGTACGTCCACCCGGCCTCCCGCATGCCCACTATACGCCCTCGCTCAAAGTCCGTCAACTGCACATACGGTTCACGTCCACGCTGTCGCGGCATGCTACCAGTGTTAAAGACTGCGATGGAGCTCCGTATGCCACGGCAAACTGGCTGACACTGACGGCGGCGGTGCACAAATGCTGCGCAGCTAGCGCCATTCGACGGCCAACACCGCGGTTCCTGGTGTGTCCGCTGTGCCGTGCGTGTGATCATTGCTTGTACAGCCCTCTCGCAGTGTCCGGAGCAAGTATGGTGGGTCTGACACACCGGTGTCAATGTGTTCTTTTTTCCATTTCCAGGAGTGTATAACAGATATCAATACACCCTATTACTTTCAGGGCTTATTCAAACTGAACAGTCTTTATAATATTACTATTAATATACACTGTAGAATCACAAATTGAACATAGTGTCAGTATTACTTTTCAAACATTTTCCTAGCTGGCATAAAATTGTAAATGTTGTTCATTGCAAAATTATGAACTGGCTACAGGTTAAGGCTCTCTAACCTAAATACTTTTCTATTTAGAATGAAAGTTAAATGGAATTGACTAACAAATTACTTGTCACTGTCTTTTGAATAAAGAAGTTACTGTTTTCATAGATAGTTGCCTTTCTATTAATCGGTATGTAGCGTGAGCACAGTAGGAGAACTATGAATCCTTTTACAACATTAATATGTACTTTTAATACACAAGAGGATCCCAATATTGTACAGAATTTTACTTGAACAGCAAGAGTAATTGAAACTTGCTATAATTAACTAACTTTGTGCATCTGAAATACTTTCAATGGAGGGGGGGGCCCTTAATCTTGACCACCGTAGCACAGCAAACTAAACACCCTTTCAATATACTAGAGAAACAAGTGCTTAGCAAACATGAACATATAACTCTCAACAAGTGCAGTTCTGAACTTTTACTGCAGTGAAACACAACTTGACATATATATAAGAAACTGACCCACCTTTTGCGATTTACAACAGGCAGCAATGTGATCATTTACTAAGCAAAACTTTACAAGCCTCGTTTTAAAGCCTTTTAATTTTGAGGTTGGCAACAACTTCAGAATAAGCAATTTTAATAGAAAAATCATTTTCAGCAAGCATCATGTACTTTAGCTCACTCTCTTGCCACATTAACATTAACTTTCTTTCATTGAAGGACACTCAGTAAGCACTTTAGCGCGGGAGGGGCCCTAAGGGGATATGTGACTGAGGATAAATCACGGTAGGTACAAGAGTTCAGTTAAAAATTACCTTGTATTTGAGTACAATAAACATTCAATGAGCTGATCCTTCACTGTACATTACTTTAGTGTTGAATTACAGTGATTGCGCAATGTGGTGGCAATTGCATGTTGGTAGGTGGATTTGCAGGTAGAATTGCCGGACTCTGTCATTTCTTGGTGGTTTCATGGTATAAGTGAATATTTTTATTTTTATAATTATATATTTTATGATTTTGGTTGCGGTGGCTTTAAATATTGTGGTCTAACATTAGACTTAATTAACTTATACCGCATAACACTCGTACGGACATGGGCTGCCCCGAAGTACGTACGATATAAAATTTTTTAAACACAGAGCGCGACTCACCGCCTTCTAATAAATCGATTGCGTGAGCGCTGCTATTTAGATAAGAAAATATGCGTATTCTTACATAAACTGAAATTATTAATATGGGTCTCAGGGGCTACTGGTTATTTATGTACCAATTACATAAAGATTAACTGAGATATAGCGTAATGGTCGACTAAATCCTATTAGGGGAGATGAACTACCTGCACTACGAAGTTCTGTAAAAATTTTGTTAATTATAATTAATGGTTGCAATCATGAGAGGTGACAACTAAGTTAATAATACACACTTTCTAATAACAATTTCTATTATAATTTTCAAAAGTACAGATAAAACTTACGTTAATTATCAGACAGCACTACAACGGCGGCCAAGCGCTAGACGAAACAAACCAGGAGTGCTAGATCCATCAAAGCAGTGTCTCTGATCATCATGGCCTATGTTACACCGGGATTATACCAAAAAACTGTTTTGTTAATTACATCGATATTTGTGATTTGATAATAATAACTTACGTTCTTTACTATTTGTTATACATCGCACACAGGTATACAGTCTTGAAATAATTTATAACTCACACGTCTCATAGCAAAAACTTCCTTTCCCTTTCTCCAAATGTCCATTTATGTGACGTACCGTCACATGGGCCCTCTAGTGAGGGTGTACTTAATGTTGTTTACTCCTTTATGTACAGACTCACTACCGTCTTACATCATTATTTAAGTGTTCATGTTTACATGTATAAGATAGGTTCATTTCATTCAATACAGTTATATATTTAATCATAAGTCATACATAATTCGTGTTTTAGGTATGTTTCGATCCCACTATTACAGGTGAGTTCATCTACTATTTCCAACTCTAGTTTTCATCAGGAATGTGAACAATCCGGAATCCTACAGATCCGGTACGAATTTGTTTACGCTCCCCCATTTGGGTTACAGGCGTAAGGAAAAACGGGTCAAAAACCTCGCCCAGAGCCTTCAGATTGTTAACATTCAGTATCTCTTTATATTTTTTATGATGATAATATGTCCATTGAATTAACCAACAAAGAAATATATATATATATATATATATATATATATATATATATATATATATATATATATATATATATATATATATATAACAATAAGTAGATGTTAATTGAAATTACGTACACAGTGCGTTTGCCTTGAACTATTAAGTCATCTTTGCGCGAAATATCTGTCTGTGCTTTCACGTACCCATATACATCACAATAAGAAACATATAGTCACTGTTTTCTGTTTTTACATATACAATACGTTTGATCTGACATAAGTAATCAGTTTCTCAATTTCTGTGTCCTTTGCACATTATGTCTGTTACAAACTTACATTCTAGTCGGTGTTTATAAATACGTCGTCAACCATAAATACATTTTGAAATCGCATCGAAGTAAGAGTTTTTGACGCTGGTGATTGTTGAGCTGTTGGCGGATCGTTGTCGGCGACGACAGAAGCGTGTACGGCACCCTGCCAATGTTAGCGACAGTTCGTTGACCTTCGCTTTGACGTCCACGCAGACAGCTGACGATCAGTCGACCGGCGCGGCGCATCAGCTGTACAGTCAGGAACATCTGGCGGCCGCTCGCCTCGCGCAACATGCAAATATTCGACCGCGTATCAGTTCATCAGCAAAATAAGGCAAATACACATATCGCAAGTGCTGAAAGAAATGTTATTAGTTTTCAAGCACTCTACAGTCATTCGTGTTTACTGTTTTTGTATGCACTGATATAATGTACGAACGTACGAGGTCCAGTTCTTTAAATAAGTTTCTGGCTCGAACTCACACATTTCACTACTCGGATTTAATCATTGTTTTTTGCTAAGTGGTCACTAATCAGCACGACACACTGTCACTGTGGTGAGTGTTCGTGTGAGTACCTTGCTGTGACTCTTTTCACTTCACTATATTTGGCCTGCGTCACTTCTAGCGTGCGTTTGTCAGCCCTGTAATCCGCAGTTTGCTGTGCGCTACCCGTAGTGTCCATTCACAGTCCACATGGAGTATTCCGTTCACAGAAACATTCTTCCACACTTTGTATGTCATATTATTTCGCATATTAAATTGTTTTTTTGCGGAAGGCAACACCATGTATACTGTTAATTTCATTTATCTTAGTTCACTGCACTCAAACAACAGTTTTTCACTGCTAAATACAGTCAACACTCAGTGTGTTATCACACAATTTACTGTTCACTTTTTCTATCACATTCGAATTAGTGATTCCGTTTATCTATATTGCACTAACTAAACGTTCGGATAGTCTCAGTTGTAAATTGGAACATACACTCCTGGAAATGGAAAAAAGAACACATTGACACCGGTGTGCCAGACCCACCATACTTGCTCCGGACACTGCGAGAGGGCTGTACAAGCAATGATCACACGCACGGCACAGCGGACACACCAGGAACCGCGGTGTTGGCCATCGAATGGCGCTAGCTGCGCAGCATTTGTGCACCGCCGCCGTCAGTGTCAGCCAGTTTGCCGTGGCATACGGAGCTCCATCGCAGTCTTTAACACTGGTAGCATGCCGCGACAGCGTGGACGTGAACCGTATGTGCAGTTGACGGACTTTGAGCGAGGGCGTATAGTGGACATGCGGGAGGCCGGGTGGACGTACCGCCGAATTGCTCAACACGTGGGGCGTGAGGTCTCCACAGTACATCGATGTTGTCGCCAGTGGTCGGCGGAAGGTGCACGTGCCAGTCGACCTGGGACCGGACCGCAGCGACGCACGGATGCACGCCAAGACCGTAGGATCCTACGCAGTGCCGTAGGGGACCGCACCGCCACTTCCCAGCAAATTAGGGACACTGTTGCTCCTGGGGTATCGGCGAGGACTATTCGCAACCGTCTCCATGAAGCTGGGCTACGGTCCCGCACACCGTTAGGCCGTCTTCCGCTCACGCCCCAACATCGTGCAGCCCGCCTCCAGTGGTGTCGCGACACGCGTGAATGGAGGGACGAATGGAGACGTGTCGTCTTCAGCGATGAGAGTCGCTTCTGCCTTGGTGCCAATGATGGTCGTATGCGTGTTTGGCGCCGTGCAGGTGAGCGCCACAATCAGGACTGCATACGACCGAGGCACACAGGGCCAACACCCGGCATCATGGTGTGGGGAGGGATCTCCTACACTGGCCGTACACCACTGGTGATCGTCGAGGGCACATTGAATAGTGCACCATACATCCAAACCGTCATCGAACCCATCGTTCTACCATTCCTAGACCGGCAAGGGAACTTGCTGTTCCAACAGGACAATGCACGTCCGCATGTATCCCGTGCCACCCAACGTGCTCTAGAAGGTGTAAGTCAACTACCCTGGCACGCAAGATCTCCGGATCTGTCCCCCATTGAGCATGTTTGGGACTGGATGAAGCGTCGTCTCACGCGGTCTGCACGTCCAGCACGAACGCTGGTCCGACTGAGGCGCCAGGTGGAAATGACATGGCAAGCCGTTCCACAGGACTACATCCAGGATCTCTACGATCGTCTCCATGAGAGAATAGCAGCCTGAATTGCTGCGAAAGGTGGATATACACTGTACTAGTGCCGACATTGTGCATGCTCTGTTGCCTGTGTCTATGTGCCTGTGGTTCTGTCAGTGTGATCATGTGATGTATCTGACCCTAGGAATGTGTCAATAAAGTTTCCCCTTCCTGGGACAATGAATTCACGGTGTTCTTATTTCAATTTCCAGGAGTGTATTTTAACACCTATTACTTCAGCTACATAAGAAATATGGCTCTCACTTTACACAATCGTATTTCATACGCGGCACAAATCAGAGTTCCTTCTAGATATGTCTTATCACTCTGTATTAAGTGATTGATTTAATTGGAAATATACACAACACACACAAAAATACTGAAATAATCTAATGAAATTTTACTAATTACCACAAATGAAGCTATCATCTATCCTTTTACACTCACTTTATGACAATCTTTTCTAATACTTCTTGTGAACTGCAAAAAATATATCTCTACAGAAATATTGTTTGGGTGTCAGTACACACACAAGTGAACTTATCGTTAATTGTACTTGAGTTTATGTGAAATCCACAGAGCTGATTGTGTGACCTCTATTTCAAATACAGTTCGCTGTCTAGCAAATTCTATCACTGATTCGATCACTAGTAGTACGTTATAGTAAATGAATATGACCAAAGTTTCACTGTCATAAGAGAACGTAATTCATAATTATGACAAATATATGCCAAAAAGTTAGCACAGTGCATGGCCCACGGGTTCCTTCCTCTTCTCGATTCCAGCCCAGAAGCACATGCTGTTAGACCCCTACCTGTAGTAATTAGTATTGCTTGCTGCTGAATATATTTTGGTTGAGACAATTTTATGTATTGATTCAGCTTCAGTCCATAAATCTTCACTGCCACAGTCTCGTACAGGTGAAAGTTTTTATACTGGGTACATCAAACAATGTTACATATATAGTATTAGTTCTTGGGTCATACACATCATTACATACATGGAAATATTTACTACTATTTTTGTAAATTTTTTCTGTAAATACGACAGTACCTCAGTTAATTTTATGTACTCAATATTTCTGTATATAGTGTTGGTACATAAAAATTCGAGCCCCGCGTTCTCGGGCGCTACTTATCATGGTATAAGTGTATATTTTTATTTTTATAATTATATATTTTATGATTTTGGTTGGGGTGGCTTCAAATATTGTGGTCTAACATGAGACTTTTAATTAACTTACACCGCATAACACTCGTACGGACATCAGCTGCCCCGAAGTACGTACGATATAATATTTTTTAAACACAGAGTGCGACTCGCCGCCTTCTAATAAATAGTTTGCGTGAGCGCTGCTATTTAGAAAAGAAAATATGCGTATTCTTACACAAACTGAAATTATTAACATGGGTCTCAGGGGCTACTGGTTATTTATGTACCAATTTCATAAAGATTAACTGAGATATTGCGGAATGTAATGATTTTCAATATTTCTTTCTCATTATTTGAAAGGCAAAACTGGAGAGAATCTCGTCTACCGTTAGGCGGCCAAAATGAAACATACTGAACTCATTCAGTGCTGTGAGTTTTGGTAAGTGAAATTAATTTTAACTTCGAAATTAATGACAGATAAAAACTGAAAAGTCTCTCGCATTTACATTTAATATTATGACTTGAAATTTTAATTAAATAATACAATAAACGTAATGGCCGACTAAATCCTATTAGGGGAGATGAACTACCTGCACTACGAAGTTCTGTAAAAATTTTGTTAATTATAATTAATGGTTGCATACATGAGAGGTGACAACTAAGTCAATAATACACACTTTCTAATAATTTCTATTATATTTTTCAAAAATACAATAAAACTTACGTTAATTATCAGATAGCTCTACAACGGCGGCCTACCGCTAGAAGAAACAAAACAGGAGCGCTAGACCAATGAAAGCATTGTCTCTGATTATCATGGCCTATGTTACCCCGGGATTATACCAAAAAACTGTTTTGTTAATTACATCGATATTTGTGTTTTGATAATAATAACTTACGTTCTTTACTATTTATTATACATCGCACACAGGTACACAGTCTTGAAATAATTTATATTTCACACGTCTCATAACAAAAACTTTGCCTTTCTCCAAATGTCCATTTATGTGGCGTACCGTCATAGTGGCGATGATAGACATCAATTCCAGAATAATTCCAGCTCTTTATCCATCCATCCGAGGCACTGGAAAGCACCAGGAAAAGCTTCTCTCAATACCAACACAATACAAAACTTTTACATGAGCAGTTGACAGTTTAGTAGCTCGTACCCGACTGACTCTCAGTTCCAGCTTTCTACCTAGGCCAACCATAATTTGCACGCGCTACACAGTTCCGTTCCCGAGGGGAACCACAACACCTTTTACACACTAAATAACTGAGAACCGTAAGTGTAGGTAAGCAGTTTACATAACAGCAAATAAACATTTTAAATAAAACTAAACATTTCCATATATTGGTATTTCTACAAAAAATTATTTAAACAAAATTATTCAATCTCAAGTATAACCAAAGACATTAAGTGAGAAAGACAAACATATCATTTGCTCATATCGTATATATTACATAGGTCAAACTTCCTACATTCTAAACGACATCAAAGTTTATAATAGAGAAAAGAATAAACACTCTCATGGTATGGATTCAATCCAACAACATTTAAAGAAACTCAACGATATAACAGTAAATAAAACAAAAGGCAAAGTAAATCAGTAGAGCAGTAGAGCTATGGTATTACAAACAAAATACCAAGGTCAAAATGAACACTATCAGGACCACTTAGCTAATATGAACATATGTAAGTCGAACAACAGGCAACAAAAACCTATTGGGGTTTTTCGACCGACAGGTTTTTGCCTCAGTCGTAAGGCAAATGCCGGGATTAGGAATGAATGAAACTTAGTGAACAACTTCTTCCCCTCATCCGTATCAAATTAAAGATCCTATCAAATTAAATAAGCATCGAACTGTCCTAAAAATGGTGACACAGCAGCACAAAGCTACCACTTCTCGCTGAAAAGGGCTATGCTGTCCTGCAGTCCATCATCTCCTTCAGAGATGGAATTTAAGATTTATTGTGATTTATTGGAAATTTCTTAAACTATATGATCTCCAACTTTGGTGTTAACTTTATTCTTATTCTCGTTTTCGATACACCTCATTACGTTTGTCTTTTTCCAGTTTATTCTCAGTGTGTTTTCTATAATCATTAGACTGTTCGTCATTAATATCCTTTTACCCTGAAATTTAATACCATTCCTGAATGTCACATTTTCGTCATTGATTCTTATATGTAGAGACTGAACATTAACGGCCAAATACTGCATGCCGGTCTTACACCCTTTTTCATACAAGCTCTTTGTTCTTTGTCTTTTGATCTCTTTTTTCCTCCTGGTTCTTGTACACATTGTATACCGAACCTCTTTCCCCATAGCTTCCTAAGTATTTCGACATCTTGCACGATTTTACGCCGTCAGAGGCTTGTTATACACTGACACATACTATGAACGTATGTTGTTTGTTCTTCAGTCTCGCTTCCATTATCAAGAGAAACATCAGAATTGCCTCTTGGGTGCCTTTGCCTATTAGTAAAGCCAAACTGATCGCCAACTAATATGTTAATAAATCCTCAATTTTCTTTTCCATTCTTCTGTGAATTATTTTCGTCAGTAGTTCTAATGAATGAGCTGTTAAACTCATTGTACGATACTTCTGGTACTTATCAACCATTGTTACCCTTTAAATGTGTGGATGACACATGTCCGAAAGTCTGATAGTCATACATTCTACACACGAAGCTGAGTACTTATTGGGTTGACACTTCTCCAAATGACTTCAGAAATTCGGAGGGAGGCTTACCTATACCTTCTGCCTTAATAGATTCTAGTGCTCTTTTAAATTTTGAGTCTCGCCTCTGTTATCTTTATCGTTTCCAGTTTCCTCTTCCAACACGTCCTGCCCTTCATAGAGGTCTTCAGTGTACTCTTTACACCTCCATCTCTCCTTCCTGGGTTAACAGTGGAATTCCCATTGCACACTTCACGTTAACCACCCTTGCTTTTAATTTCATCGAACATTGTTCTGAGTTTTCTATACGCTGAATCAATCCCCTCGAGAATCAGTTCATTTTTCGATTTCTTAACTTCCTGCAGCTATTTTGTCCAAACTGCTCTGGATTAGGTATTTATTCCATTCCTACGGGATTTATGGTTTTTTTACGTGATTTATATTGCTGTATTCCTTCCTTCCCCTGAACATTTTTGTACTTCCTTGTTTTGTCGAGCAGTAGAAGTATTTCATTTGTTATCCAAGGTTTATCCGGAATTAACTTCATTGCACCTACGTTTGCCTGTCCAGCATCTGAGATTGCCCTTTTTAGACATGTCCATTCCTCTTCAAATTAGCTGCCTATCAAATTTCGAACTACTCTTCATAGTTACCAGATGGTGATATGAGTTTATATATGCACCTGGATACACCATAAAATCCAATAAATGATTTCAAAATTTCTGTCTAACCATGATGAAATCCAGATGGATCCTTCCCCTGTCTCGTAGTCTTTTGCAAGTATACGTCCACCTGTTGCTGTTTCTGAACAGAGTATTCTCTATTACCATCTGAAATGTATTGTAGATCGCGATCAGTCTTTCATATCTCTCTTTCCTGCTGCCAATCTCATTCTCCCTTAACCTTTCTTCTATTCCTTTCATACAACCGCATTCCAACCCCCTATGACTATTACATTTTCACCTTCCTTTGCACATTGAATTACCTGTTCAGTAACCTCATATGCTTTCTCTATCTCCTGATCAGCTGCTTGTGTTTGGTACGGCACTTGAAATGAGCTTCTAAATAGACAGTGCTGCTGCAGAATAACGAAATGGCTTCCTAATACATGCGAGCTACTTAACCTTGTAAATCACTGGCTCTCCCTGTCGACCTAGGGGCAGACTTGTTCTTCCTAAGGCTAAGCCGCTTTAAATTTCATAAAAACAGTTACTGAAAAGCAGTTGCTACTCTAATATCTGCTAGGTTGAATGCAGGTACTACTACAGGATCTCGTACCTAAATACCGACTTTTAAGTCCAAGTAAAATTATTTAATGTTCCATTGATTTGCCACTAAACTGTTGACTTTCGACCAACACAAGTTATTGGACTGAACGGATATGAGTTTCACTCCATAAGAAATGCACACTATTTTTGTAAAAATACATTTTTCATTGTGCGTGTGTGAAAGTTTTACAGTGTGTAGAGACATCCTTCCCGCTTGTTTTGAAACTTTGTTCAATCTGTATCCGTGATTGGCGCCGTCGCAGCATGTCTTCAAGGTGGCTGCTACACTTGACGTTCGTCAGAAGCAACGTTCTGTCATAGAATTCCTCTGCTGTGAAAACGAGACAGTGGGAAACATCCACAAGATGTTGAGAAAGGTGTTTGGAGATGCTGCTGTGGATCGCAGTACAGTTAGTCGGTGGGCAAGCAGTTTACGTGATGCAAGCGGGCACGGCAATATTGAGGACTGTCCTCGCAGCGGCATCTCGTACTGCACGCACTCCAGATAATGTGCAGAGAGTTAGCGAATTGGTGACTGCCGACAGACGCATCACAGTGAACGAATTGTCACGCTACGCTGGGATAGGGGAAGGGAGTGCTTGCAGAATACTGAAAGTGTTGGCG
The DNA here is from genome assembly GCF_023864275.1 of Schistocerca cancellata. NCBI lineage: Eukaryota > Metazoa > Arthropoda > Insecta > Orthoptera > Acrididae > Schistocerca > Schistocerca cancellata. The sequence continues at coordinate 337,976,656 of NC_064628.1, forward strand.
TTAAAAAGGTTTGTGCCAGGTGCGTTCTCAGGGTGTTGACAATGCCTCACAAAGAAACAAGAAAAACGGCATCAGTGAACTTTTGGAACAGTACGAGAATGGTGGAGATGAATTTCTTGGAAGAATTGTGACATGCGATGAAATATGGCTACATCATTTATCACCAGAGACCAAGAGGCAGTCAGTGGAGTGGTGTCACACAAATTCACCCAAGGAAAAAAAAAATTCAAAACCACACCTTCGGCTGTAAAAGTTATGGCTACGGTGATTTTCCACTCCGAAGGACTCTTGCTTTTGGGCCGGCCGTGGTGGCCAAGTGGTTCTAGGCGCTATAGTCTGGAACCGCGCGACCGCTACGGTCGCAGGTTCGAATCCTGCCTCGGGCATGGATGTGTGTGATGTCCTTAGGTTAGTTAGGTTTAAGTAGTTCTAAGTTCTAGGGTACTGATGACTTCAGATGCCCCATAGTGCTTGGAGCCATTTTTGAACTCTTGCTTCTGGACATCATGCCAAGTGGAACCACCATAAATTCTGATGCATATGTGACGACACTGAAGAAACTTCAATCTCGACTGAGTCGTTGTCGACCACATCGGCAAAAACAGGATGTTTTGCTGTTGCACGACAATACATGGCCACATGTCAGTCAAAAAAACATGGAAGCGATCACAAAACTCGGATGGACAACACTGAAACACCGCCTTACAGTCCTGACCTGGCTTCATGTGACTCATCTCTTTGGGAAACTGAAAGACTCTTCGTGGAACAAGGTTAGAAGGTCATGACTCCCTTGTGCACGCTGCGAAACAGTGGTTCCAACAGATTGGTCCAGAATTTTACTGTGCGGGTATACAGGTGCTGGTTCCAAGATAGCGTAAGGCAGTTGAGAGGGATGGAAATTATGTGGAGAAATGAAAATACTGTTCCTAAAGGATGTATCTACACACTGTAAAACTTTCAAACATACAGAATAAAAGATGGATTTAAAAAAAATAGTGTGCATTTCTTTTGGAGTGATCCTCGTAGATCTCGAGCCCACAATATAGTGGATAGCAACACAGTATATAAATTTTTTTAAAAAATTGACAAATCAGCTAGAAAAACTACCCTCACCATTAATCTGAGTAATCGACACTACGGTTCACTGTCCTGATTAGTTTAGAAATCTAAATAAAGTCCCCACAACTCATCAGTAGAGCCCAAACAGTGCTTTCCCAGAGAACGCGAAATACTCTTATTTGAAACTCCAATCGAGTGCTGCAGTATCGCCACTTATAGTCCTTGAAGTCGTCTCAAACTGCCACCTTTCCTTATTGAGTGACCAGAGGAACGTGGCAGCCGACCTCATAAGGAAACAGTCAGTTCTACAGAAAAACTGTCGCCCTCCACTCACCCATGAATAGTGCATACATTGACGCCATGTAAGGGCGTCAAGTAATCACCACCCGTTTTATACGACTTTTGATACATAATTTTGATTAATTTTCTGTTTGTACCTGCAGTTACTCGTTAAATTCAACACTGTAAACATCTATAATAATAAATGTTAGGTGCCACAGTTTACCTTCAAATCGGAGTTTAAATATTTACAATAATGAGAATTGTTCAGTCTTGTGGTCCCTTTATTATTTATGGTACAACTATAAATGGCATACAGTTTTATATGATTCTGTCTCGTCTTTCCATTGCTGTTCTTAGAATTAACAACAATTAAATTTAAATTATGAGCAAAAATATGCAAAATTACCGTAAGACAATAAAAATGGCGATATTGAGGCGAATACTAACCGTTGCCTACTGTCATGCTGTCAGCATACCTGTCTCTATTATGTATATATGTAAGTTTTAACTGATGTTTCAATGTAAGTGTATCTCACAGCTTAATTATTAAAGTTAATGAACATGTAAGTAGCTCAATTGAGTTATCTTATCAAGAACTGCAAACTGAGTGCTCGACATTTTTGTTGGGATGACTACTTCAAAAAGTTGTTATTTAGTGAATTACAGGCATTCAAATGTATTTGTCTCTATACCTCCTCTAATATTACATTCAGAAGCCATATCTGTATACCACTGGATTTGTAATCAAATTCTCTTTAGTTTGACACCACTTGCTCCCCTGTACTCAGCACGGTTCGCGTTGTACGTGAACAAATATATACAATGCAATTAGAACGACTCAGCTGGCACCGGACGCTGACGTCATGCCTAGGCCAAGAAAAACAAGGTGGACAGACGCAACGTTCACAGGAAGTGAGCTAGTGGCGCGAACTTTGCCCTCATCCAATGGACCTGAATGACTTAAACATTGTACTCAGCCACACAGAATTCCAGTCTGCAGATATGACTTAGCATACTCCGTCCAAGTGGGCCTCAGAGTCCAACGGCGCCGACTTATTGTGTGAAATTCCCAGCCGGTAAGTGTCACGGGATACATGTGTGGAGGGACAGGTGGTCAGCACACCGCTCTCTTGGCCGCTGTCAGCTTCTGTGACCTGAACCACTACTTCTCAGTCAAGTAGCTCCTCAGTTGGCTTCACAAGGACAGAGTGCACCTCGCTTGCCAGCAGCTCTCTGCAGACTCGGAAGGTCACCAAGTTGTGTTAACCAAGCCTGACAGTGCTCTGGTGATCTGACATGAACCGGTGTTACCACTGCGACAAAGTCAACTGGCTAGTATATTACGTACGCCTAAGTAAAAGTGTCCAGAAAAAACCTGGAATTCGTAACTATGCGTGCAGACAATCAGATATATGAATTTGTATTTTACATTCTCTGGAAAATATTTTACGTCTGACCATAATTATTTGGCACACTTAATGTATAACGGATGACTTTATCAAAGAGTAAAATCTCAAAATGTGCATACACTAGTGGAATGACAAGAGGCACACTCCCATACTACCGAATTTTGTCGTATCATGTATTGATACCATTCCATGGCGTATCATGGTTGGTAATGGAATGACAAGTTTCTGTTAGACGCCGACAGCAGTTACTTAGGATCTGGCGGGCTCAGTGGTGATTGTCCACTGAGCAGCGCCTTCTGCATATTAGATATACCAGCGCACTCTGCCGCGGCGATATAGACACACTAAAAAAGTTTCGCATCACCCCGGTTCCCAGGACTCCTGATGATAGATGTTGACTGTGGATATTGTATCACAGACACATTCCCTTTGACTGTTCAGAGATGTCACTAAACCCGCCCAAAGATGCAAACAACCATACATGAGCAGTGGCAGTTAATCGGAAAGGGCCCGACAGCCGATCATTTCCATTCATTCCACCAGGAAGGATGTACATGGCTCGTGTTGTCTGTAGTTCAACCGTACCTAGACAGTCAATACCGTGGTTCGATCGCGTCCGCATTGTTGCTTTTTCCCAGGAAGGGCTCTCAACAAGAGAAGTGTCCAGGCCTCTCGGAGTGAACCAAAGCGAAGTTGTTCGGAACAGGAAGTGTCGATGACACGCCTCGCCCAGGCCGCCCAATGGCTACTACTGCCGTGCATGACCGCTACCTACGGATTATGGCACGGAGGAACCCTGACAGCAACGCCACCATGTTGAATAATGTTTTCGTGCAGCCACATGAGATCCTGTTACGACTGAAACTGTGCACAAGGGGGTGCATGATGCGGAACTCCAAAAGTCCATGGCGAGGTCCATCTTTGCAACCACGACACCATGCAGCGCGGTACAGATGAGCCCAAAAACATGCCGAATGGACCGCTCAGGATTGGCATCACGTTCTCTTCACTGTTGAGTTCCGCATATGCCTTCAACAAGACTATCGTCGGAGGCGTGTTTGGAGGCAACCCGGTCAGGCTGAACGCCTTAGACGCACTTTCCAGCGAGTGCAGCGAGGTGGAGGTTCCATGCTGTTTTGGGGTGACATTATGTGTGGCCGACGTACGTTTCCGGTGTCATGGAAGGTGCCGTAACGGCTGTACGATACGTGATTGCCATCCTCCGCCCGATAGTGCAACCATATCGGCAGCATATTGACGAGGCATTCGTCTTCATGGACACAATTCGCGCCCCCAATGTGCACATTTTGTGAATGACTTCCTTCGGAATAACGACATCTATGCACTAGAGTGGCCAGCATATTCTCCAGCCGTGAACCCTATCGTACATGCCTGGGATAGATTGAAGAGGGCTGTTTATGGACGATGTGACCCATCAACCACTCTGAGGGATCTACACCGAATCGCCGTTGAGGAGAGGGACAATATGGACCAATAGTGCCTTGTTCAAAAAATGGCTCTGAGCACTATGGGACTCAACTGCTGTGGTCATAAGTCCCCTAGAACTTAGAACTACTTAAACCTAACTAACCTAAGGACAGCACACAACACCCAGCCATCACGAGGCAGAGAAAATTCCTGACCCCGCCGGGAATCGAACCCGGGAACCCGGGCGTGGGAAGCAAGAACGCTACCGCACGACCACGAGATGCGGGCAGTGCCTTGTTGATCTTGTGGATGGTATGCCATGCTATGCATCAGTGCTCTGAAGGTCTTGCTGTGTGGTGGTACAACATGCAATGTGCGGTTTTAATAACCATTAAAAAGGATGGAAATGATGTTTGTGTTGGTCTCTGTTCCAATTTTCTGTACAGGTTCCGCAACTCTCGGAACCGAGGTGATGCAAAACTTTTTGATGTGTATACGACGGCTGGCAGCAGCTGTTCGCACCATTTGTGGTCCGAGCCAGTTGATCAAGGGATGCTACGCTGACGCTTCCCAATGGCCTCACCTGGATGACACTGTGGGAGCTGGACTCTGCTTCTTGCTCCATTATCTGTAATGAGCCTTCGTTCACTTGAAAAATACAAGTTGAGTAAATCTTCTGTTGGCTGTGTCAACTTGTTCGCCAATCATTTCCGCTCCTGACCATGTTTCCTAAGACGACAGTCCCGCACCACTCTGTGTCCTACCCCACATTACTGCTGTGTATGAAGCAGTACACAACAAATTGATCCAACACTTGTTTTGTACATGTCTGACCACTCAGTGACGCACATATTATATTACACTGCGTCTCAAAATTTTTCAGCCCATAAATTGCCTCTTAAAATTCAGTTTTCCTCATTTTATGTATTTCAGGTTTTACCTGTAAATGGAACAGTTACCTTTAAATAAATGTCGAACAGTAAACCAAACAAGTGTTACAGTAAAGGTTAAACCTTAATTCTGACTGAAAACAAGTAGCACTATAGCAAAGTAATGCAACAGTGTCCATTTGATTTTTGGTATCCACAGGTTTTAGTTATTAATGCTTCTCTAAGACAAGGAATGTCGCTCAGTACTTCATCTAATATTCGAAGGAAGTCGCTCTTATTTTCTCTAATACCTTGAATTTTGTTGCTACGTGAATTCAAAAAATGGTTCAAATGGCTCTGAGCACTATGGGACTTAACATCTATGGTCATCAGTCCCCTAGAACTTAGAACTACTTAAACCTAACTAACCTAAGGACAGCACACAACACCCAGCCATCACGAGGCAGAGAAAATCCCTGACCCCGCCGGGAATCGAACCCGGGAACCCGGGCGTGGGAAGCGAGAACGCTACCGCACGACCACGAGATGCGAGCTGCTACGTGAATTACTGTGGTGAAGTGTGTGAAAATAGTTTCTAGAATTGTGTTGGATCCATTAATAACAGGAGAGTCCCGTCACTTGCAGTGATAATTTTTACACATTCATCAGTGACTACAGAGGCATGTAACGATATTATTGGTAAAAGTTACGGTGTAAACTGTGCCTCTGGTGTAGGAATGTGTTTACTGACAGAACCGTGCTGTGTTAATAAACTGTATGTTGCGACTATACTTTAAATATTAAGAATTTACATGTTCAGTTGTGAATAACCAGTAATGTACAGTGACAAAATATGTGCAATTAAGTGTATTATCCAACCTTAATCGTTTTAACCTTCTGCATACCAAGCTGTAAAAATAACATAGAATAGAAAGGGGCTGCCTCAGTACCCGAAAGTTAATTGTGTTATTAGACATGGTACTCGTACATGTGCGGGAACAAAAGTAATCATTTACGATAACAGAGTAATCGAAAGTAATAATCCTTTATAATCACAATGTAATTAAAAATATATCCCACTTCAAAGTTGTTGGTAACAAATTACGTAAATTTTAATTTTTTCAGAGTAATGTCTGTTATTACAGACGTCTCAATTTGAATCAGCTGCAATGTTTGCATACTTCTTCCATTTTTATAAATGTGTATTCGCTCTACACATAAATGCATATTCACTACACACTATCTATTTTACACTTCCGATCTTCTTCCCTGTAACACGGTTTGCAACGTCCAACGCTGTCACTCCCTTGTAGAGGTTCCATTGAACATGACTGCCGTGTCAGTAGGCTTACATCTACCCCAAGCATTAAATGATTCGTTGCTGTTCTCGTTTTTGCAGGTATCCCATTCACCTTCTGCATTCTCAGCTTTACATAAGGCTTTATAAATTCATGCCCTAGATCCAACAAAAATTTTCTCCCAGTCTTGCGTGTAAGAGCATTTCCATCACGATTTTTTGTTTTTCAAATAACAGACATTCAGGGCTCCTGGAATAATCGGGCTCAAGAATTTAACAAATGGCCATCGATTGTTAATCCTATTAGATAAATACTCATTTTTCATTTTGCCCGTTATATTAACTGATCCTTCGCAATTGTTGTAGCATAGAACAGTAAAAATTTTGCACATCTTCCTTACTGTGCCGCTATAGTCATCGTGATGTTCCAAACTCAAAAAGATTACTGCCGTCTTTTTTTTAGACACGTACGATATTACAATCATGTCTACACTGAGTCCAAAAATTAATGAAAATTATGGTTTCATAGGCAGTGGTTGTAGTTCATAAAGATGTCGGTCTTGTTTTTCAAGGAATACCAGTCAAAGTTAGCCTTTGTTTCAAGAGCTTCTGTGCAAATGGAATACTCGTAAAAAAGTTACATGCTGTAATACCATATCCAGTTCGTAACGGAGACTTAAGGTCCATTACAATTCTAGCACTTGATCCTTTTCTGGATATCCTTGTTTCCCTTTGCATACCTGCAGGTTGAAAGCAAACAAAAATTCAATATCATAGTGGCCTCAAGGAGATAATATAAAAATGCAAGAAATGAAGCAGCCGAAATGGAATACGAACGTCTAACAAGTGAGATAGACTAGAAGTACAAAATGGCTAACCAGGAATGGCTAGAGGACAAATCTAAGAAAGTAGAAGCATATATCACTAGGGGTAAGATAAATGCTGCCTAAAGGAAAAGAGAACCACCTGTACGACTATCAAGAGCTCAGATGGAAAACCAGTCTCAAGCAAAGAAGGGAAAGCAGAAATGTGGAAGGAGTAGGGCGTCTATACATGAGACATGTGTCTAAGGACAATATTACAGGAATGGAAGAAGACGTAGATGAACACGAGAAGGGAAATATGATACTGCGTAAATAATTTGACACAGCAGTGAAAGACTTCAGCCGAAACAAGCCCCCAGGTGTAGACAACATTCCGTTAGAGTTACTGATAGTCTTGGGAGAGCCAGCCATAAAGATAAGTGAATAATAGAAATTGTTTATTGTTTTACTCTTGGTCATTAACATATCTCATTTCGTAATACATCGTTTATGGGTCAGCGGAATATTTCCTACCTATACTTCAACATGAGGTACATGAACAACAAAAGTTAAGCAATATCTTGTGTAAACGAATGTTTACTCATGTGAGATGTATGAGGAATTTCTTTGTGTGAACATCAGATACATCTTATTTTATTAAAATTCGGTCTATACTGTATTATCTGCATTCTTCTGTATTATAGGTGAAATATAATTATAGAAAGAAAGTAGTTACTGATATTTAAATGCAGGAAACCAAATTTCTAGTGGTACTTAAATGAAACATGTTCATCTGAGCATAGAACAAAATAGGTCCTTGTGATATGAACACTTCATTGCACTCAGAACATTCCACAGTTAGAAATAAAATGTCAGAGCTAATTATACTCAATGTATTCAATGTAGAGACGTCTAGACACTTCAACAATAACAACAAACAACAGGATTAGCGTTGCCACAACTTAACAAATAGCCTCTGGTCCCCTAATATTACATCAATGCCCGTTCCCAACCGGATCATTACTGATTTACGTAATTTATTAACAATAGTGCACTGAAAAACGAATCTTAAGCACTTCATAGAAGAGCTGGTTAAATAACTGTTCCTTTGATTAATGGGGTAATAAATTCTCAACCAGAAACTGTAGTAAACCACATCACTTCCAAACAAAAACTTATAGAATCATAATGGTAGAAAGGTACCTTACAAACTTCAAAATTCACTTTCATTTAACACGCAGATATAAAAACATATCCAGTACTCACACTTAGCATACTTGTCAAATTACAGTATCTATAACACGCTGAACAACAGCGCAGAACTGACAATTTCAAATCTGTCCAATGAGTAATCCTGATAACAGAAAAATATGTTCACAAATAAGAAATATAATAACTTTATGACAACACCCATCCGTCATTGGCCACACTATTACACAATCGTAAATTCTGTTGAAAAGTGACAGTTACTGCTCAATCTCCACATAGTTAAGTAAAATAACACCGCAAAAGTGACTGGAGGTTAATACACGTACCGTATTCCAGCAGGATAATAAAAGCTTGTTCCCAAGAAATAAGTGGGATTCTTAGCCACATATGTAATAGCTCTCTGAAGCAGGGCATTTTCCCAGATAGACTGAAGTATGACATTGCTAAACCACTGCATAAAAAAGGGGATACTAATGATGTCAACAACTACCGCCCAATCTCTCTTCTGACTGCCTTATCCAAAATTCTTGAAAAATTAATGCATTGTAGAATAGCTTCACACCTTTATAAAAATAAAGTTATAACAAAATGTCAGTTTGGTTTCCAGAAGGGTTTCTCAACGGAAAATGCTATATATACTTTCACTAATGAAATATTAAATGCTCTGAGTAACCGGAAGTCACCCATTGGGATTGTTTGTGATCTATGAAAGGCTTCTGATTGTGTAAATCATGGATTACTTCTAGATAAGCTCAAGTACTGTGGTATGAATGGGACAGTGCTCAAATGGTATAAATCATACCTAACTGGAAGAGTGCAGAAAGTTGAAATAAACAGTTCACATAATATTCAAAGAACTGTTGATTTCTCAAACTGGGGAACAATCAAGAATGGGGTGCCGCAAGGTTTGGTGTTGGGTCCTCTGCTGTCCTTAATATATATTAATGACTTGCCATTCTATATTCACGAAGATGCAAAGCTAGTACTTTTTGCCAATGATACAAGTATAGCTAACACACATGACAGACAAGAATTAACTGGTAAAATTGTAAACTATGTTTTTCAGAAAATCATTAAGTGGTTCTCTGCAAATGGGCTCTCATTAAACTTTGACGAACACAGTATATACAGTTCCACACGGAAAATAGAATGACCCCATTAATAAATATAGACTTCGATTAGAAATCGGTAGCTAAGGTAGAATATTCAAAATTTCTAGGTGTATGCGTTGATGAGGGGTTGAACTGAAAAAAACACACTGAGGATCTGCTGAAAAGTTTGCGTTCTTCTACTTATGCTACTATGGTGATTGCAAATTTTGGCGATATACATCTGAGTAAATTAGCTTACCACATCTATTTTCATTCTCTGCTTTCGTATGACATCATATTCTGGGGTAGCTCATCATTGAGTAAAAGAGTGTTCCTTGCACTAAAGCGTTTAATCAGAATAATTGCTGGAGCTCAGCCAAGATCATCCTGCAGACTCTTATTTAAAGAGCTAGGGATCTTCACAGTAGTCTGACAATATATATATTCACTTCTGAAATTTGTTATTAACAATCCGAAAGAATTCTGAAGTAATAGCAATGTACATTGCTACAACACTAGGAGAAAGGATGATCTTCACTACTCAAGGTTAAATCTAACTTTGGCTCAGAAGGGGGTAAATTATGCTGCCACAAATTTCTTTGGTCACTTATCTAATAGCATCAAAAGTCTGACAGATAGCCATATAGCATTCAAAAGGAAATTAAAAGAATTTCTTAATGGCAACTCCTTCTACTCATTAGATGAATTTTAGGATATACACTCCTGGAAATGGAAAAAAGAACACATTGACACCGGTGTGTCAGACCCACCATACTTGCTCCGGACACTGCGAGAGGGCTGTACAAGCAATGATCACATGCACGGCACAGCGGACACACCAGGAACCGCGGTGTTGGCCGTCGAATTGCGCTAGCTGCGCAGCATTTGTGCACCGCCGCCGTCAGTGTCAGCGAGTTTGCCGTGGCATACGGAGCTCCATCGCAGTCTTTAACACTGGTAGCAAGCCGCGACAGCGTGGACGTGAACCGTATGTGCAGTTGACGGACTTTGAGCGAGGGCGTATAGTGGGCACGCGGGAGGCCGGGTGGACGTACCGCCGAATTGCTCAACACGTGGGGCGTGAGGTGTCCACAGTACACCGATGTTGTCGCCAGTGGTCGGCGGAAGGTGCACGTGCCCGTCGACCTGGGACCGGACCGCAGCGACGCACGGATGCACGCCAAGACCGTAGGATCCTACGCAGTGCCGTAGGGGACCGCACCGCCACTTCCCAGCAAATTAGGGACACTGTAGCTCCTGGGGTATCGGCTAGGACCATTCGCAACCGTCTCCATGAAGCTGGGCTACGGTCCCGCACACCGTTAGGCCGTCTTCCGCTCACGCCCCAACATCGTGCAGCCCGCCTCCAGTGGTGTCGCGACAGGCGTGAATGGAGGGACGAATGGAGACGTGTCGTCTTCAGCGATGAGAGTCGCTTCTGCCTTGGTGCCAATGATGGTCGTATGCGTGTTTGGCGCCGTGCAGGTGAGCGCCACAATCAGGACTGCATACGACCGAGGCACACAGGGCCAACACCCGGCATCATGGTGTGGGGAGCGATCTCCTACACTGGCCGTACACCACTGGTGATCGTCGAGGGGACACTGAATAGTGCACGGTAAATCCAAACCGTCATCGAATCCATCGTTCTACCATTCCTAGACCGGCAAGGGAACTTGCTGTTCCAACAGGACAATGCACGTCCGCGTGTATCCCGTGCCACCCAACGTGCTCTAGAAGGTGTAAGTCAACTACCCTGGCCAGCAAGATCTCCGGATCTGTCCCCCATTGAGGATGTTTGGGACTGGATGAAGCGTCGTCTCACGCGGTCTGCACGTCCAGCACGAACGCTGGTCCAACTGAGGCGCCAGGTGGAAATGGCATGGCAAGCCGTTCCACAGGACTACATCCAGCATCTCTACGATCGTCTCCATGGGAGAATAGCAGCCTCCATTGCTGCGAAAGGTGGATATACACTGTACTACTGCCGACATTGTGCATGCTCTGTTGCCTGTGTCTACGTGCCTGTGGTTCTGTCAGTGTGATCATGTGATGTATCTGACCCCAGGAATGTGTCAATAAAGTTTCCCCTTCCTGTGACAATGAATTCACGGTGTTCTTATTTCAATTTCCAGGAGTGTAGTAAGCGGCTAATTTCCCAACCCCACAAAAAAAAAAAAAATTAAAAAAATTTAAGATATTGAGTGTCATGTAATATTTTTTCTAATGTAATATCTTGTATAGACACCTTTTATTAACCTGACACGTTCCACATCATTACGAAGTGTCGTATTCATGATCTATGGAACAAGTACCAACCTAATATAATCTAATGTAATCTGCTTTCTTCACCAATATCATGACATCCTTATTGTGGGCGCACATGCTACAGCACAGCGTGTTCTGGTTGGGCCCACGCTGTCTTGTTCATCTGCCGTGGCAAAACACCCACAAACGACATCGGCCACAGTTCGCCGTAAATTGCGTCTGTACGATTGCAGAGTCCACGGCTTATCGTTTCACAGCAGCGCTGCATTCCTCGGCGTCTCGGTTTCACGATCAGTTCATTACCACAGAGTTCCCAAATTATTAATGCACAGTTCAAAGCCTACGGACCCCAACATTCGGTCCTTCTCTCTCGGTACACTCCAACCCTCCTCTCCTCGTCGCCAGACGGCTACTCGCAGCCAACTCGGCGCCCAAGTATCGCTGGCGAGGCCAATATCGACCTTAACACTCTCGGTCGGAACGCAATCGTGCCGAAAATCGGCACACCGATGAAATCAAGGCGTTATCATAACTTAATTAATGTGCTGTACAATAATTTCAATTAAATATATTCTACATGTGACTATGCCAAATTAAGTATACGGTGAAGTGACAGATTGTATGTGACGCACAACACATAATGTTGCATATAAGTACAACTACGTTTGTGGTACCACGTGGAAGAGCACATCGAACACAATGTACATTGTCTTGAAACGCGCTTATGGGATGAAAATCAACAACAGTAAAGCAAATGTAATTGAATGTAGACAAGAAAATGAACTGACAAAGAACTTGGAGTAGGTAAATGGATTGAATAGTATATCCTAAACAGACTGCAAGATGAACATCAAGGAAAGTAAAACAATGGTAATTAAAAACAGCGAGGTCTTGGCGGAGCTCTCTCTAGGGCATGGATGTGTGTGTTTGTCCTTAGGATAATTTAGGTTAAGTAACGTGTAAGCTTAGGTACTGATCACCAGGGCAGTTAAGTCCCATAAGATTTCACGCACATTTAATTTTTTAAAAACAGCGATACATAAGAAATAAGACTATATGTGACCCTAAAAGCTGCAAATGAGTTTTGGTGTTTGGGCAGCAAAGTAACTGATGATAGCCGATGTAGAAAGGACATAAAATCCAGATTGGGTATTCAAATCTTTCCAGAAAGCATTTGCCTCAAGTGTAGCCTTGTGTAGAGGTGAAACGTGGGCGATAAAGACGAGAAGTGAATACAGACTGTAGAAATGTACTGTTACAGAAATATGATGAAGGTTAGATGGGTAGATAGAATAACTAATGAAGAAGTACTGAATCGAATCCGGAAGATGAAAAATTTATTTTACAACATGAATGAAAGGAACGATTGGCTGATAAAATGCATCGTGAAGGGATCATGAAATCGCGAGCAAGGCGACAGGAGGAATTGTGGAGGGTTAAAATTGTAGATAGAGACAAAGACTTGAGTACATTAAGCATGTTCAAATTGTAGAACAAAAGCAAACTGGTGCTTTTCATTTATCGTGTCCAAATGGATATAGGTTGTAATAGCTATGCTAACATGAATTAAGTAACGCAAGATAATGTGTTAAGCTGCATGAAATCAGCCTTCGAACTTAAGACCATAACAACGACGACGACGTACATCAGTAGACGTCTACGCACTTCCTGTGATGTAATTTCGTTTCTAATAAAGATAGCCTGAAGATAGACCATTACAAGCCGAAATCAGATGCTCAATAATAAATTTAAAAAACGAGTACATCTGTTGCACATAAAGTACTCCAAAACGAAGCAGTTACCCCGTTGCTATTGATCTGCTGCATTGAGAAATTAAAATAAACTTAACAGTTGGGAATAGGATTTATTGGCTCTCTGAATAGACGTGTGACCCAAAACAAAGTTTCTTTTGGAACGTCACTTTCCTGAGCTCCGCTTCCTTCCGTGGCGTTAATTCGGCCGTCGCTATGCTGGTTGTCGGCCACACCGTGGAGTGACGCGTCACCGGCAGGCGTCCAGAAGCGTCGCGTCGCCGCTCTTTTCGACGCCTGCCTCAAGATCCCATTTCCGTCCGAGTGGCGGAATATGCAACAATGGTGGCGGACGGCGTTTCAATTTACTCGCTTAATTAAGGAAGGGGGGAAGGGAGGAGGGGAGCAAGCGTTGAGCCAACTGCCGTCAGGAATTCAGGCTTCTAATTACAACTTCTAATTACAATTTTTTTCCAAGCTGTTCGTCGTAATTGAAAAGTAGACCTTTCAGTTAACGCGTCAAACCCCTCCACCGACAAATAATTTTCTATAAGTGTGCCAACTTTTCAATCGGAAGCCAATGGGTAGTTATTTACAGACAAGAAAGATGTGGTTGAAAGGTTGGTAGAAGTCTCAGGAAGACCGTGATAATGTGTGGACTATACACTCGATTTGGTTCATTACAATCTAAGATGAGACGATGCACACGGTAGCACAATGTTCGAATACTGTCAAATCAGTACCTGGGTTGTCGCGACATTGACTTGATGAATAGCATGAGGTTCTCAGAGATCCTAACGTTTCCGCATTGAACACAACTGACTTCTTTGGCGAACTCTAATCTTACAGCGTAGGATCGTTCCGCGGCTTATTCATAACTATTGGAAAGTACATAATATGTTTTTTTCGAAAGTAAGGGTATACCGAATTCCCACAAAACGTGGACATCATTACCATTTCATACGACGCCCTTATTTATAATATGAGACTCTCTTTTTAAAAGAGTACACCGATTGCTTTAGAAAGTTGTGGATCGTGTTCTATTAGTTACGAGTGGTGACGTGACCTTCCACCACTGATGTATTTATGTATTTCGAGCTCAAAAATAAGGTCGTGGGGACACTAATACCATACCCCCCCCCCACCCTTTCCACCCATACTTGACTATGTTGATGCCACGCTCCAAGGACTTCCGTACCAAAGCTTGCGCGGGCTGGATCTGGGGGTGAATGTTTGTGTACAATATATTCTTAATATTTATATTCATTGTCGGGCATTGCCCCTCCTAATGTCAGATCATTCCTGAGCTTGAAAGAAAAGATCAAACACATGAATAACCAGTGTCACTCACAACCACCAATCCATACCCAAAAGGCTTAAATCTAGACGAAGTGTCACATACTCAGTACAACCAACCTAAACTTCCATACAATGACTATGGCAAGAACAATATTAAGAACCCCTTATCACAGAGGAAGCTCTACCCCATAGATGCTACCCAGACTGGCGACACTGGAGAACGTTCAACAGACTTCGCACGGGCATGGAGCGATCTCAACAATTTATGAAAAGGTTCCGCTACACAGACACTGACAATGGTGTGGGTGTGATGCAACATAAACAATGGAACCCCGCTGGTGGATGTACGCCGAGAGCGTACTCTAGAGGACCTCCTCAATGACACCCAGACAGTTGCAGCCTAACTGAATTCTAGATGAGCGAAATACGATTTACATTTGTGAGTAAGTATTTCTGCATGTGACAGGTATATTTTTACATAAACAAACCTGTTTTGCATTTAAATAATGCACTTGCTTTGTTTTATTTCTTATATATTTATGACGCATTTCGTACACGAATAAACAAAAAAATTGTGATGTAAGCTTTTTCAAGTATATCACACCAGCCTATGAAGAATTATCATTGCTACGTGCCGACCAGCGGCATGAAGATGCAAAAGGCAATGAAAACCACTGCGTTAAAGGCACGTAACACGTAACTGCAGGACACCTGGACTGCTCTCCATTGGTAGAAGTTTCCGGTCTAGCCCCCATTCCGATCTCCGGGAGGGGATTGCCAAGCGGAAGGTGACCACGAGAAAAATATTGAATATACAACGAAACGATAACGTTTTACGAGTCGGGATATGGAACGACAAAAGTTTGAATGTGGTAGGGAAGGCAGAAAATCTAAAAAGGAAAATGATATGGCTCAAACTAGATATATTTGGCGTCAGTGAAGTAAAATGGAAAGAATACCAAGATTTCTGGTCAGACGAGTAGAGAGAAATATCAACACCAGCAAAAAAATGGTATAGCGGGAGTAAAATTCGTTACGAATAAGAAGGTAGGACACACAGTGGATTACTGTGAACAGTACAGTGACTGGGTTGTTCTTATCAGAATCGACAATAGTTCAGGTGTACTAGCTGATGTCGAAAGCTAAACATGAAGACACAGTGACAATATGTGAGAATATTGAATGGGTAATTCAGTACTCAAAGCAAGACGAAAATCTATCAGTCATGCAGGATTGGAATGCGGTTGTAGGGGAAGAGGTAAAAGAAAGTGTTGTGAGAGAAAATCGGCTTGGTAGTAGGAATGGGAGAGGAAAAAGACTAATTGAGTTCTGCAATAAATTTCAGACGGTAACAGTGAATACTGTGTTCAAGAATCACAACAAAACGAACTATTCCGAAAAAGCCAGGAGATACAGGAACATTTCAGTTTAATTACATCACGGTCAGGCAGAGATTCCGAAATCAGATATTGGATTGTAAGGGGTATCAACATTGGCGGCCGAAGACTTCCGTCATAAGAAGTCAGCCTCATTCTGCCAACGGCCTTGTCAAAGAGGGCGGAGGAGCGGATAGAGGTTCAGGGCACTCTCTCGTTCTAGAGGTGGGAAATTGCCCCTAAAGGCGGAAGAATCAGCCATGATCAACGACATGAGGATGCAGAAGGCAATGGAAACCACTGCATTAAAGACACGTAACGTGTATCCACAGGACATGTGGCCTGTAATTGAAGAAGTGTCATGATGATCTCTCCATTGGCAAAAGATTCCGGAATAGTCCCCCATTCGGATCTCCGGGAGGGGACTGCCAAGGGAGAGGTTACCATGAGAAAAAGATTGAATAATCAACGCAAGGATAAAGTTCTACGAGTCGGGGCGTGGAATGTCAGAAGCTTGAACGTGGTAGGGAAACTAGAAAATCTGAAAAGGGAAATGCAAAGGCTCAATCTAGATATAGTAGGGGTCAGTGAAGTGAAGTGGAAGGAAAACAAGGATTTCTGCTCAGATGAGTTTCGGGTAATAACAGCAGCAGAAAATGGTATAACAGGTGTAGGATTCGTTATGAATAGGAAGGTAGGGCAGAGGGTGTGTTACTGTGAACAGTTCAGTGACCGGGTTGTTCTAATCAGAATCGACAGCAGACCAACACCGACAACGATAATTCAGGTATACATGCCGACGTCGCAAGCTGAAGATTAACAGATAGAGAAAGTGTATGAGGATATTGAAAGGGTAATGCAGTATGTAAATGGGGACGAAAATCTAATAGTCATGGGCGACTGGAATGCAGTTGTAGGGGAAGGAGTAGAAGAAAAGGTTACAGGAGAATATGGGCTTGGGACAAGGAATGAAAGAGGAGAAAGACTAACTGAGTTCAGTAACAAGTTTCAGCTAGTAATAGCGAATACCCTGTTCAAGAATCACAAGAGGAGAAGGAATACTTGGAAAAGGCCGGGAGATACGGGAAGATTTCAATTAGATTACATCATGGTCAGACAGAAGCAATCATGGTCAGGAAGAAGCAATACGCAAAGATGTGGGATACGAAAGTACTAAGGAATGACGAGATACGTTTGAAGTTCTCTAACGCTATAGATAAAACAATAAGGAATAGCGCAGTAGGCACTACAGTTGAAGAGGAATGGACATCTCTAAAAAGGGCCATCACAAAATTTGGGAAGGAAAACATAGGTACAAAGAAGGTAGCTGCGAGGAAACAATGGGTAACAGAAGAAATACTTCAGTTGAGTGATGAAAGGAGGAAGTACAAACATGTTCCGGGAAAATCAGGAATACAGATATACAAGTCGCTGAGGAATGAAATAAATAGGAAGTGCAGGGAAGCTAAGACGAAATGGCTGCAGGGAAAATGTGAAGACATCGAAAAATATATGATTGTCGGAAGGACAGACCCAGCCTACAGGAAAGTCAAAACAACCTTTGGTGACACTAAAAGCAACGGTTGTAACATCAAGAGTGCAACGGGAATTCCACTGTTAAATGCAGAGGAGTGAGCAGGTAGGTGGAGAGAATACATTGAAAGCCTCTATGAGGGTGAAGATTTGTCTGATGTGATAGAAGAAGAAACAGGAGTCGATTTAGAAGAGATAGGGGATCCAGTATTAGAACCGGAATTTAAAAGAGCTTTAGAGGAGTTACGGTCAAATAAGGCAGAAGGGATGGATAACATTCCATCAGAATTTCTAAAATCATTGGGGGAAGTGGCAACAAAACGATTATTGACGTTGGTGTGTAGAATATATGAGTCTGGCGATATACCATCTGACTTTCGGAAAAGCATCATCCACACAATTACGAAGACGGCAAGAGTTGACAAGTGCGAGAATTATCACACAATCAGCTTAACAGCTCATGCATCGAAGCTGCTTACAAGAATAATACACAGAAGAATGGAAAAGAAAATTGAGAATGCGCTAGGAGACGATCAGTTTGGCTTTAGGAAAAGTAAAGCGACGATAGAGGCAATTCTGACGTTACGGCTAGTAATGGAAGCAAGGCTACAGAAAAATCAAGACACTTTCATAGCATTTGTCGACCTTGAAAAAGCGTTCTACAATGAAAATGGTGCAAGCTGTTTGAGATTCTGAAAAACGTAGGGGTAATCTGTAGGAAGAGACTGGTGATATACAATATGTACAGCTACCAAGAGGGAATAATAAGAATGGACGATAAAGAACGAAGTGCTCGTATTAAGAAGGGTGTAAGACAAGGCTGTAGCCTTTCGCCCCTACTCTTCAATCTGTACATCGAGGAAGCAATGATGGAAATAAAAGAAAGGTTCAGGAATGGAATTAAAATACAAGGTGAAAGGATATCAATGATACGATTCGCTGATGACATTGCTATCCTGAGTGAAAGTGAAGAAGAATTAAATGATCTGCTGAACGGAATGAACAGTCTAGTGAGTAGACAGTATGGTTTGAGAGTAAATCGGAGAAAGACGAAGGTAATGAGAAGTAGTAGAAATGAGAACAGCGAGAAACATAACATCAGGATTGATAGTCACGAAGTCAATGAAGTTAAGGAATTCTGCTACCTAGGCAGTAAAATAACCAATGACGGACGGAGCAAGGAGGACATCAAAAGCAGACTAGCTATGGCAAAAAAGGCATTTCTGGCCAAGAGAAGTCTATTAATATCAAATACCGGCCTTAATTTGAGGAAGAAATTTCTGAGGATGTACGTCTGGAGTACAGCATTGTATGGTAGTGAAATATGGACTGTGGGAAAACCGGAACAGAAGAGAATCGAAGCATTTGAGATGTGGTGCTATAGACGAATGTTGAAAATTAGGTGGACTGATAAGGTAAGGAATGAGGAGGTTCTACGCAGAATCGGGACAGGATGATAGGACATCTGCTAAGACATGAGGGAACGGCTTCCATGGTACTTGAGGGAGCTGTAGAGGGCAAAAACTGTAGAGGAAGACAGAAATTGGAATACGTCAAGCAAATAATTGAGGACGTAGGTTGCAAGTGCTACTCTGAGATGAAGCGGTTAGCACAGGTAAGGAATTCGTGGCGGGCCGCATCAAACCAGTCAGTAGACTGATGACCAAAAAGAATCATCATCATCATCTTCATCATCATTTAAGACTGATTATGCCTTTCAGCGTTCAGTCTGGAGCATAGCCCCCCTTATACAGTCCTCCATGATCCCCTATTCAGTGCTAACATTGGTGCCTCTTCTGATGTTAAACCTGTTACTTCAAAATCATTCTTAACCGAATCCAGGTACCTTCTCCTCGGTCTGCCCCGACTCCTCCTACCCTCTACTGCTGAATCCATGAGTCTCTTGGGTAACCTTGCGTCTCCCATGCGTGTACCATGACCCCACCATCTAAGCCTGATAGCCCTGACTGCTACATCTATAGAGTTCATTCCCAGTTTTTCTTTGATTTCCTCATTGTGGACACCCTCCTGCCATTGTTCCCATCTACTAGTACCTGCTATCATCCTAGCTACTTTCATATCTGTAACCTCAACCTTGTTGATAAGGTACCCTGAATCCACCCAGCTTTCACTCCCATACAACAAAGTTGGTCGAAAGATTGAACGGTGCACAGATAACTTAGTCTTGGTATTGACTTCCTTCTTGCAGAAGAGAGTAGATCGTAGCTGAGCGCTCACTGCATTAGCATTGCTACACCTCGCTTCCAGTTCTTTCACTATGTTGCCGTCCTGTGAGAATATGCATCCTAAGTACTTGAAACCGTCCACCTGTTCTAACTGTGTTCCTCCTATTCGGCACTCAATCCGTTTATATTTCTTTCCCACTGACATTACTTTCGTTTTGGAGATGCTAATCTTCATACCATATTCCTTACATTTCTGATCTAGCTCTGAAATATTGGCAGATGTATACTCAGATCCCAGTTTGGTAATGATGATGAGTACGCTGAAGTTTAAGTGTCTGGTCAGAAGGAGTCAACCCCAAAGCGGTGGGATATGGAAGTATTAAGGAATGAAGAGTCACGCTTGAAGTTCTCTGAGGGTGCAGATACTGCGAGGAGAGAATAGCACAGTAAGCAGCTCAGCTGATGAGGAATGGACGTCTCTAAAGGAGGCAGCCACAGAAGTTGCAGAGAGAACCGAAATTGCAAGGAAGGTAACTGCAAAGAAACAAGTAGTAGTAGTAGAAGGGTTTTGGGGGCTCACGACAGCAAGGTCTTCAGCGCCCGTTCAGTATCATAGTGAGACGGGTGTCAAGAAAAAAAAAAAACTCAGAACATTTACAGCAAACGGAACATAAAACACAGGGAACAATTATAAAAAATATGTGCTCACCCACACCGAAGCGTGGGATGAAGCAGGGCGTCAGCAGTAAAACATGGACAACACAGGAAGAAAAGGTAGAGGGAGCTAAAACAATGGAGCAGATGGAAGTGGCTGGCTGACCGCAAGGAAAAAAGGGAGGAGTCAGCCACTCTGCAATACACTAAAACCGCCAGCCTAAAAGTTTAGGCCAGAGTCCAGACACATCACAAAACTTAAAAACCCTAGACACACACGTCTCATCGTTAGCTAAAACACAGGGCAGGTCCCCATCAACTTGTGCTTCTGCCCTTGCATCACGGTATAAAACGCAGTCTGTTAAAATGTGCCGGACAGAGATGAGCACACCACAAGCATCACAAAACGGAGGATCCTCCCGCCGTAATAAATACCTATGTGTCAGAGGACAGTGCCCGATCCGAAGACGTGTGAGCGCCACCTCTTCCCGCCTGAGCAGCCGGCAGGAGGAACGCCACGGCCGAGTGGTTGACTTTACCGACCGCAGTTTATTGGCCGTCACCGCCAGCCATTCGTCCTCCCACAACTCCATGCACTTCCTGTGGAGTGCAGCGATGACTGACTGCAAGGGGATAGGACACTGGACCACATCCTGCTCTCTGCAGGCCTCCTTGGCAGCCCGATCAGCCTGTTCATTGCCCCATATGCCGACATGACCAGGCACCCAGCAGAAGGATACCTCTTTACCCCGCCGTTGGAGCAAGTACAGTTGGTCATGTATCAGCTGGACCATCTCTTCAGTCGGGTATAGGTTCTGCAGTGATTGTAAGGCACTAAGAGAATCGGAGCAGAGAAGAAATCGATCGCCCGAACACGATGCATCTGCTCCAGTGCCGTCAGGATCGCGTGGAGCTCCGCTGCGAAAACGGTATATTCAGCAGGGAGGCGAATCCGGGTAACATGATCAGGGAACACCACAGAACAGCCAAGGAAAGTCTCCTGTTTGGAGCCATCAGTATAAACGACAGTGAAACCGTGATGCACATCTAAAATGTTAAAAAACAGAGATTGGAACGTAAAGTCTGGTGTGCCATCTTTCTTAAAATTAGTCAAATCTAAAATAAGTTTGGGTCTCCGGAGGAGCCAAGGTGGAGATCTGCTCCAACCGCGACGTAAAAAACGAAGACCAGCCATAGACATCGCACCGAGGCAATCCTGTGCGCGAATCCCATAGGGCTGCGTCGCACGTTGCCGGTTATGAAACAATCGTGCCAGAGGAGGCTGAGCAACGGTATGCTATGCAGGGGTGTAGGGTGTGGACAAAGTTTTATACGCCTGGCGCACTGTAAGTAGCCGTCGCCGCATATGAAGTGGCGGTTCACCAGCCTCTGCACAGAGGCTGGGTATGGGGCTAGTTCGGAATGCCCCAGTGGCCAACCGAAGCCCTTCATGGTGCACAACATCCAACATTTTTAACTAAGAAGGCCTCGCAGAACCATACACCGTGCACCCATAATCGAGCCGAGACCGCACAAACGCCCTGTAAAACTGGAGCAGACAAGTCCTGTCAGCTCCCCATGTACTGTGGCTAAGACATTTTAAAATACTTAAAGCCTGAAGCGACCGCCGTTTCAGGTCTTTAAGATGAGGTAACCACGTGAGCCTCGAGTCAAAAATGAGCCCCAGAAATCTCACCGTGTCTTTAGAAGTAAGAATAGTGTCCCTCAAGCGCAACTCAGGAAAGGTTAAAATCGAACGAGAACGGTTAAACAGAACACATACAGACTTCTCGGTGGAAAACTGAAAACCACTCTTCTTCGCCCAGTCATCCAAACGCCTAATCGTAAGTTGCAACTGACGGGTTGTCGTTGCAAGGCTTGAAGAAGAGCAGAACAAAGAGAAATCATCCACAAACAAAGAACACTGGACAGGACTTTTCACTATGGACGTAATGCTATTAATAGCGATGGCAAACAGAGTCACACGTAAAACGCTACCCTGAGGGAGACCATTCTCCTGCTCAAAGCGATCAGACAGGACGTCACCAATTCGGTATCTAAAATATCGTGGCGAGAGGAAAGACAATAAAAAGAGGAAGACAACCACGAAAACCCCATTCGTGTAGCTGCTCCAGGATGAGACGCCCCCAAGTAGTATCGTAGGCCTTCTCGATGTCGAAAAATACACCTAGAAGGTGATGACGGCCTAGGAAAGCCTGTTGGATAGCCGCCTCCAGGAGGGCAAGGTTATCGAAGGTGGAACGAAACCTCCTGAACCCACACTGAAAGCGACTAAGGAGTTGCCGGGATTCTAACATCCAGACAAGGCGGCGGTTGACCCTCCGCTCCAAGGTCTTCCCTATGCAACTAGTGAGGGCAATACTACGGTAGCTACTTGGGCTCGTGCGGTCTTTCCCGGGTTTTAAAAAAGGGATTAAAACTGCCTCACGCCACGCGTCAGGAAAGGGACCCGACGCCCAAATGGCATTAAAAAGTGCGAGGAGGATTTCTTTGTTGCGCATTGTGAGGTGCCATAGCATACTGTAATGGATCCTGTCGTGGCCAGGGGATGTGTCACGAGCGCCAGACAATGCAGAATCCAGCTCCCACATAGAAAATTGGCAGTTGTAAACTTCATGAGAGGTGGAATGGAAGTCCAGACTACATCTCTCAGCAACGGCTCTATGGCGCTGGAAACCTGGATCCTGACTGGTTGTTGCAGTAACTGTGGCGAAATACGCTGCCATAGTCTGGGCAATGTCTCGCGGATCCGTGTGGAGAGTGCCATTATTCATTACAGCAGCTATGGGGCACCTCCCTCCTCTGCCAGAAATTCTCCTGATGGTCTCCCACACAATGGAACTTTTGGTGGAACGATTAATGGTGTTCAGGAACGTTTGCCATGACCTCTTCTTGCTCTCACGAATAATGCGGCGACATCTTGCCCTCGCCACCCGAAAGGTTACAAGATTCTCAGCAGTCGGCCGACACTTGAACCGACGCAGAGCCGCACGCCTGGTCCTGATCGCAGAGCGGCATTCGGCACTCCACCAAGGCACAGGTGGCCTCTTCCGGTGGCCTGTGGACTGTGGAATGGATGCTGCAGCGGCGTGGTGGACCGTTTTGGTAATATGATCCACCCATACCTCAACATTCGCACAGTGGTCGAATTGGGCCAACTGGCTATAAAGTGTCCAGTCAGCTCCACTGAGCACCCATCGTGGTGGTCTCCTTTCGGGGCCCACGCCATCTGGCAGGTGAATCCAGATTGGGAAATGATCACTGCCGTGCAAGTCAGCGACCACTTCCCAGTGAAAACTGGCGGCAAGAGCTGGAGAGCAAAGCGAGAGATCAGTGGCAGAGAACGACCCAGTCGCTGTGGAGAAATGAGTACTCTGTCCTCCATTGAGCAAGTAGGCACAGGATGACAGGAGAAGCCTCTCAATTGCTCTACCCCTGGGGCAGGTAATTGCAGAGCCCCAAAGCACATTGTGGGCATTAAAATCACCACAAATAATGAATGGCTGGGGGAGCTGGGTAAGAAGGTCGGTGAGGGCTGCTTCATCAAGAGCATCATTTGGGGGCAAGTAAAGTGAGCATTCCGTCAATGGATGACGCACGTGCACGGACACAGCGACGGCCTGTAGAGTCGTCGTAAGTGAGAGAGGCGAGGAGTGGTAGTCCGTCCTGACGAAAATACCTACGCCTCCTCTAGCTCTCTCTCCACGCCGGTCGTCCTTTTTGTGGAGTGTGTAGCCTCGTATCTCAGGGGAGTAAGATGGATGGAAATACGTCTCCTGGAGACAGAGACACAGTGGTCTACCCTGAGAGAGTAGACGAAGTTCCTCCACATGCGTCCTGAACCCTTGCAAGTTCCACTGGAGTATGGGAGCCATCTATGTTGGGGGTAGCACCTTCATCCTGTCTCTCCGATGGGGCGGGGAGACCGCAGCAGGTGTAGGGGCAGGCGTGGGACGAGATGATTGCCCCACACATACATCGTACTCCATCAACTCTGGGGAAGAGTCAGATGAAGCCTCACGTAAAACAACATCCGCATGGTCATATGGTTTACCACGGGATTTGACGCGCTGTTGCTGCTGGACGGTAGCTTTCTGTGGTTTGGTGGACTTTGGGGGAGCTGATGTGGGTGTGGTAATTGGCGCACTGGGCTTGGGAACAGCCTCAGCTGTTGGAGGCGCCAGGGGCTGGCCCAAGTTCGCCACTGTACCTTTGTCTGCCGTTCGAGTAGGGGCTACTGACTCTGAAACACTGGGTGCGTTGCAAGTGCACTGACAGCTACAGGTGTTAGTGCCAACACTCACCACCTCGGTCTGCGTTGAGGCATCGACTTTTGGAGTAGGCTTCTGAACCAGGGACGCAAAAGATGTAGCAAATGTGGGAGGTTGCATCGACTTAAAGATCTTCTTGGCCTCACCATAGGGGATACGCTTGGTTGTTTTTATTTCCGGGACCTTGCGTTCCTCTAAAAATATGCGGCAGTCCCTACTCCAAACAGGGTGGTTCCCAGAGCAATTAATACATTTAGCCGGAGACGAGCAACCAACTCCTTCATGAGCAGCCTGACCACAGCTTCCACAAGTCGCTTCGCCTTTACAGCCTAAGGTGGTATGCCCAAAACGCTGGCATTTAAAACAGCGCATTGGGGTCGGGAAATAAGGCCTCACACTAAGGCGAAGGAAGCCAGCTTTAACATGGTCAGGAAGTTTTGTGCTACTGAAGGTCAGAATAAAGGAGTCGGATTTGACAAGAGTGCCATCAACCCTCTTCATGATGTGTTGGACATCAACGATACCTTCTGGAGCCCACTCACGTTGCAGTTCTTCCTTTCTTCCTTGGGAATGTCAACTAGATCCCGGCATGTCACAACACCTTTGCTGTAGTTCAAGGTGCTGTGCAGTTCAGTGTCTATGGCATACTCTCCAAGGCATTTAGCAGATTGGAGGTTAGTTGCTTGCTGGGAAGTGGAAGTTTCCTCTAGCAAGGTCCCATTACGTAAGCGCTTCACCGATTTTAAGGAGCCACATATTCCCTCCAATCCCTTTTGTATATAGAAGGGCGAAACCTTCTCGAAACTACCCTCCTTCCGTTTCACAATGAGAAACACATTCGGATTACCAGAATGTATTCTGTTACCTAAGACTGGACTTTTCAAAGAAGCGCCGGAGTCAGGGGGTCTGACTGCACGGGCTCTCTTAAGAGACTGGGTGTTAGAACCTTCCAGCGGCCCACCCTTTCCGCTGGGAGGAAGAAAAGAGGATTTCGAAGGATCCATCTCGGTCCCACGAGCAGCTAGGGAACTAGAAGTCCACCTAGACAGAGCCCCGCGTGCCTAGGTAAGCCTTATACAACTGAGGTTGCCCGCTATCGACTGTTCCACCTCAACAGCCATGCATCTCATCAGCGCGCAGCACACCTTGAGATTGAGGGTTTTTTATAGAGGTTTGTTCCATCCTCGCGATCCGGGCGGTCAAGCCAAGATCCCCATTCCCTGACACAACGTTCCACCGCCGCGCCGCACGGTGGTCGCTGAAGTATGCTCAGAGCTTACGGTGACGGGGGACTGGTGGCGCTTACCAGTCCCCAGCTCAAGAGCCCCGGGGTCGCCAAGCCCGTACCCAGCAATGCAAAGAAACAACGGGTAATTGAAATGTTAAACATTTTTATTGCCTGAGGTCAAGCAACTGTGCGTTAATTTAATTACAGGATGTATGCGTGGCCACTTCAGTTGCTATGTGTCTACATACCTCCTGTAATTACAATGGGTAATAGTGGATATACTTCAGTTGTTCGACGAAAGTAGGAAGTACCAAACACATCCAGGGAGATTCAGGAATACATACTTACAAGTCACTTAGGAAGGAAATAATTTGGAAGTGCAGGAGAGTTAAGACAAAGTGTCTACATGAAAAATCAAAACCACCTTTGGCGAAATCAAAAGCTAGGGCGGTAACATTAAGAATGCAATGGGAATTCCACTGTTAAATGAAGAGGAGCGAGCGAATATTTGAACAGAGTATATTGAAGGACTCTATGAGGGGGAAGACATCTAACGACGTGACAAGAAGAAGAAACAGGAGTTTACAGGTAAGAGGTAGAGGACCTAGTATTGGATTCTAAATTTAGAAGAGCTATGGAAGAATTAGGATCAAGTGAGACAGAAGGAATAAATAAGATTCCATCGGAATTTGTAAAATCATTGGGGAAAGTGGTAACATAACATTATTCACGTTGGTGTGTAGAATGTATGTGACTGGCGACGTACCATCAGACTTTGGAAAAAAAAAAACATATTCCCCCAAGACTGCAAGAGCCGACAAGTGCGAGAAATATCGCACAATTAATTTAATAGCTCATGTACGCAAGTTGCTGACAAGAAGAGTAGTATAAATAAGAACGAAAAAGAAAACTGAGGTTCCTTGGGTGGCAACAGTTTGGATTTAGGAAAGATAAAGGTAGCAGAGAGGCAGTTCTGACGTTGCGGTTAATAATAGAAGCTAGACTGAAGGAAGACCTGAAAAAAGCATCAGACAAAGTAAGTTGGTGCACGATGTTAGAAATCTTGAGAAAAGTAGGGACAAGCTATAGAGGAAGACGTATGATATACGATATGTACAAGAACCAAGCGGAAACGATAAGAGTGGAAGACCAAGAACAAAGTGCAAGGATTAAAAAGCTTATAGTACAGGGAGGTAGTATTCGACCCCTGCTATTTAGTCCATATGTCGTAGAAGGACTGATGGAAATAAAGGAAAGATTCAAGATAGGGTTTAAAATTTAACGTGAAAGGATATCGGTGTTAAGTTTCTCTGATGACATTGATATTCTCAGCGAAAGTGAAGATGAATTATAGGATATGTTGAATGAAGAGTCGAATGATTACAGAGTATGGTTTGAGAGTAAATTGAAGAAACACGAAAGTAATGAGAAGTAATAGAAACGAGAACACCAATAAACTTAACATCAGGACTGGTAGATGAAGCTAAGGAATTCTGCTACCAAGCCAGTAAAATAACCCTTGACTGACGGAGGTAGGGCGGCGAAACACGTAGACTAACGGTCCTGGCCAAGAGAAGACTACTAGTATCAGACATCTTCCTTAATATGGGAAAGAAATTTCTGTGAATGTGCGTTTGGAGCACAGAATTTTATGGTAGTGAGACATGGTCAGTGGGAAAAGCGGACAGAAGCATTTGAGATTGGTTCCTAGGAATAAAGTTGACAACTGGGTGCACTGATGAGGTAAGGAATGAAGAGGTTCTCCTCCGAATCGGAAAGGAAGGTAATATATGGAAAACGTTGAAAAAGAGAAGGGACAGGATGGTAGGACATCTGTTAAGACATCACGGAATAAGTTCCCCGGTACTGTGGGAGCTTGTAACATTATGTGATTGGTCCATCATACACTCCTGGAAATGGAAAAAAGAACACATTGACACCGGTGTGTCAGACCCACCATACTTGCTCCGGACACTGCGAGAGGGCTGTACAAGCAATGATCACACGCACGGCACAGCGGACACACCAGGAACCGCGGTGTTGGCCGTCGAATGGCGCTAGCTGCGCAGCATTTGTGCACCGCCGCCGTCAGTGTCAGCCAGTTTGCCGTGGCATACGGAGCTCCATCGCAGTCTTTAACACTGGTAGCATGCCGCGACAGCGTGGACGTTAACCGTATGTGCAGTTGACGGACTTTGAGCGAGGGCGTATAGTGGGCATGCGGGAGGCCGGGTGGACGTACCGCCGAATTGCTCAACACGTGGGGCGTGAGGTGTCCACAGTACATCGATGTTGTCGCCAGTGGTCGGCGGAAGGTGCACGTGCCCGTCGACCTGGGACCGGACCGCAGCGACGCACGGATGCACGCCAAGACCGTAGGATCCTACGCAGTGCCGTAGGGGACCGCACCGCCACTTCCCAGCAAATTAGGGACACTGTTGCTCCTGGGGTATCGGCGAGGACCATTCGCAGCCGTCTCCATGAAGCTGGGCTACGGTCCCGCACACCGTTAGGCCGTCTTCCGCTCATGCCCCAACATCGTGCAGCCCGCCTCCAGTGGTGTCGCGACAGGCGTGAATGGACGGTCGAATGGAGACGTGTCATCTTCAACGATGAGAGTCGCTTCTGCCTTGGTGCCAATGATGGTCGTATGCGTGTTTGGCGCCGTGCAGGTGAGCGCCACAATCAGGACTGCGTACGACCGAGGCACACAGGGCCAACACCCGGCATCATGGTGTGGGGAGCGATCTCCTACACTGGCCGTACACCACTGGTGATCGTCGAGGGGACACTGAATAGTGCACGGTACATCCAAACCGTCATCGAACCCATCGTTCTACCATTCCTAGACCAGCAAGGGAACTTGCTGTTCCAACAGGACAATGCACGTCCGCATGTATCCCGTGCCACCCAACGTGCTCTAGAAGGTGTAAGTCAACTACCCTGGCCAGCAAGATCTCCGGATCTGTCCCCCATTGAGCATGTTTGGGACTGGATGAAGCGTCGTCTCACGAGGTCTGCACGTCCAGCACGAACGCTGGTCCAACTGAGGCGCCAGGTGGAAATGGCATGGCAAGCCGTTCCACAGGACTACATCCAGGATCTCTACGATCGTCTCCATGGGAGAATAGCAGCCTGCATTGCTGCGAAAGGTGGATATACACTGTACTAGTGCCGACATTGTGCATGCTCTGTTGCCTGTGTCTATGTGCCTGTGGTTCTGTCAGTGTGATCATGTGATGTATCTGACCCCAGGAATGTGTCAATAAAGTTTCCCCTTCCTGGGACAATGAATTCACGGTGTTCTTATTTCAATTTCCAGGAGTGTATTTCGGGCTTGCAGCCGGATCACGTTTACATCTTGGCACGATATTTCGGCTAACAAACATGCAGCCATCTTCAGGTGAGTACGAGACTCGTACTCACCTGAAGATGGCAGCATGTTTGTTAGCTGAAATATAGTGCCAAGATGTAAACGTGATCCGGCTGCAAGCCCGAAATATGATGGACCAATCAATACGCCGGGAAAACTTCAAGATACACATTATGTGATTGCCTTACCATTTTAAATCTTTCACTAATCGAGCAGTCACACGGCAACAGCTACAGTTAGCAAATAATGTTTTGAGAATGTAAAACGTGAACGTACTGTGACATAACGTTTTTATTGTCGAAGCGCGAAAAACGGACAGAAGAAGAACACTTTTACACATTCTTTTGATGTACGAGATATTCTCGAACAGTTACTCAGTTATTCATTTTTCTCTTGTAACTTGTGTCGGACGCGCATGTCTTGCCACCGTACTTTTACTGTTAAAATCAATATTATTTTAGTGTAAAGTAAAAGTTCAAAACTAAAAGTGCAGTACTGCATAGCAGTAGATTTACTGTGCGACGTGTATGTGAAAACGTCAAAGGAATTATTTTCATTACGGGATGAGAAGTGCCAGTCAAAAGGGCATCCATGTTAAATCCTTCATTGCAGTGTAAGTTCATCTATTAATTGCCAAAAATTCAGAGTTAAATGGAACTGGTGTATGGACTATTTATTTAGTATAGAATCTATGTCTCACTCCTTCATGAAATTATTTAATTTTCTTTATGTTTCTGCCAAATACAGAGTTCACAGTCACGAATTCTTTCGTCGAAATCGGACGGAATTTGCATGCGGCGAAATATTTTCTCCGCGCCATATTCTACTGGTAAATGCATGATAAACTACGGTCCCTTAGGATATTCATGTTGAGCTATCCAAAAATAATTACATTATGAATAGGCATTTACTCCCCCCTGCAATGCAACTTCGACTGATCAGACGATCCAACAATAAACAGCCGCACACCGACGGCGTTCGCAAATATATTTCCACGGCTGATTATAGCTATATGTTACAGCACAAAAGTAAACATATTGTTATAATTAGCGACTACGAACGGGGACATTTATAACTGTATGTTTATGTATACACATTACGTAAACATATAGTTATAAGCTG
This sequence comes from Schistocerca cancellata, assembly GCF_023864275.1. Classification (NCBI taxonomy): domain Eukaryota; kingdom Metazoa; phylum Arthropoda; class Insecta; order Orthoptera; family Acrididae; genus Schistocerca; species Schistocerca cancellata. Next base: position 338,007,185 of record NC_064628.1, read on the forward strand.
TAGAGAGTGAAACTATAGAGGAAGACAGGGATTGGGATAGAACGAGCAAACAACTGAGGACCTAGGTTGGCAATGCTGCTCTGAGATGAAAAGATTGAAAGACTGGTACAGGACAGGAATTCAGGAATTCGTGGCGGGTCTCATCAAACCCTATGTCTTCTCAATCACTGCCCGCCTTCTTATTCGCCCACACTATTACTCTACTATCTCAGATGCACAGCAGAGATACTCGCTATCAACAGACTGATTTCCTGTATTGGAGCCCGACTTTGGTACAATCTGCCGCATGTTTCAAAGACGTTAAATACGATAATGGCCCATTCTCTATTATCTTCGCCATGTTTCCTATACGCGACGTAACTCCTTCTCGTCAGTACCCCTCCCCCAGAACTCCTTCCTCCACCCACCCCCACCTTTGTCCGCCGAGTTCTCTTTTTATATTTTGTTCTTTCCTAGCAGACACTCTCACTGTCGTTTCAGTCTTTTACTTTTACTTTATCAATTCCGATTCTGATAGTACTAAACATTACTTAAAATGTGCTGAGCTCATCTATATCATTCTAAATGCACTTTTTTCCAGCGAATAGGCCATCTGAGGACCATATTCCAATTTGAGTTCTTCATTCTTTGTTCTTTCCTCTTATTCCAGTATGCTTTCATCTGTTCAATATGTTTCTTCTTTCTCTCTTCAGACATTAGCTACCCTCCCTTAGAATCCTCCCATTTTCAATACATTTTCCCAAAAGGTTTGTCTGTTGTTTATATCTTTAGTTTACTTCGTTGACCCATCTAATTGTGGATTTCCTACCCCACAAATATTTGAAAATCTTATTATTTAATCTACTGTCTTGCATTCGAAATAAATGTCAAAAATCGTAAGTCTTTCTTTTCTTTTTACGTTTGAAATATTTTGTATATTTTGGTACATTTCAGCATTACTTCGTAATTTCCAACCTTCTGCTGTATTTTGTGGCCTTAATATTTTCCTTTATGGCAGATTTTTCCAATGCAAGACAGTTGACTTCGATCTTTTTGCTTCCTATTCCTAACCTTATAGGTGAAATATTCAGTTCAATAAGATTTTAGTTTCAAATTCTCAATGTTTTCTCTAACCTACTATTAAAAAGAATTAGGGATAGGACGACATCTTGTAGCACACTTGTTTTTATTTTAAAAGGCTGTGAAATTCCTCCTATAACTTTTACTCTACAGACTCAATCTGCACTTTAGTATTATTATCGTCATTATTAGCGTCGCCGTGCGGTTCTAGGCGCTACAGTCTGGAGCCGAGCAACCGCTACGGTCGCAGGTTCGAATCCTGCCTCGGGCATGGATGTGTGGCTGTCCTTAGGTTAGTTAGGTTTAATTAGTTCTAAGTTCTAGGCGGCTGATGACCTCAGAAGTTAAGTCGCATAGTGCCCAGAGCCATTATTAGCGTCAGTTATTATTATTGTCGTTATTGTTATCAGTATTATAATCAATATTCTTATTATTATCGTTATTATTATTGTTATTATTGAAAAGGTTTTGTTGTTAGTCTGATGTGTGTTTCTCCTGATCAGGTGTAAATGATGGCCTTACAGCTCCAATCTGGTCAGGCTAAATAAGCAATAAATAAATTAAAGAATGTCAGATCACTCACAGTCTGTACGTGCCAGTCACTTGTATGGAATCGTCGCTGTGAATTGCGGCAATGGGGGGACATGATAGAACGGAAGAAAGGAGCTGTCACGTGTCCAGAACTCACTGAATAATGGTACTCCCTTTTTGGTGACTCAATGCCGACAGTGTAATGTTGATTCAAGCGGTGGTGGACTATTAACAGTCGTGTAACGCGACGTAAGAGCAGCTGTCGTTGAAACATCCTAAACTAATTTGTGACCTAGACTTGGACTGGTTTCCTATCTTTAACTTCGTATATATGTATCGTCCTGAACAATGGAAGTGGTGTAATTACGAAAACCCCATCTGATAAAATATATAGACATACTATCTGAAACTGTATACCTGTATACCATTACTGCAGTTAGCTTCTAACAAATTATTTACAAAGCCAAAACTGTAAACAAAAGAAATGACCCTGTGTCATTCTGTACTATGTAGTGCAGTGAAGAGCGCTACATTTGCGTGACGTCACAATACGTGACTTGCAGTTTCAACAAACAAAACTGACAGAATAGAAACACTACATTAAATTACAAATCAAATTTTGAAAGAATAATTAATCAAAATGTTTCTCTAGAAATGCGCTTTGAATTTACATACACAATCTGACTAAACAAAATTCCGAAGACTGAATAATTCACATGCAAATGTAACACTGCACTTTAATAATAAGACAGTATGCATCAGGAATGTAATTTTACAGTGAACTCTGTCTAAGCTGAACCCGCAATGCCTGACTGTGAATGATTTAACTGTATCCTGACTGTAATGTGAAAGTGGTTCTACTTAATTTTCATGGCTTACCTGTAGCTTCGGAAATTCGGTCCAGTTTGAAGTAATGCTCCTGGAAAATTACAGCGCGGCACCAAACCAGCTAAATAACAATATAAGCCTTTCGCAGTGCAATGCAAGAGTTTGTAACTGTTCTCAGCAGGTCATGCGTCGAACACTGTGTTCCGCGAGAAATTTTCAATTTAAATCTTAAGGCCACAGTTTAGAGAAATATAACATGCTTTTAATAATAACAAGAAAAGAGCCAGCTGTGTAAAAGTTCAGGTGAAATTTATAGGCCACTGTTTGGAGAAATGTGACTACAAAGTTTCTCTTTCAGACTGCTGTATCAAACGAAAGCACACTTAATACTCATCTTGTGTAAGGTGTCGGCTCTGCATGGATGCAAGAAGTGCCATAAGGTGGTAATTTCTGAACGAGCAGATCGGCCCGAGGTGAAGCAGATGAACCAGAATGCGAGCAACGTGAAGCGGCCGTCCATGCAATCCGATGAATTGCGGTGTCACTAACCAACGATCGGACTGTGACAAAGTTGCCCCTTTCCACAGACGGAGACCCACACTAACTTGCGGACGCGACGAAGGCAGACCCCACCAACTGACCCACAAGTCCCACACGCCACTCGTCCAATAACCAGTTTTCTGTGTCGGACGGACACGGCTTTCGCAGACCAACGTGGCTCAAACAGCCCAACTCAGCTCTCAGAGAGGATCCCGATGCCACAAACAACTCGGCTCTAACCGTCCAACGCCGCTGTCTCAGACCCAACGTCTTCCCACCCAGGGATACCCCACATAGCCAGCACTTCCTCCTAGGCCGACGTCGACCAACTAGCTAAATCGATAGCAAACTCGAGCAAGTGGCGCCACACAAGACCGAAGCGAAGTAAAATATGGCGCCAGCGCTCAAGTATCCATGCTGCAGGGCTACCGATAGATAAGGGCAAGCACCTCCAAGAAAGGTCTACCACTGGAAATAGATACGATAACTTCGAATTCACAGCCGTAATTCGGCTAAACAAATAGCGCCAAAGGCAATGCATAAACAGAACAATATTCACTGCTAACCGATCAAATATTACAATGATGTTTAACAATCATAATGGCCAACGATTGTGCATGCAGTGGCAATGCTGCGAGCGTAGGTTATACTTGCGAAGTCGTGATTTCTCTCTCTCTCCTTTCTACACGGACGGAGTCCACATGTACACGACGCAACTGAAGTGACGCGGCGATGGCGACTCTCGAGTCGGAGACAACTTCAGAGGACTCGCTGGCGAATTTAAAGTGAGAGTACAGAGCTCATTTCTGGTATGTAATTCAGACTCGCAGTGTATATGATGTTAGAAAAAGTGGACATCGCTTTCGTTTTAGCGAATTGAGGCTAACTGTTAGAGTAGTCGTACAGTTGGTTTCTTAGAGATTCCTAATCATGCCAGGCCCTCGGGATATACCTTTGCAAACATTATTAAATGTAGAAGGAACTGCGAGTGTTAAGATAAGCCAACTCAAAATATAAAATGATGATATAAATGCAGCCGGCCTCTGTGGCCAAGCGGTTCTAGGCACTTCAGTCTGGAGCCACGGGGCTGCTACGGCGCAGGTTCGAATCCTGCCTTGGGTGTGGATGTGTGTGCTGTCCTTAGGTTAGTTAGGTTTAAGTAGTTCTATGTCTAGGGGACTGATGACCACAGATGTTAAGTCCAATAGAGATTGGAGGCATTTCTTGATATAAATGCAACTTACACTTTAGCTGCGGTAACATAACCCACAAGTCGCTACGAGGCAGCTTGAATGTGCGAATGGTATCACCTAAAGGACTGTCCTGCGAATACTAGACTCCGGCGAGTTTAAGCCTTTCCGCATCTCGCTCCATAAAGGCAATGGCTTCCAAAATCGATTAGAGTCCACTGAATGCTGCATACTGGATTTCGCGATATGCACTACTTATGGGTTGAGTGAAGATGCACGCCGGCTAAGAAAAGTTGATAAAACGAAGACCTTGTCCGTCAACGATTCATTCTAGTAATCACATCTACACATATACTACTGCTGTTATTGGAAAACATCCCACTCGGTATAAGGCAGTCACCGAGGTACCAACATCACGGATTTTCCGCATAGTTCGCACAGATCCGTAACTACAAATGGTTCACATGGATGTGAGCACTATGCGACTGTCCGGCTCCGGTAGCTCAGTGGTCAGCGTGAGGGAATGTCAATCCTAAGGTTCCGGGCTCGATTTCCGGCTGGGTCGGAGATTTTCTCCGCACAGGGACTGGGTGTTGTGTTGTCCTAGTCATCATCATTTCATCGCCATCGGCCCGCAGGTCGCCGAAGTGGCGTAAAATCGAAAGACCTGCACCAGGTGAACGGTCTACCCGACGGGAGGCCTTAGCCACACGACATTTCATTTCATTTTCACTATGGGACTTAACTTCTGAAGTCATCAGCCCCCTAGAACTTAGAACTACTTAAACCTAACCAACCTAAGGACATCACACACATCCATGCCCGAGGCAGGATTCGAACCTGCGACCGTAGCGGTCGCTCGGTTCCAGACTGAGCGACCAGAACCGCACGGCCACTCCGGCCGGCTTGAAGCAAGAGGTGTACGGGGTAACATCGAAGACTGTCGAGGACTTGCAGTGCCTTACTACACCAGTATGTGATCATCTTTTGAGTCCAGATGTACTTCCGCATGTACTATTATTTTTCGTCTGGAATCACTTTATAGTATGTATAAGTACTCAAGACGAAAATGGTGAGCGCTTGAATAGGGAAGTCATAATAATAAACACACGAACCTGTGTTTGCTTACACTTGGTTCACTACTACAGAAAATTTTGAGACTATTTCTCTTGAAGGTGGGACAGTGGTTTTGCGGCGCTGTTACCTTGTTCCTGGCGAAGTTCTTGACATCTTCGTTCCAGAGCCTCAAAAAATAACAAATAGAACTGCTTAAAATATCGGTTTCATAATTTCACCGCTATAAAAGTTAACAATTACTAACGTACGTCAGAAAATTTGTCATATTGTCGGACAGAACTTACAAAATATCTCATCTCCATGTATTCAGTTTGAAAGTATCTTAGATAAAATTGTATCCCTTTTTTTATTTGTGAAAGTATCAATGATAAGATTGTTCCAAATTAATTTTTCTACAAATCTGCATCTGACTGCGTCTGTGAACTTGTTTCTTGCACTCCTCAATTTTGCCAGAAATGCAACATGTATTTGACTCAGCAATCAAGTTTAACAGAATAATGCCGTTTGTGCAATGGCATTAAGATGGTACTGAAAAATTAACTTTTGTCCCTGATGTTTACTTAATGAAATTATATCTTGACTTGACTAAAGCCAGTTCTGAAATAGCATAAAATTAGTTATTTGAATTAACTTTGCTCTGATAACGATAGTTCGACCAAAATCGATTTCAAACCATGAATTGCACATATATATTGCATAGAGGCCTTATTTTCTTTACATTCTTTCATTGGCGGGTAACTTTATTTTACTACTCATTTTCATATTCAGTACAAGCAAAGGATATGGATTATGATTCAGGCTGCTATATTTAAACACAATGTTGATCTCAATATATATATATATATATATATATATTGTTAAAATTTTAAGTCATACACAAAACCTACCATTTCAAACATTTTTTGTAGCACCAATCACTCTTACAAAAAATTTTACGAAACGCTTACTGCGTCAAACCTTGGACATACAAATCCTAACTGAACATTGTCTACCAAAAAACAATTTGAAATGATTATATATCTTCTCTCATTTACGTGCTAAAGTTTGGTCAGGGGCAGTGACCTACCTTAACGCTGTCACCACACGTCTGCTTCCTCTGGGCACCTCGCTGCGACTTCCCCCTTAAAGCGCACGCCCGGCTCTCGCAACCACCAAAGATCCTCCTACTCAAAGACATTATACTCGTTCCACCTTGCTGTTGGCAACTACCGACTATTTTCTGGAGCTACCCTGATCAGACCTTCGCACATACCTTTCAAGTTGATCTGCCAGTATTTTGGGTGACTTGCTTGTACAGCAATAAACAGCTGCAGTCATGACACATCTGGAAGATGTGTCTTGAGCAATGATGTAGTTCATTTATCTTAAGGCACTGTGTATAGAATCTAGAGCATTAGGTAAAACATTATACGCAGAATACCTCATGGTGTTAACTACTGTGAACGAACGCTTTGGCTTCCTTCGTTGCGTACTTTTCTCAACACAAAATTCACAAATTGTATTAGTTACAGTGTTCGTCTGATACCCACTCTTCTGTCAAGACATTATGCCACCTGCCCAGGACCGTGGTTTCCCTACTTTGCATTGCAATAGGGCAACGGTTCAGTGCGTCCTGTGTTCGCCAAGTCTTTCGAAGTTTTCCTGTGATACGTGGCAGCAGACGTCCTCGCACAGGTCACGCGGTTTCCAAGAACTAGGTTCAAGTGGTTCAAATGGCACTGAGCACTATGGGAGTTAACTTCTGAGGTCATCAGTCCCCTAGAACTTAGAATTACTTAAACTAACTTAAGGACATCACACACATCCATGCCTGAGGCAGAATTCGAACCTGCGACTGTAGCGGTAGTGCGGTTCCAGACTGTAGCGCCCAGAACCGCTCGGCTACAGAGGGCGGCATAGTACCAAGGACTTGGGGTTTGTGAGCATGGAACTGGCGCTCGATCGCGTCTCAGATGTGTTTCATCGGTTTCGTATCAGGCAAATATGGTACTCAACACATCAACAACTTAAGCACAATTCTGGCCTTGTAACTCGGACAGTTATCCTGCTGGAAGGCGTCACGTCCGTCAAGACAGACGTCAAGCTTGAAGGGATGCCTGTCGTCGCAAATTTAAAAATTTAACGCCGGAAAGGCAACAGAGTAGCAACTAGAACGAATAAGTTTTCTAGGAAGTATTGAGAGCACAGAGAAGAAGCCACAGGGCGGGCGTTGGTTTGAGCGTTCGCCAGAGATGTTACTTAGACTCACGAGGTATCACGTGGGCTCACATGGAGAACCGCGTTCGTACTTAGCCACTTACCTCCCTCTTGGGGATTTTATACAATCAAGAATGGTTTACTTTCATTCAAGTTGCTTATTCAGTTTTGCTCAGGAGTGCATAAAATATTCTAGTTATTCGAGTCTTGCGTATTTGTGGGCTTCCAGATCGAGTTCCATAACTCCTTCAAAATATTCAGTAAGCCTTCTCCATGTTAGCTGACTGGACAGACCATCATCAATATCCTATATCATGCTACACTGCTCGCTGGGTGCGACACGGTGGTCCGAAATGTCGTTCTCTTATTCACAGTACCTTACTATCACAGGTTCGATGGAAACCTATGTGATTGCCCCCTATAGTCTAATAAGTCCCCACTGTCCTACTTGAGAGATGCGGCGCAAAGATGACGGCGTGTTTGGACACGACTTTCGACGTGGAGTTGCAAGATACGAGAGTCATCCGTCCAGGCGACCTGTTTTCTTGGACCAACGGTCAAATCTCGATGATCCCATTATCACTGCAATTGTAACTGACAATGTCTTTGCGTCTACATGGGAAAACACAGGGTCATCTGCTGCTCAGTCTCATATTCGGCATTGTGAGTTAAACGCTGTGCTGCGAAATGTGCCCGCACCAACACTGTTCTGTCGTCACTTCCGCAACAGATTGTCGCCTATCCTGCTTTGGGTAATCCTCCAATCACGTACTGTGACGAAATGTGGTCGTCCAGTGCCTTGTCTCCTGCTTTCACCGCCCTTCAGTCGCTTTGCATAGATTCTCACGACAACAGCACGCCGTTTCCGAGATGTTCTCAGACGCAGTGGCCATAAAGAATCTACGAATTGTCAAACGCGTTTATGTTACTGGATTTCTCCAATTACGTCCCCGTTCTCCTCTACTCCGCGTATATAATTCTCTTAGCTCACCATGTAACCACAACACCACCAGGCCGTATTGCGTCTCGCGTTCGGTGACGGGAAGTGTTTAGCTAACCAGAAATGTCGGAAGATCGTGAAGAAGATTTCACTACAGGGGTCTAAACTTCCATTGTGTAAAACGGAACGTGACGTTGCCTTACAATTTACTTTCTGTGATGATGATGTTCCGCTTCATCAGTGTTGATACAGTGAAGAGATGTCTTGAATGTGTAACGAGTGAGACATTCGCAGACGATATCTCGCAGTATTCGCGGCACCTAAATGGACGCCGCGTAGTGAGATTTCGATACTGGTAGCCGTGTTCCAGTCAGTGTACGGAGCGTGCTGGCCTGTAATTTGTCATTGGTGCGAGACCAGCGGTAATCGATGAGTCGTGCATTAACGGCGGGCATTACAACCAATGAACAGCTCAGATAATGCCTAATGTCATGTCGATTGCAAGCTACGTTATTCATTGTGCACAGGCGTTAAACAGCATCACATAAATTAACGTGTACCGTCTGGAATCCTCGTATTCGATTGCCAATCTAGTGTTTGACGTATGTTCGCCTCGTTGCCCCAGATCATATCTATATTTGTCAACAGACCGCAACGGAACAGAAATGAACAGTGACAGTTGTGTTTCATACGGAGCCTTGTTTATATTGCCAGATCTACATCTACATCTACATGACTACTCTGCAATTCACATTTAAGTGCTTGGCAGATGGTTCATCGAACCACAATCACACTATCTCCCTACCATTCCACTCCCGAACAGCGCGTGGGAAAAACGAACACCTAAACCTTTCTGTTCGAACTCTGATTTATTTTATTTTGATGATGGGCTCAACAAAATATTTTCGCATTAGGAAGCGAAAGTTGGTGACTGAAATTTCGTAAATAGATATCGCCGCGGCGAAAAACGTCTTTGCTTTAATGACTTCCATCCCAACTCGCGTATCATATCTGCCACACTCTCTCCCCTATTACGTGTTAATACAAAACGAGCTGCCCATTTTTTGCACCCTGTCCCACACCGCGCAGCAATATTCCAACAGAGGACGAACGAGTGTAGTGTAAGCTGTCTCTTTAGTGGACTTGTTGCATCAAGTGTCCTGCCAACGAAACGCAACCTTTGGCTCGCCTTCCCCACAATATTATCTATGTTGTCTTTCCAACTGAAGTTGTTCGTAGTTTTAACACCCAGGTACTTAGTTGAACTGACAGCCTTGAGAATTGTACTATTTATCGAGTAGTCGGATTCCAACGGATTTCTTTTGGAACGCATGTGGATCACCTCACACTTTTCGTTATTTAGCGTCAGCTGCCACCTGCCACAACATACAGCAATCTTTTCTAAATCACTTTGCAACTGATACTGGTCTTCGGATGACCTTATTAGACGGTAAATTACAGCATCATCTGCGAACAACCTAAGAGAACTGCTCAGATTGTCACCCAGGTCATTCATATAGATCAGGAACAGTAGAGGTCCCAGGACGCTTCCCTGGGGAACACCTGATATCACTTCAGTTTTACTCGATGATTTACCGTCTATTACTACGAACTGCGACCTTCCTGACAGGAAATCACGAATCCAGTCGCACAACTGAGACGATACCCCATAGGCCCGCAGCTTGATTAGAAGTCGCTTGTGAGGAACGGTGTCAAAAGCTTTCCGGAAATCTAGAAATATGGAATCAACTTGAGATCCCCTGTCGATAGCGGCCATTACTTCGTGCGAATAAAGAGCTAGCTGCGTTGCACAAGAACGATGTTTTCTGAAATCATGCTCATTACGTATCAATAGATCGTTCCCTTCGAGGTGATTCATAATGTTTGAATACAGTATATGCTCCAAAACCCTACTGCAAACCGACGTCAATGATATAGGTCTGTACTTCGATGGATTATTCCTACTACCCTTCTTAAACACTGGTGCGACCTGCGCAATTTTCCAATCTTTAGGTACAAATCTATCGGTGAGCGAGCGATTGTATATGATTGCTAAGTAGGGAGCTATTGTATCAGCATAATCTGAAAGGAACCTAATCGGTATACAATCTGGGCCTGAAGACTTGCCCGTATCAAGCGGTTTGAGTTGCTTCGCAACCACTAAGGTATCTACTTCTAAGAAACTCATGCTAGCAGCTGTTCGTGTTTCAAATTCTGGGATACTCCATTCATCTTCATTGGTGAAGGAATTCCGGAAAACTGCGTTCAATAACTCCGCTTTAGCGGCACAGTCGTCGGTAACAGTACCATCGGCACTGCGCAGCGAAGGTATTGACTGCGTCTTGCCGCTTGTGTACTTTACATACAACCAGAATTTCTTCGGATTTTCTACCAAATTTCGAGACATGAGTAACAGATGTTTTTACTTCAGAAACTTGTCCTTTCTAGCGACTGTGACATCAACACACGTTCCCTTCTTTTATACATGTAGTGTCTTTGGGGTGCCTTAACCAACCACACGTCCCAACTTCATGGCCTCACTTAATGTAAATGTTTTCTGTTCGCAGAGCAGCATTATGTGATAAAATAACTTTACCGACTTTTAGGCCAATGTTGCAGAGGGCTCTCTCTGGGTCTACATATGTGCAGCACCGTCGGAAATGTATTTCGTCTTCGCCTACGCGGGGCAACACATTACCTCACAAATAAAAGACCTGTTGATGGAATTGGTCACCTATGGTAAAAGATCACTATCGTTAGGTTTAGTATCAGCCATGAGCGACAGTCATCGATGAATCGGATGTAGATTTTTTTCTGAATGCGGAACACGTGACGCCAACTGCAGTGTCTCACTGGTGTCCGCCGAGTTTCAGGTTGTTAGTGTGAGGAATCGGGCCCTTACAGCTGGCTTCTAGGATTGCACAAGCATTATACTCGTATTCATACCGTCAAAAATTATTAATTTTAATACTTTAGTGGCCTTCCTAATCTCGCTGATCACCACTTCTGACTGCGTGATAAATACGCAAGATTCAGTGAAATATATTTTCCTGCTGCACGCATCTTGTGTTTGCCCATCGCCAATGTGTTGTGCTGTCCAAGTCGAATGTAGCGCTCTTCCTCCCGAATGTGTGCTGTACTTGTCCGTCCGATTTGCAATGTGCAGAATATCTATTACATACTTGGTGCATCCCATAACACCCTGGATCTTTCAGTGAGTGTAAATAACAATCAGGTGAAGATGTTTTCCTATTCGGTCACTGATGGCCTTCATTCGAAGTATGTATGCTGCTGGTTACTGTCTTTCCATTTTCTGCCCGCTTTTCGTTTGTTATTTCATTGCCATGAATCAGAATATAGATTTTGTGTTGTAACCATTGACCAACAAAGTTGTCTGCATCCTTTCAATATAGACATGAATTGGAGTGTAGATTTTATGTTACAACCATTTAACCATTGACCCAGACTGACCCAGAACGTTGTCTGCAGCCTATGTATATATATATATATATTGATGCGGCTTGCCAAACCAAAAATTTCTCTCGTGTGCTAACCTTTACAACTGAGAGTAGTAATTGCAGCCTGTATCCCCAATTATTTTCCCGATGTATTCCTGTCACTATCTTCCCCTACAGTTTTTACCATCTACTGCTCCCTCTAGTTCCATGGAAGTTGAGCCCTGATGTGTTAACAGATGTCCAATCATCTACATCTACATCTACATTTATACTCCGCAAGCCACCCAACGGTGTGTGGCGGAGGGCACCTTACGTGCCACTGTCATTACCTCCCTTTTCTGTTCCAGTCGCGTATGGCTCGCGGGAAGAACGACTGTCTGAAAGCCTCCGTGCGCGCTCGAATCGCTCTAATTTTACATTCGTGATCTCCTCGAGAGGTATAAGTAGGGGAAGCAATATATTCGATACCTCATCCAGAAACGCACCTTCTCGAAACCTGGCGAGCAAACTACACCGTGATGCAGAGCGCCTCTCTTGCAGAGTCTGCCACTTGAGTTCGCTAAACATCTCCGTAACGCTATCTCGGTTACCAAATAACACTGTGACGAAAGGGGCCGCTCTTCTTTGGATCTATTCTATCTCCTCCGTCAACCCGATCTGGTACAGATCCCACACTGATGAGCAATACTCAAGTATAGGTCGAACGAGTGTTTTGTAAGCCACCTCCTTTGTTGATGGACTACATTTTCTAAGAACTCTCCCAATGAATCTCAACCTGGTACCCGCCTTACCAACAATTAATTTTATATGATCATTCCACTTCAAATCGTTCCGCACGCATACTCCCAGATATTTTACAGAAGTAGCTGCTACCAGTGTTTGTTCCGCTATCATATAATCATACAATAAAGAATCCTTCTTTCTGTGTATTCGCAATACATTACATTCACCTATGTTAAGGGTCAGTTGCACCAAGTGCCTATCCGCTGCAGATCTTCCTGCATTTCACTACAATTCTCTAATGCTGCAACTTCTCAGTATACTACAGCATAATCCGCGAAAAGCCGCATGGAACTTCCGACACTATCTATTAGGTCATTTATATATACTGTGAAAAGCAATGGTCCCATAACATTCCACTGTGGCATGCCAGAGGTTACTTTAACGTCTGTAGACGTCTCTCCATTGATGACAAGATGCTGTGTTCTGTTTGCTAAAAACTCTTCAATGCAGCCACACAGCTGATCTGATATTCCGTTGGCTCTTACTTTGTTTATCAGGCCACAGTGCGGAATTGTATCGAACGCCTTCCGGAAGTCAAGGAAAATAGCGTCTACCTGGGAGCCAGTATCTAATAATTTCTGGGTCTCATGAACAAACAAAGCGAGTTGGGTCTCACACGATCGCTGTTTCCGGAATCCATGTTGATTCCAACAGAGTAGATTCTGGGTTTCCAAAAACGACATGATACGCGAGCAAAAAACATGTTCTAAAATTCTACAACAGATCGACGTCAGTGGTATAGGTCTATAATTATGCGCAACTGCTCGACGACCCTTCTTGAATACTGGGACTACCTGTGCTCTTTTCCAATCATTTGGAACGTTCCGTTCCTCTAGAGACTTGCGGTACACGGCTGTTAGAAGGGGGGCAAGTTCTTTCGCGTACTCTGTGTCGAATCGAATTGGTATCCCGTCAGGTCCAGTGGACATTCCTCTGTTGAGTCATTACAGTTGCTTTGCCCTCCTTACGCTAACTTTGACATCGTTAAGCTTCTGTTTGTCTCAGAGGTTTTGGCTGCGTTTAAACTTGGGGTGAAGCTCTCTTTGCTTTCGCAGTAGTTTCCTAACTTTGTTGTTGAACCACGGTGGGTTTTTCCCGTCCCTCCCAGTTTTACTCGGCACGTACCTGTCTAAAACGCATTTTACGTTTGCCTTGAGCTTTTTCCATAAACACTCAATATTGTCAGTGCCGGAACAGAAATATTCGTTTCGATCAGTTAGATAGTCTGAAATCTGCCTTCTATTGCTTTCGCTAAACAGAAAAACCTTCCTCCCTTTTTTATATTCCTATTAACTTCCATATTCAGGGATGCTGCAACGGCCTTATGATCACTAATTCCCTGTTCTGCACTTACAGAGTCGAAAGGTTCGGGTCTGTTTGTTATCAGTAGGTCCAAGATGTTATCTCCACGAGTCGGTTCTCTGTTTAATTGCTCGAGGTAATTTTCGGATAGTGCACGCAGTATAATGTCACTCGATGCTCTGTCCCTACCACCCGTCCTAAACATCTGAGTGTCCCAGTCTATATCTGGTAAATTGAAATCTCCACTAAGACTATAACATGCTGAGAAAATTTACGTGAAATGTATTCCAAATTTTCTCTCCGTTGTTCTGCCACAAATGCTGCTGAGTAGGGAGGTCGGTAAAAGGAGCCAACTATTAACCTAGCTCGATTGTTGAGTGTAACCTCCACCTAAATAATTCACACGAACTATCCACTTCTACTTCACTACAGGATAAACTACTACTAACAGCGACAAACACGCCACCACCGGTTGCATGCAATCTATCCTTTGTAATCACCGTCTGTGCCTTTGTAAAAAGTTCGGCAGAATTTATCTCTGGCTTCATCCAGCTTTCTGTACCTATAACGATTTCTGCTTTGGTGCTTTCTATCAGCGCTTGAAGTTCCGGTACTTTACCAATGCAGCTTCGACAGTTTACAATTACAATACCGATTGCTGCTTGGTCCCCGCATGTCCTGACTTCGCCCCGCACCCTTTGAGGCTGTTGCCCTTTCTGTACTTGCCCAAGGCCATCTAAACTAAAAAAACCGCCCAGTCCACGCCACACAACCCCTGCTACCCCTGTAGCCGCTTGCTGCGTGTAGTGGACTCCTGACCTATCCAGCGCAACCCGAAACCCCACCACCCTACGGCGCAAGTCGAGGAATCTGCAGCCAACACGGTCGCAGAACCGTCTGAGCCTCTGATTCAGACCCTCCACTCGGCTCTGTACCAACGGTCCGCTAGCGAGCCTGGCAGTCTTCACCAAATCATATAGCCGCCGGAAACCAGAGAGGATTTCCTCCGATCCATAACGACACACATCAATGGTGCCGACATGAGCGACCACCTACAGATGGGTGCACCCTGTACCCATCATGGCATCCGGAAGGACCCTTTCCACATCTGGAATGACTCCCCCCGGTATGCACATGGAGTGCACATTGGTTTTCCTCCCCTCTCTTGCTTCCAACTACCAGTAAGCCCACCCTCTGCGACCGCCCGGATCTTGCAGACTGAGGGGCAACCTCTGGATCAGGACAAGCAGCCATGTCCGGCCGAAGATCAGTATCAGCCTGAGACAGAGCCTGAAACTGGTTCGTCAGACAAACTGGAGAGGCCTTCCGGTTAGCCCTCCGGAATGTCTTTCGCCCCCTGTCACACCTCGATACGACCTCCCACTCAACCACAGGTGAGGGATCAGCCTCAATGTGGGCAGTATCCCGGGCAGCCACAGTCTTAGTCCGATCGGGGGATGTGTGGGACGAGCTGGCGGTCCCCGACAAACCCCCTCCGGGCCCCCACAGTGATGCCCATTGCCAACAGCCTCAAGCTGTGTGACCGAAGCCAACACTGCCTGAAGCTGGGAGCGAAGGGATGCCAACTCAGCCTGCATCCGAACACAGCAGTTGCAGTCCCTATCCATGTAAAAAACTGTTGTGCAATGAACATCTGAACTAACCTACAGAGAGCACAAACAATTCGACGCAAAATTTAAACGGTTATTAAAATACAAGATTGCCTAATAGATGCAGTAATGCTGCTACTTGCGCACTGCTGACACACTGCTCGGCGGCGAAAGGAGACTACGCGATTTTACACTATTCTGGTACTAAAACGCGATGCTACACTCTCAAATACTATAATACGCCCGAAATTTATGAATTAAACAATGCAAGTACGAAAAACACGCAAAGAAATTAATAATTAAAAAACAAAAACAGAAGACAGACGACTACGCGATTTTACACTATTCAGGTACTAAAACGCGATGCTACACTCAAATACTATAATACGCCCTAAATTTATGAATTAAACAATGCAAGTACCAAAAAACACGCAAAGAAATTAAGAATTAAACTATGTAACAAATAAGTAAGCTAGGGGTATACGACTTGCTGCTGCAGCTGTCCTATATGTTTTAAGTAATGTAACCAAGTAACATCATGTACTTCTGAAGTAGGTATTCATAGCAGTATCGAAACCTAGACCAAATTTAAATATATAAACTTTCGGTAATTGATTGGTTGTCTAGTTTGTTAACTGAAGTTTGCTCACAGTTTCTGCCAAAAGGCAAACCGGAATTTCTGTGAGGTTTTTAATTCCCGTCCGTAGCGCTTATTTACCTCAGTTTTGTTATGAAAATGATGGGACGTGTACTTGTCGAAATATTGGTTACTTTACCGTAAGTTATTTGGCGTTTTTATACACTGGGAGAAACTTACGTGTCTTATTGTTTACCTCTACGGGGAGAAAATGTTTCGTAGCTTGCGGTTGTTAGATAAACTCCTCAACAGTAGAATAAAATTTCAATCTGAAAAAAAAATAGCCAAAACGGTGGTAATTAGTGCCTGTTATTAACGGCCAATTTCCTCACTTGAGACTGTGTTCCATTATGAGTTTATCACCCTTGCCATGCCGTCTGAAGCTGGAGAAAATACTGCATATTATACATAGATTTGCCAAAAATAAATGTGTAATGCGCTGTGTATGTATGATGCTCTGCATATTCTCCACCTTAATGACGACATGGCGTAAGTGGTAAACTTATAATGGGTGGGACACAATTTCTTGAAGATCAGAAGACGACAGTCTCAACTGTCGAAACATGTCGTCTATAATAAACATTAATTAATGCGATATTGTGTATAAAGACGTTTTTGAAGTTAAATTTAGATCGCTTCTTCCATTCTTCAACAGAGAAACTTCAACAAGATTTCAACATGCGTTGTTTTTGTTGAGGTGCCGTGATCAAGGTATTGTTCCAAAGTTTACCAGAATTGTGCATCATACTGATTTCCTGCCGCCAGTCGCATTAAGCAAAGTAGTGACCTAGTTCTTGTTCACGGAAGGCTCCATTAGACTCGTCGACCCGTCGACCCGTCGATAGCTTATCGTGCGCCACAGCATCATCAGCAAACAACCACGGATTGCTGCCCACAGTATCCGGGAAATCATTTATGTATATTGAGAATAACAACGGTCTATCAGATTTCCCCGGGGCACTCCTGCCACTGATGAACATTCGTCGTCGAGGAAAACGTACAGCGTTCTATTACTTACAAAGTCTTCGAACCACTCACATATCTTTGAGCTTACTCTATGTGCTCCTACCTTCGTTAACGGCCTACCATGGGGCACGGTGTCAAATGTTTTTCGGAAATCCAGATATATGGAATCTGACTGTCGCCCTTCATCCATAGTTCGCAGTATATCACGTGAGAAAAACGCAAGCTGAGTTTCGCACCAGAGATGCATTGTAAAACCTTGCTAATTCGTGGACATAAGCTTCTCAATCTCAAGAAAGTCTATTATACTCGAATTTGTTATATACTGGAGTCACGTGGGTTTTCATCCAGCCGCTTGGGACTTTGTGTTGGGCGAGAGATTCGCGATAAATGTAAATTAGGTAAGAGGGTTAACGCCGTAGAGTACCCCTTGTAAAACTGAAATGGGATTCCATCAGGACCTGATGATTTATTTGCTTTCAAATCTTTCAGTTGTTTCTCTATGCCAGGGATGCTTATTACTATTTCGTCTATATAAGAGTCAAAACATGGCTCTGAGCACTATGGGACTTAACATCTGTGGTCATCAGTCCCCTAGAAGTGAGAACTACTTAAACCTAACTAACCTAAGGACATCACACACATCCATACCCGCGGCGGGATTCGAACCTGCGACCGTAGTGGTCACGCGGTTCCAAACTGAAGCGCCTAGAACCGCACGGCCACACCGGCCGGCCATAAGAGTCTGTCCAATGGCCAAGTGACGGTATATTCGCAGAATTCTCCTATGTGAACAATTTCTTGAACGTGAAATTTAAAAATTCGGTTTTCGTTTTGCTACCTTCAGTTACGACACCAGACTCGTCAACAAGGAACTGAAAGGAAGAGTTAGACCCGCTTAGACCCGCTTAGCGATTTTGCTTAGGATCAGAATTTTCTCAAGTTCTCTGCCTGGTCTTTTGCTAAGGTGTGACGGTTGTAGTTGTAGCATGCTTCGCGCATAGATTCTTTCACAGACGCACGCTTCTATACTAACCTTTGCTTATCGTCATTTGTGCGTTCTCTTTTGAACCGGAACTGCAACAGCCTCTGCTTCCTCAGCATCTTCCGAATTTCATTATTAAAGCATGGTAGGTCTTTTATACACTTCATACACTTACTACTCACATAACCCTCCAGACCACGATTTATAGTCTGCTTGAAATTTGCCCATAACTACTTTACGTCCATCTTACTAGAACTAAGTGATACCAGTCCAATATCTAAATGAGATGCTGACATCTGCTTATCTGCTCTATCTAGCAGAAACACTCTCCTAGCCTTCTTAACCTTTATTGACTTTCGTAGCGATAGTTGCTACAATGACCTCATGATCGCTAATCGCCATTTCTGTACTGACATTGTCAATAAGGCCCAGCCTGTTTGCAGTTACAGGATGTAAGATATTTTCATTGCGTGTGGGCTGCCAAGCCAGCTGCTCAAGACGGTTGTCAGAAAACGTGTTCAAAAGTGTTTCGCATAACTGCCTGTCTGTATTTCCCCCAATGAATCCACAGACAGTCCAGTCAATAGTCCGTGGGTTAAAGTCACCTCCAACAAGTACTTCATGATCTGGGTATTTCCGCAATATTGACCTTAGAGTTTCCTTGAGTGACTCTATCACTGCCACAGCGGATTCGGGTGCCGCTAAAACATCCAAAAATTTAGCATTGTTTCATCTACACCTGTTATACGTGACCAGATTGTTTCACTGTCACACTCAACTTCGACATCAATAGAGAGAATATTTTTGTAATTTGCAGTGAGCACTCACCTTCCTATGCCCTTTAATCTGTCTTTCCGATATACGTTACACGACTCACAAATTATTTCAGAGCTTCCCACTTCCGGTTTCAGGCAGCTGTCGGTTCCAAGAATAATTTTAGCGAGAGAACTTTCCTGGAGGGCAGTAAATCTGAAACTTTATTACGAATACTTCGACAGTTCACTGATAAAATTTAGACATTCGAAGCGTCTTTGTGCTGAATGCCGTCTGACTTCCTTTGCTGCGTATCGATTGGCGAGAGTTCATCTGACTACTTTAAACTACCGTCTAGCCTAAAAAAAAAACTCATGTGCAATCCACAAGTACTCTGCTAGCCGAGTAGGTGCTTCCTTTGTGTAGTGCACACCTGACCTATCTCAAGGGGACTGCTACAAATCCCCACACGACAACGCAGTTCTAGAAATGTGCAGCCAAGACCGTAAAAAAGTCTACGAAGCATTTGCCTGGGAGTTGTAAAAGAAATTCCATATCTGTCAAATCGTCGCATGCCTCTTACGTGACAATAGATCACACCACAAATTAATTGCATTAGTTTTGTTGAATAGACTTCTTCTAACTGTCTCTTTATATTGCAGAGGAGGGTCGGAGGAAGCCACATCGAGTGTTCGCTGGGGCACTTCCAACGAAGATTAACATAACACAATTTGAGCGGTGTGCTTTAGTTTCACTTATAGTTCATCAGGATATTGTTATTTTACCTGTGGACAGTGGATTTGCTACAGTTATTTTGGACGAGTGGCATTACTTTCTAAATGTGCAATGTTTACTGTCTGATTCGATGTACTGCAGGATCGGCGCTGACCCCACAAAAAAGTGTTGAGAGAAAGAGTGACAGCCTCCTGAAGAAAAGTTCCTTGTCGCAGGAGGCTACCAACAGTCCTATTTCTTATCGCGCTGCCTCCCTAGGTTATTTGACCTCTTGGTGGTTCACAAGCAAGTGATTCCCCAAAGACCCATTCCGAATAACAATGGGGCTCCAACATATTGTGTAGCAAAACAACATACTACTCTGATCCAGTAGACTGATGTATCACTTTAAGAACAGGCAGTGGCAGAAAATTGTCTTGGCACTGGTCATATAATAAAGGTCGAGATTTTTGCTTAAATTCTAAATGGAATCCTGTTCTCCCCATTGTCAAAAACAAAGGCACAGAGTTAATGCTACCTCACTATTCATTATTGATATTCATTATCGGTAACTTCTGACGTCGGTCATCTTTGATTGCGTAATTGCATGATGGTGTTAGTGTTTACTGTGTGTGTGTGTGTGTGTGTGTGTGTGTGTGTGTGTGGTTCAAATGGCTCTGAGCACTATGGGACTTAACATCTATGGTCATCAGTCCCCTAGAACTTAGAACTACTTAAACCTAGCTAACCTAAGGACAGCACACAACACCCAGCCATCACGAGGCAGAGAAAATCCCTGACCCCGCCGGGAATCGAACCCGGGAACCCGGGCGTGGGAAGCGAGAACGCTACCGCACGACCACGAGATGCGGGCTGAATTCCCGTAAGTTATTGGAACTTCTTATATTGTGGGAGGAACTCAAGTCCTAGTTTTGTGTTTGAGATAGTATTATCAGACGTCCTAGTCATTATATTGATTTATGAATTCTGACGGTCTCTCGCATAGGACTGAAAGTGTTACATTGAGGTATAAGTGACTTGTTATTCAAAATTTATTTCACTGTTAAAAATAACAATGTTTGAAACCATGACTGTCAGAGAAGAAACCAATGAGGACCACAAGATATATTCAGAAACAGGAGGTAAGCAGGTCCCCTCTCGAACAACCAGTGAAACATCGAGTGCAGACGCTTAGGATTTGCCCTTGCTGTTTATCCAAAATATGTAGGTTCACTTAAGGAACAACGGCCGTTTAGAAGCAATGATGTATCGTGGAAAGAAGATTCTGTATGTTCACGTGTTTCAATAGAACAGACTGGCACAGGGAACAGCTACACACTAAAAACTAAGCCTCATGCTTGCCCCTTTAGCCGTTGCTCTCGTCTAGTATAATGAAACGTTCCTCAGTTATGTTCGTAGCCATCCTTTTACTATCAAATGCATTCTCTTGTAAAAAAAAAAAAACTGATAGTGTGGCTGCCTATTGACACACTGAATGTTACTGATGTTACTTCATGTTCCTTCTGAGACCACCGCTACGAAAGAGTGTAGTGCACACCTGTAGAAAAAATACAAATGTTCTGCATCATCAGGATAGTATCAGGTAAATAAAACTGCTCTGAAACAGTAATAAACGCAGTGTTTCATACAGTTACAGTTTTAAAATGCCCTGATAAGCCCGCAGGACAGAACAGATAGAATAAATTGTGGAAAGGAGCCAAAATAAGTGACTGTCAGTTACACTCGAACATACAACTTTATTATTTGACCGAACATTACAAGAGCTCAAAAAAAATTTTTTTAAACACACAGCTTTAATCTTTGGGACTTAATTACCGGCCGAAAACAATTTTAATTTAAAAACGGCTGAAGGCCAATTACTTAAAACGCAAGCATAATCAGAAATTTAAAAGGCAAGCCTTATCTTAAAACAGTTCTTTAGGTAGGCTGAACGAAACAAGTGAAATTCAAATCGGCTGAAGGCCGAACACCTAAAACTCCAAATCATTAATTTTTTTTAAATACCAAAGTCCTTACGTGAAACAGTTCTTTAATTTAGGCTGAAGGCCTTAAGAACAAACAACTGAAACCCAAACTGGCTTAAGGCCGAAGACCTAAAAATTCAATAGGTTGAAGTAAGTTAAATTCAAATCGGCTGAAGGCCGAAAACTTAAAAATTAAAAAAAAAAATTTAAATGCTAAAGAGCTTACGTGAAACAACACTTTAAAGTAGGCTGAAGGCCTTAAGAGTAAAACAACTCTAATTTAAAACACAAAACAGGCTATAAACCATACAAGTACCAATAACAAGAACAAATTTAAAAAAAACGAAGGCAGTACACACAAGGGCGCACAGATGTTCGTCGGTCGGCCTGTGATTCAAAGGTGAGACAGTCAGTCGGGTCAACCATTCACGATCCGACGACAGTCCAACCGACCGACAGTCAGCGGACCCACCAACAAGATAACTTCCACTTCACCCGACCAGGGCACAACAGGTAATTCAACGAAACAACGTAGAAGGTATTGGCGCCCACAACAAATCATACACAGACCTGTCAAATTACACACTGTGCTGGACAGCAACAACGCGATGAAGAAACTACACTACATGAAATTTGCGTCAACGCCCAGGGCAGGTAACCAGAACGTTAACGGCCACAAGGCAGAAGATTCCGCTGGTGCACTTCAACTCAAATAACCAAACACAGTGAAACTCCACCGGAGGGTGGCTAGAATTTTGCAACTTGAAAACCACGTTGTTTCGCGCGGGAATATCCCAACAGCCTACAACGAACTCTAAAGGACACAATATGAACAGTCTTGACTTGCTGGTAGGTGAAATCAAAACTCAACTTTCGCGTCCAGAGTCGGTGAGACACGGACCTCGTAGCAATGGGAACAGCGCCACACTCTCCGACACCACGTAGAGACCGCCAGCTGTCCCCGGCCAATCTAGGCCCCGCCGAGAATTCCTCACTGCTACACGCCAAACGACTGACTCCTCAGAGCCAGTACGCAGAAAACATTTAAAATAACTTGTCAGTTAAAATCACACAAACACACAGTTTCACAAACACTTGCACGAAGAACTTAAGTGTGCGTCATTTATGACGGCGGCCGAGTTTAGGTTCGTTCTGCGCATCTGAAGTCACAAAACACAGTCAGCCAATGAACAGAGAACGACGTTGCCAGAGCTCGACTGCAGTGCAGAGCACGGACGAGTGTCTTCAGTTTTAGAAACATTCAGTCGTAAATAAAGTAATTGAACAAAAGCAATGTCTTGATAGCAGAATTTCTTTTATAGAAAGTTTGGAAAAAGCATTCGTTATACCAATTGCTTCATATTCTATTAATTGATTATACCAAACATGCAATAAGCCTCCTAATTCAGGCGATAGCAAGGAAAGGTGTTTGTATCATTCTCACTAACCGCTTTTTCTCAATAAAGAACAGCAGTAATTGTTTATTTCCTATTGTACTTCGACGAAACGTGAGTAATTCATAATCATACAAACAGTGTTTGTCGGTATTTTGCGTGACCTTTTAAAGTCCTCCGGGAAAGATTTTGAATGACAAGCTGCGTTAGTGTAATGATTAAAGTGTATGACTGCTAAGCGGAAGGTTCTGGGTTCAATGCTTCATCGGTGCTTAAAATTTTCGTTATTTAAAAACAATATCGAAGTGTCTTACTTCATGAATTTTATTCGTTTGACTGTAATTTTGTGGTGTGCGTACTATATGACCTTCGCTACACACACCATCACACCATCAGATTATTTGACTTGTCGCTCTAACGAAGTAGGCGAGTGTCAGCAATATGTCTCATGGTCTTATCGTGCCTTGTTTATCTTATGCCGTTAGGTCAGACGATAGAAATGCCACTTGCACGCTTAGAGTAGCAGATTGACGGTGACCAACTTTAAACAGAACTTGATTAATTTTCACACACATTTATTGAAATAATAAAAAGCACAGATATTACTTAACTTGATTCTGGATGCTATTTACAATTGACAATCTGAAGTTCCTTTGGTCTTGGTGCATTAATCTTATTCTCACATATCTCTGAAACTTGACCTAGTGTCTATACATTTCTCTTCGTGGCTATGTACAGGAATATGATAATCTTATTAGGCGCAGACTGAAACTTGACTATAGGCTGGTACAGACTAATGCAGACTGGTACAGACTGGGGCAAACAAATGCAGACTAATGCAGACTGACTAATCAGAGGTCTGTACACTCGTTGTAATTCCTCGCCCATTCAGGTATCACTGCGCGAGCCGGTGTGGCTGAGCGGTTCTAGGCGCTTCAGTCTGGAACCGATCGACCCCTACGGTCGCAGGTTCGAATCCTGTGATGGATGTGTGTGATGTCCTTAGGTTAGTTAGGTTTAAGTAGTTCTAAGTTCTAGGGGACTGATGACCATAGATGTTAAGTCCCATAGTGCTCAGAGCCTTTTGAACCATCACTGCGCGAGTGTGATCCGCGAGGAGAAAAGGTTCTACGTTAGCAGCAATCTCATTGGCTGCATTACATATTAATACGCGGATCGGCGGAAGCAGAATTTGGTCCGTCTCTAAGACAGCGCCATCTAGTAGTGCGGAGATGAACTAGCGCTGCGCCTGTGCTGTTGTGCTTAGCGGGGTGCGCTCTTGTGGAAAAGTTGTGTATGTGCTGACTACGCGGAACTATGTACATAACAAATTTTTTGAAATTCCGAGTGGCAACTAAAATCGACCATATTGGAAGTATACGCTATGGACTTTTACCTCTGCAAACTCTTCAAAATTTCGTGCAATGGTTCACTACATCTAATGCTGCACAATAGCTGCGTTGAACATCGAAACAAAATTAAGTCATTTAAGGGGGGAAGGTATCAGCCAAGAAGATGTGTAAAAATCAAATTTTTGGGCCAAATAGTTTTTGTGAAATCGAATGATAAAGTGTGTCAAAGCAGTCGAAACACCATGTGTCTGCACAGGCGAGCAGTGCAATGATGACAAAATCGCGCACATCGCGGAATGCGGGGATCTCGTCTCTTAGAAGCGAAAGGGTTAATGTGGCCGTGGTGGCTTTGCTTCATAAACTGCGCGCTCCCCCTAAACGTAAGTTTGCGAACTATACTATGGCGCTGCTTCTCTTGGCGCGTACAACTGGCAACGCAGCAATCTCCCGCGTCTGGGCGGGCATGCGCGAAGCGCCAAGATAAAAGAATTGAACTTATAGACGATGCCAACAGCACTGACTGTACAATAACAGAGTCGGCACACACAGTCAACCCATAAGCGATCGCTGGCCAAATGCACGTCATCCGGCAAGACGAACGACCGCCGACCAACAAAAGTCGTCCCCACTCCAATCATGTGTGGCGGCAACCGTCGGGTGGGTAATTGCGGATCTCACTGCTGCCGCGCCCCGACTGAACTTGTGCCGCGTCGCCAACTGAAACACTGCCAGGTCCGAACTAAGTCACAACACATCCCAAAGGTAAGTAATAGCAGTCCAGCAAAGATAATACGGCAGGGCCTATATCGATAAGCGCTGTTGCTGCCGCTCACGGGCAGGCAAGACAGCAGCTCAGTGACACCAGTAATTGACAAGTAACATAACGAGGTGACAGTACGGTAAAAACAAGACATAAAATAAGAAATGGCACCAACACGACCCACGCACGGCTCACGTTTACTGTAGTAAATATCACCGTCACTCCTGCGGTGCTGTTGATTGTTGTTATATAAGCAGACTATGACTACGAACTGATAAATTTCACGGATGCCTTTATCGGCGATTCTTGCTGCTGCGGCCTTCAGAGTGAAGACTCGTTGGATGCTGATCTTCGCGCTAGTGTCTTCTGTGCCAGATGTTGCTGTGTGTTTTCATTCCATGATTAATGTGATTTGAAGGATTGTAATAAAATGATCTGTAACATGGAAAGTAAGCGTTTCCGGACACATGTCCACATAATATATTTTCTTTCGTTGTGTGTGAGGAATGTTTCCTGTAAGTGTGGCCATACCTTTCTGTAACGCCCTGTATACTTATAAGTAGCATATGTGAGATAAACCTTTTAAGTACACATTTTTTTGGCGAGGGTATGTTTGCCATCATATCTCTGTTTGCCAGTTTTCACCTGTGCTCCCTTGTTGTTTACACATAAGGTGAATAAATGGCAAAAACTTTTCTCCATTGATTGTTGAGAATCTCTTGTTTCCCATGAAAAATGTTTAAAGTCATTCATTGACTCCCTTCCCTCGTTAAAGAGGTAGTAGATCGTTAACAAGAGGTGATAAAAACATGAATAACACATTGTTGTAACATTTTTCCGTCAATCTTCTGACTAGTTTGATGCGGCACGCCACGAATTCCTCTTCCGTGCCAACCCTTTCGTCTCAGTGTACCACTTGTAACCTGCTTCCACACATATTTGTTGGATGTGTTGCAATCTCTATTTCTTTTACAGTTTTTACCCTCTACATTTCCCTCTAGTACCTTGGAAGTTATTCCGTGATGTTTTGGCAGATGTCCAACCATCCTGTCCGTTCATCTTACAAGTGTTTTCCATATGTTACTTTTCTCGCCGATTCTCTGGACAAACTCGTCATTTGCTACTTTATCAGTCCACCTAATTTTGAACAATTGGCTGTAGCACATCTCAAATGCTTCCATTCTCTTCTGTTCTGGATTTCCCACAGTCCATATGTTCAAATGGTTGAAATGGCTCTGAGCACTATGGGACTTAACATCTGAGGTCATCAGTCCCCTAGAACTTAGAACTACTTAAACCTAAGCTAACTTAAGGACATCACACACATTCATGCCCAGGGCAGGATTCGAACCTGTGACCGTAGCGGTCGCGCGGTTCCAGACTGAAGCGCCTACAACCGCTCGGCCACAACGTCCGGCACAGTCCATGTGTCACTGCCATAGAAGGCTGTGCTCCAAACATACATTCTAAGAAATTTCTTCCTCAAATTAAGATCAATGTTTCACACTAAGAGATTTCTCCTAGCCATCAATGCCATTTCTGCCAGTAATAGCCTGCTTTTTACATCCTCCTTGATCCGTCCATCATTGTTTACTTTGCTGCCTAGGTAGCAGAATTCCTTAACGTCATCTACTTCGCAATCACCAATTATCATGTTGAGTTACTCGTTATTCCCGTTTCTGATACTTCTCATCGCTTTCGCTTTTTCCGGTTTACTCTCATTTTCCACTCATGGCCATTAAAAATGCTACCCGACGAAGATGACGTGCTACAGACGCGAAATTTAACCGACAGGAAGAAGATGCTGTGATATGCATATGATTAGCTTTTCAGAGCATTCACACAAGGTTGGCGCCGGTGGCGACACCTACAACGTGCTGATATGAGGAAAGTTTCCAACTGATTTATCGTACACAAACAGCAATTGACTGGCGTTGCCTGGTGAAACGTATTTGTGATGCCTCGTATAAGGAGGAGAAATGCGTACCATTACGTTTCTGACTTTGATAAACCGCGATTGTAGTTTATCGTATCGCGACATTGCTGCACGCGTTGGTCGAGATCCAATGACTCTTAGCAGAATATCGAATCGGTGGGTTCAGGAGGGTAATACGGAACGCCGTGCTAGATCCCAACGGCCTCGTATCACTAGCAGTCGAGATGAGAGGCAACTTATCCGCATGGCTGTAACGGATCGTGCAGCCGTGTCTCGATCTGGGGACGTTTTCAAGACAACAACCATCTGCACAAACAGTTCGACGACGTTTGCAGTAGCATGGACTATCAGCTCGGAGACCATGGCTGCGGTTATCCTTGACGCTGCATCACAGTCAGCAGCGCCTGCGATAGCATTCAAATGGCTCTGAGCACTATTGGACTTATCCACTGAGGTCATCAGTCCCCTAGGACTTAGAACTACATAAACCTAACTAATCTAAGGACGTCATACACATCCATGCCCGAGGCAGGATTCGAACCGGCGACCGTTGCGGTCGCGCGTTTCCAGACTGTAGCGCCTAGAAGCGCTCGGCCACCTCGGCCGGCTACGATGGTGTACTCAACGACGAACCTGGGTGCACGAATGGCAAAACGTCATTTTTTCGGATGAATCCAGGTTCTGTTTACAGCATCATGATGGTCGCATCCGTGTTTGGCGACATCGCGGTGAACGCACATTGGAAGCGTGTATTCGTCGTCGCCATACAGGCGTATCACCCGGCGTGATGGTATGGGGTGCCATTTGTTACACGTCTCGGTCACCGCTAGTTCGCATTGACGGCACTTTGAACAGAGGACGTTTTAATTTCAGATGAGTTACGACCAGTGGCTCTACTCTTCATTGGATCCCTGCGAAACCGTACATTTCAGCAGGATAATGCACTACCGCATGTTGCAGGTCCTGTATGGGCCGTTCTGGATACAGAAATTTTTCGACTGCTGTCCTGGCCAGAACATTCTCCAGATCTCTCACCAACTGAAAACGTCTGGTCAATGGTGGCCGAGTAACTGGCTCGTCACAATACGCCAGTCACTACTCTTGATGAACTGTGGTATCGTGTGGAAGCTGCATGGGCAGCTGTACCTGTACACGCCATCCAAGCTCTGTTTGACTCAATGCCAAGGGCGTATCAAGGCCGTTATTACGGCGAGAGGTGGTTGTTCTGGGTACTAATTTCTCAGGATCTATGCACCCAAATTGCGTGAATATGTAATCACATGTCAGTTCTAGTATAATATATTTGTCCAACGAATACCCGTTTATCATCAGCATTTCTTCTTGGTGTAACAATTTTAATGTCCAGTAGTGTATATACTGTACTTACGTGACTGGTCATTGCACTCAGCAGATCCTGTAATTCTTCTTCCTGCTTTTGAAGATAACAATGTCATCCTTTCACTTTGAATTTTACTCCCACTCTTGTATCTCCATTTATTTCCGTCATCGCTTTCTCGACGTATATTTTGAATAGGTGGGGCGAAATATTACGTCCTTGTCTCACACCCTTCCTAATCCGTGTACTTTATTTTTGGTCTCCTACTCTTATTGTTCCGTCTTGGTTCTTAATCGTGTTGTACATTACTCTTGTTTCCCTATAGTGTACCCCTTACTTTTCATAGGATTTGGAACATGTTGCACATTTTTACGTTGTCTTCATTTTCCTTCAATCTTGCTTCCATTGTGAACCGCAACATCAGAACTGCCTTTTCGAAAGCTAAGCTCATCATCATCTAACACATCCTCAAATTTCTTTTCCTTCCTTGTGTATGTTATTCTGCTCCTCAACTTCTATTCATGAGATGTTAAGCTGATTGTGAGGTAATCCTCGCATCTGCCAGCTTTTGCAGTCTTTTTGTGTGAATGATGTTTTCCCGAAAGTTAGGTGGTATGCCACCAGACTCATCCATTCTACTCATCAGTCATTTTGTGTCCAATTCTCCCTATGATTTTTACAAATTCTGACGGAATGTTATCTATCCCTTCTGCCAAGCTTAATCTTAAGTCTTTGAAAGCTCTTTAAAATTATGATTCTAATACTAGATCCCCTATCTCTTCCCTATAGACTCCCGTTTATTCTTCTACCCGGTCATTAGATATCGACCTTCCCTTATAGAGGTCCCCAATGTATTCTTTCCACCTCCGATCTCTCTTCTACATTTAGCAATGGAATTCCCACTACACACTCAATGTTACTAACGTTGCTTTTAATTACACCAAGGGCCGTTTTGAACTCTGTGAATCTTGAGCCAGTCCTCCCAAATGTCATTTCCTTTTCGATTTCTTCACATTTCTCCTGTAGTCATTTCACCTTAGTTGAAATATTTCTTCCGTTACCCATGGTTTCTTCGGAGTTACCTTCCTTGTACCTGAGTCTATGATTGCCGTTTTCAGAGATGTCCATTCCTCTTCAACTGCCTACTGAGCTATTCTTTATTGCTGCATCTATAGCCTTGGAAAACTTCAAGCGTAATTCGTTATTCCTTAGTACTTCAGTATCCCAGTGTACTGATTCTTCCTGACTAATCTCTTAAACTTCAGCCTACTCTTCATCATTACCAAATAGTGATCAGATTCTATATCAGCCCCTGCTTAAGTGTTACAACCCTATATATGATTTCGGAACCTCGGCCTGATCATGATTTGTAATCAAACTAAAATCTTCCTGTATCTCACTGCCCTCCTCCAAATATACCTCCTCCTCTTTCGGTTCTTAGAGTATTCGCTAGAACCATCTGAAATGTATTTCTGAACTCAATTAGTCTTTATCTTTTTAATTTCTACCACCAAGCCCATATTCTCCCGTAATCCTCTCTTTTATCTCTTCCTCTAAACACTTTTCAATCAACTGTGACTATTAGATTTTCGTCTCGCTTTACGTATTGAATACCAGTTCAGTATCCTCATATTCTTTCTCTATTTCTTCATTTTCTGCTTACAACGTCGACATGTATATCTTAACTGTTGTTATGTACATACAAATACGACCGATTAGCTGATCAGTAATTACTAGTAACAAGCACGGATCAGCTAATATAACGATTTTATATTTCCCGTAAAATGATGCTGTGAATACTTTTATCAATCTGATAATGGTCAGACGACTGAAAGTAGCTGTATGAATAATGTATTTTACCATTAGCTGAGTGCGGTAACATGACATTTTTCAAATATATAAGAGTTCTGGGGCACCACCTTCTCAAAATGTATTTGTTACACATACGTATACTGCAAGAAAAAAATAAAAAATAAAAGAATAGTGCAGCTGGAAAGACGACGTTGATTTAGATCTGACAGCGGCTTATGCCACCTGGGGGATAGAAGATGTACTGATAATACGTCGTCTGCCAGCAGGTATCGTAATTTCATAGCTGCTAGACAAAAATCTCTGTCTGAGAATGGTCCCAGCCAGAAGGCTCAGCGTGGTGCAGACGTAAGAAGCAAGCAGGCAACCGTGCCATAGAGTCGTCATGTCACAGATAGCGCGGCCCCTCCCGCTGCAGGTTCGAGTCCTGTTGTGCTTAGCATAAGTTAGTTTAAGTAGTGTGTAGGTCTAGGGACCGATGACCTCAGCAGTTTGGTCGCTTAGGAATGCACACAAAGACGCACTTATACTGCCTATAGCCAAATGAAAGAGTTTGAAAGGGATCAAATTGTGGCTTTACGAGTGGCGGGGTGGTCCTTGCCACACAAGCTGGACGTGTACCTCAGTTGTGTAACGATGCTGGAACCAATGGTCGCGTGAACATCCACACACCAGTAGACGAGGTTCTGTATGTCCATGCAGTACAGACATCCGCCAGGGTAGTCTTACTGTAAGGCCAGTAGTGTCAGATTCCACTTCTACCTCAATAAGAGGGCTTGCAAGCCTAAACGGATCCACAGGAAATGTTGCGAACCATTTATTAGCAGTGGTTCTATGGGTACGCACAGCTGTAGCCCTTCTTCCACTCACGCCACAGCATCGACTTACATGGCTCGATTAATGCTACCAGAGAATCACTTGGAAGATGGAATGGCGCACTGTGGTCTTCAGCGATGAAAGCAGATTCTGCCTGCACGCAAGTGAAGGTCGTTTCCTCTTACGATGTAGACCTGGTGACCGCTCTCTCGCAGAGTGCATTCGTCCAAGACACTGGCCCCACCACACGTTTGGTGTTCCTGGGCGCTGAGGGCGTAGACGGGGGTGGTGGAGTGACGGTAACTACTGCTCGGTACGTGCAGAATGTTCCTTTCAACAGGAAGGTGATATGTTGTTCCAAGAGGATAATTCTCGCTCACACACTCTCCGTGAATCTCAACGTGCTCTGCAAGACGTACAACTACTTCCCTGGCCAGCACGATCTCCGATCTCCAAACGAGTTAGTATGGGATATGATGGTAGCAGAAGTGACTCATGCAACTTGTCAACCAAAAACTATCTATTTAAACAATCACTTTTGCGCACTTTGTCGATATGCACCACTGCAGTCTTGCTTTGGCTTCTTCCAATGAGCTCAATAGTGTCAACGTTATTCGAAATTACTTCCAATCCGCAACTATGATAAGTGAGGGAAGGGAGTATCAAGATAGGATGCTTGCAGAGGTCATCTATTGTGCTATGTTGTTGTTCTCTTAACAATTGTACAAAGTTCATTTGATTCCACGTCATATTGCCAGAGTGGTGTCACATCAATCTGGCATCGATCCTTCCGAGTGACAACTATAGTTTTCTCGAAATGAGAGTACAGTCTTATTTGTAGTCTGAGGGTCCCAAATGGAATGTGTCAGCAACTTCTTCATTCCCTCAGGCACCTTTCCTTCGTGGCATTTTAGTGCAGCAGTTTAAGTGTAACTGTTGTGATGTACCTGATTATGGAGACTGCAGGTGTTATAGTGTCATTAATGACAGCGGATGAGAGAATATGGGAGGTAAAACCTCACCTCACCTCACCTCACCTCACTGCCCGAGGATAAGAGAGTACTGAGAAGTAATGATCGTGTATTTCCAGAAGTATGCTAGTAGTGAATTAAATTTATTTGGATATGTGGACGTAAGCCATGCGACGGTAACTATCGTTTACAGCCGAGTACTCTCTCTTGTGAACAACATACCATACGATCAAATTAGTTGCACCTTCACCTGTGGTTATTTGCACTTTACATATATTGGCTATGCACGGCCCTGTTTGAACAGAATAGTTCAATGTAGTCACTGGGTCAAGTCAAGGGCGCCTATTTTCATGCGCTGCGGCTAATTCGCTGCAAATAGTAACCTTTAGCTGTCATTCTGCAGTCAGGTGGTCTATGCATTGGCTAGAATTGCTAGTTCATAAAATGCAAAAAAATACAAAATAAAATTCAATGAATAATTTAATAACAAGGGTTCCCTTCTAAAGTCTGTGATAAATACAGACGACGGATAATTAGGCTGAATAATGTTTATCCAAGAAAGGACATCTAAGATCAATGGAAAATGTTCCTATGACATTCATTTAGAACACAGACGTTATACCAGGACCTAACATCTATGGCCAAATACACGCAAACACAACGGTACAGGTGAGCCCCAGTTAATCACCCACCATTACTGGATATCCAGTTGGAACACACTTGCCGAATAACTGGCACCACGCAGGGAAGCCGTACCGTACACTACATCCAGACAAGCTACACACACACCCCACACAGTGAGATGACCTATGGCCGATCTCCCACTAATATATAACGATCCTGATAGTTCCAGGAATGCGGCGGCCGCAGAAAACCGGGATACATCGCCATCGCCTGTCACGGTAATGATGCATGATACCCACACTAACAAACACAACCTTGCATGAACTAGATCAGCTAGTGAGCCACTACTGCTCTTATTACCCATCCCATTGCCGCAAAGGTTTCTTTCCCACGACACGAGCCTTGGCCCTTTTTTCCCTCTGATCTTCAAATTGCTACCCTCATTCGCATTTCGTCCACTATCTATCACCTGATGGACCGTGTTAATGCGTAGTCTTACCCAGACTCCTGGATAACACCACATCCCAGCATCCTGTGATCCACCTATTATATAACTAACATGTTGACGGAGGTGATAGTACAACTTTTGGTTTGGTCACCACGTTGGTGCGGGCGTGGAGGGGTTATTAACAGACATTATAAAATGCAGTAAAGTTACGTTGAGATCATTACGAGGAAGGTAGCAAAATCCCCAAAATCAAAGATACACAAAAACCACACTGATAAGCCAAAACGTTATGACCACCTGCTTAATAGTTTCATTGTCTGCCTTTGGAACGAAATACATCACTGATTCCGCGTATCAGGGATCCGACTGTTTGTTGGTAGGTTTGTGGAAGTATGTGGCACTAGATGTCTACGAAAATTCGCATAAACAATCGGCCGCTGATTTGAATACGCGGTGATGGTGCCCACAGCGACCCAGATTGGTCCCAGAGGATTTTTATCTGGTGAAATTGGTCGACGAGACATCGTGAGTTCAGTATAATGCTCCTCAATCCACTGTAGCACGGTTCTAGCTTCGAGACACGAATAGTTATACTGCTAAAGGATGACATCGCCGTCGTGGAAGAAATCAAGAATGAACGATGCAGGTGGTTCGCAGCTATCAGAGTGTCTTCGATTACTACCACATGTTCTACGTGAGAGAAGCAGAATATCTCCCATAGCATTATACTTCTCCCACCAGCCGGCGTCGGGGCGCACTGCACTTTTCGAGCCGCTGTTCACGTCTTTGAGGGCGTTTGTGGAGACAACTATCGACTAGGGCAACAAAATGTGATTCACCCGAAGAGCAGGCACGTTTCCATTGACCGACTGTTGAATTCCGATGGTACCGTGCCCACTGCCGTCGTAACTGACGATGACGTTGGGTGACAGGTTCGAATCCTGGCTCGGGCATGGATGTGTGTGATGTCCTTAGGTTAGTTAGGTTTAAGCAGTTCTAAGTTCTAGGGGACTGATGACCTCAGATGTTAAGTCCTATAGTTCTCAGAGCCATTCGAACCATTTTTTTTTTTTTTTTTTGACGTTGGGTGAAAATGTAAACACGCAGCGGTGGTCTGCTGTGGAGCTCCATGTTCAACAATCTACGATGAACAGTGTACTCTGAAACAGTTGTGTATGCACCAGCATGGTGGTCTTTTGGCAGAGGTGCCCCAGACCACCATCTGTTCCTCTTTACAGAGCAGACAAGACTCCGAACTCGACGTTCTGTGAAGAGTCGTGGAAATCCTACCATTTAACGACTAGCGTGGTTTCACTGTCCTTCTACCTCCTTCCATAGATGATCACGACAGTAGTCCTGAAAATTCCGCTTTCAAGATAGTTGTTCACAGGCTCTGCATAATAATAATCTGCCCTTTGTCGAAGTCGCTTATCTCAATAGATTTCCCCATTTGATGCCTACATATTCGTTAGAATGACCACCGTCAATTTCTGCTCTGCTTACATTCTTTTGTACCATATCACGTGCTCGCAACACCAACAGGCGGCATCCAACGTCACGATGGGTAGTGATCGTAATGTTTTGGTTATCAGTGTACGACTCTTTCGTAATCACAGTATACGAACTATTCACCAGCTCAGAACAATTCCAAGTTCAACATGTTGATTTGCAAATTATCACATGACATGCAATGTCTGTCTATCCTGAGTACTGTAATACAAGTGGAAATGGAAGTTCGCCACCCACAATCTGTCACCCATACCATCAAAAGTCACAAGATACCACAGGCAAGTCTACCCTCTTCCAAAACGAACATGCAGATATCTAAAATCACTCCCTTGAGCTCTTCTCTCCGAAAGTCCCAGTCTCCAGTTGACTCCCATAGTAATCCACTACTGTCTGCTTTTCCATTGGCTTAAGGCTGCCCCCGACTTCTTTTAACTCTCCTGGGCTAAACTCACATGCTACAACAATACTTAAATACAAAAATATTATTATAAATATTCAGTAACCCTGAAACCATTTACAATAAATATAAATAAAGGTTTGTTCATAATTAAACAGGCCAGTGTTATTAAGCGATTATGCTCATGAAAAATAAGAAGAGACATCGTTAATAGCGTTCAAACAATTTATTTTTGCCTGCTTGTCAAAAATGTCCGTTTGCACTCTTTTGCAAAGGCGGTGTCAGCTAACAGAAGTGACTAACCACTTCTTAACTTATCAGATTTTCTGTTATGAATCGTAGTTACTACTTCAATAAAGTTACTGGCAAAATAGTATACTCTTCACTAAATAAGTGCACAAGTACGAAAAAATATAAGGCAGTCCTGCAGTGTTAATTTCCTGTGTAATTGTGGAGGATATGATGTTCTGATTAACATTTGCGTAATGAAAAGATATAACAAAATTATAAATCATGATAAAAATAGATACAGTGCAATTCTATCATCTGCACATCATATGTTGAAACAGCATGAAGCATTTGAAAGTTGTTAAGTTAGAGTTAATTGTCAAAATACTTAGTCACTGTGAATTATTGACTTTTCCTTTTTCAAACCTACTAAAATTATTGTAGTTAGTCTTGCGGCAGCGTACTCGCTTCCCGCCCACGGGGTCCCGGGTTCGATTCCCGGCGGGGTCTGTCTCGTGATGACTGGGTGTTGTGTGTTCTTCATCATCATTTCATCATCATTGATTCGCAAGTCGCCGAAGTGGCGTCAACTTAAAAGGACTTGTAATACGGCGGCCGAACTTCCCCGCATGGGGCCTCCCGGCCAATAATGCCATACGATCATTTCATTTGTGTCACTGAGTGTACGTCATTTGTCTTTGATCGCCAGTGTATTCAGATTTGCATTAGAATTTGACTGTAAATTATTACACACTCTCAAAGATCTGTAAGAAGCCATCTTTCAGCAGGTCTGACACTCCAATTCATTTGGAACATTCTCTCCTGCACAAGGACCATGCGAACAACAGCCTTCCGCCGGCCGCGGTGGCTGAGCGGTTCTAGGCGCCCAGTCTGGAACCGCGCGACTGCTACGGTCGCAGGTTCGAATCCTGCCTCGGGCATGGAAGTTTGTGATGTCCTTAGGTTAGTTAGGTTTAAGTAGTTCTAAGTTCTAGGGGACCGATGACCACAGCTGTTGTCCCATAGTGCTCAGAGCCATTTGAACCATTTGAACAGCCTTCCAAAGTCCCAACTTTGTGATTTATCCACTTTCGGCGATGCTGCTCGTGTTGGTACCTCACTGGCCTGCACTGGTCGCTGCGGCTTGCCCAGGCACAGCGCTTTGGCTAAGGCAGCTACGCCGCGCCTTGAGCGCCAGACCCCCACACAAGCAAATTCACCTTACCTCTCACCCACCAGCTCTAGATTACCAAATCGCCCGCCTACATCCGAGTAACGTTACAATCATCTGGATGAATTGCGAAATACATTTACCACAATATTAGCCATTCCCTTGTAACAGAAAACTGAACACTTAGGACCGCTGTAGATGTTGTAGAACTATACCAGGTGACCTGTGTGACCCACCACCGCTGACGTATATCATGGCAGTGGAGCACTGTGTATGTGGCAGTTGATTGCATCATATCTGAACATTAACATGGGTCCACACGGAAAGGCGATAGACTGGCTGAAAATAGCATTCGTGTTTGGCCGTACCCGTGACAACATCGTAAATGAAGTTACCCAAACTGGTGATGTATCAACGCGGGTCGAACGATACGTCGGCAGGGAATTACCACCATTCACGACTGCGTAAGACCGTGTAAGAACAGTGGTCGTAAAAGGAGACTGGAGATAAGTGTCACACTTTGTCAGTGACTGTTGGTTAGAAATCTGACAGGAATTGTCCTATCGGTGAATCTGGTCCCTTCGCGACCAGTTTCAGAGCGAACGCTGTGAAGGGTACAGCATGCGGTGAACATTAGGAAAGTGATACTTCAGGAAGGGTCATATTTCGAAGCGGCAAATAGAACTCACGGTCTTCAGTGGGTCTCACAATACAGAAACTGGGCAGGCGCTGACTGGTGTATTGTAATATGCTTCGACGAATCGCGATTTTCTCTTATATAAAATACGAAAGGTGTCGATGGCGTTCTCTGTCCATGGAGTCGTTTAGTCTGTAGTGGATCGAGCGTAAAATTCGGGCCAGAGATAGCACGATGGAATTGTGCCGTTATTTTTCATACCACGACACGAAGAATAGCATTATCATGAACCAAAATTCCTAATTCATTATTTTCTGCGACTACTTGTTCTTGCTTCTGCTTCTTCACGAGTTCGCTGTGAACAAGCCCAGCTTTCGATATTACCACAGTTATGTTTACAGGGATGTAAGCAAACGTTCCTACTGCACATAGACTGGCTACATCGCTCAGCCATAGTCCCACAAAAATATCTTGGACTTTTAGGAACAGGGCTCTGAGCACTATGGGACTTAACATCTATGGTCATCAGTCCCCTAGAACTTAGAACTACTTAAACCTAGCTAACCTAAGGACAGCACACAACACCCAGCCATCACGAGGCAGAGAATATCCCTGACCCGGCCGGGAATCGAACCCGGGAACCCGGGCGTGGGAAGCGAGAAGCGAGAACGCTACCGCACGACCACGAGATGCGCTTTAGGAACAGCGAGTAAATGGCACCAATGAACTTCCTTGCAGTTTCGAACTTCAACGGGTTGTAATCATCGATAACTAACATCAGTTCAATATTACATACTTGAAGAAACTTGTCAACGCTCTTCTTGGCCAACATAAGCCCATTATGAATTCTAAGGACGGTTTTTCACTGTATTAGCGTGATGCTTCAGTTTTTGCTTAGTGTGCTGAGAAATTCTTAACTTCAATTGCATTTCATTCTTTGTAGCATCCAACTGGTATATATCTCTTAGGGGCAAGTAAACCCTCACTTTCCATAAACATCTCTTCGTCATGAAATTTTCCTTAGGAATAGAGAACCTTCTCTATGTGGTATTTTTTCGGGGGGGAGGCGGGGGGTAACGAGAGGAAATATCTGTGGCAGTGAAATTTCAGGTCAGAGGTATATCTGTGGTCATATAGCCAATCGACTAAGGCGAAAGCTCGCGAAACACAGAACATCTAGGTAATTGCTCAGTCCCTGCGTGGCGATAACCCTGAAATATTCTCGTATATCCACATTGTTTATTCCATTTTTCAAATGTTTTGTCTTACCTGGAGCAGCCAAGGAGAGTGTACCCCTGAACGTGTTTCCAATAAAAACGGGTTCTTTTCGTGAGGTTGCGACTGAAACCAGTGTTACAGTGGAACCCATGGAAAGACTTCTCAGATTTCGCTGTTTCTTTCCAGCGCCTTGCGTTCTACCAGCAATGATGTCAAAGTGTTCGCTCCGCAAGTTTGACAACGGACACACCAAAGTCTGTCCGACCGCAACAGCTATCGACAGTGGCTCCCAGACAGCAAACAAGTGGAGCTTTTATGTTTGAGGGCAGCTGTTATGTAGGAGACTGGCGTCAATGGGTGACATCACTGGATGACGTCCCTGAATGACGTCACTGCGGCTGTCCAATGAAGTACAATGACACTACACAGAATATAAGGGCGACGTTTTGATAGTGATATGCCTTGAACTTACATAGGTTTGTTTGGATATAAGAAAAAAATACTCCCAGATAATTTACAGAAGTAACTGCTACCAGTGTTTGTTCCGCTATCATATAATCATACAATAAAGGATCCTTCTTTCTATGTATTCGCAATACATTACATTTGTCTACGTTAAGGTTCAGTTGCCAAACCCTGCACCAAGCGCCTATCCACTGCAGATCTTCCTGCATTTCGCTACAATTTTCTAATGCTGCAACTTCTCTGTATACTACAGCATAATCCGCGAAAAGCCGCATGGAACTTCCGACACTATCTACTAGGTCATTTATATATATTGTGAAAAGCAATGGTCCCATAACACTCCCCTGTGGCACGCCAGAGGTTACTTTAACGTCTGTAGACGTCTCTCCATTGATAACAACATGCTGTGTTCTTTTTGCTAAAACCTCTTCAATCCAGCCACAAATCTGGTCTGATATTCCGTAGGCTCTTACTTTTCTTATCAGGCGCCAGTGCGGAACTGTATCGAACGCCTTCCGGAAGTCAAGGAAAATAGCATCTACCTGGGAGCCTGTATCTAATATTCTCTGGGTCTTATGAACAAATAAACCAAGGTGGGTCTCACACGATCGCTGTTTCCGGAATCCGTGTATATTCCTACACATTAGATTCTGGGTTTCCAAAAACGACATGATACTCGAGCAACAAACATGTTCTAAAATTCTACAACAGATCGACGTCAGTGATATAGGTCTATAATTATGCGCAACTGCTCGACGACCCTTCTTGAAGACTGGGACTACCTGTGCTCTTTTCCAATCATTTGTAACCTTCCGTTCCTCTAGAGACTTGCAGTACGCGACTGTTAGAAAGGGGTCAAGTTCTTTCGCGTACTCTGTGTAGAATCGAATTGGTATCCCGTAAGGGCCAGTGGACTTTCCTCTGTTGAGTGATTCCAGTTGCTTTTCTATTCCTTCGACACTTATTTCGATGTCAGCCATTTTTCCGTTTGTGCAAGGATTTAGAGAAGGAACTGCAGTGCGGTCTTGCTCTGTGAAACAGCTTTGGAAAAAGGTGTTTAGTATTTCAGCTTTACGGGTATCATCCTCTGTTTCAATGCCATCATCATCCCGGAGTGTTTGGAGATGCTGTTTCGAGCCACTTACTGATTTAACTTAAGACCAGAACTTCCTAGGATTTTCTGTGAAGTCAGTATATAGAATTTTACTTTCGAATTCACTGAATGCTTCACGCATAGCCCTCCTTACGCTAACATTGACATCGTTAAGCTTCTGTTTGTCTGAGAGGTTTTTGCTGCGTTTAAACTTTGAGTTACGCTCTCTTTGCTTTCGTAGTAGTTTCCTAACTTTATTGTTGAACCACGGTGGGTTTTTCCCGTCCCTCACAGTTTTACTTGGCACGTACCTGTCTAAAACGCATTTTACGATTTCCTTGAACTTTTTCCATAAACACTCAACATTGCCAGTGTCGGAACAGAAATTTTCGTTTTGATCTGTTAGGTAGTCTGATACCTGCCTTCTATTACTCTTGCTAAACAGATAAACCTTCCTCCCTTTTTTTATATTCCTATTAACGTCCATATTCAGGGATGCTGCAACGTCCTTATGATCACTGATTCCCTGTTCTGCACTTACAGAGTCGAAAAGTACGGGTCTGTTTGTTATCAGTAGGTCCAAGATGTTAACTCCACGAGTCGGTTTTCTGTTTAATTGCTCGAGGTAATTTTCGGATAGTGCACTCAGTATACTTTCACTCGATGCTCTGTCCCTACCACCCGTCCTAAACATCTGAGTGTCTCAGTCTATATCTGGTAAATTGAAATCTCCACCTAAGACTGTAACATGTTGAAAAAATTTATGTGAAATGTATTCCAAATTTTCTCTCAGTTGTTCTGCCACTAATGCTGCTGAGTAGGGAGGTCGGTAAAAGGAGCCAACTATTAACCTAGCTCGATTGTTGAGTGTAACCTCCACCCATAATAATTCACAGGAACTATCCACTTCTACTTCACTACAGGATAAACTACTACTTACTGCGACAAACACGCCACCACCGGTTGCATGCAATCTATCCTTTCTAATCACCGTCTGTGCCTTTGTAAAAATTTCGGCAGAATTTATCTCTGGCTTCAGCCAGCTTTCTGTACCTATAACGATTTCAGCTTCGGTGCTTTCTATCAGCGCGGTACTTTACCAATGCAGCTTCGACAGTTTACAATTACAATACCGATTGCTGCTTGGTCCCCGCATGTCCTGACTTTGCCCCGCACCCTTTGAGGCTGTTGCCCTTTCTGTACTTGCCCGAGGCCATCTAACGTAAAAAAAAAAAAAAAAACGCCCAGTCCACGCCACACTACGCCTGCTACCCATGTAGTGGACTCCTGACTTATCCAGCGAAACCCGAAACCCCACCACCATATGGTGCAAGTCGAGGAATCTGCAGCCCACACGGTCGCAGAACCGTCTCAGCCTCTGATTCAGACACTCCACTCAGCTCTGTACCAAAGGTCCGCAGTCAGTCCTGTCGACGATGCTGCAGATGGTGAGCTCTGCTTTCATCCCGCTAGCGAGACTGGCAGTCTTCACCAAATCAGATAGCCGCCGGAAGCCAGAGAGGATTTCCTCCGATCCATAGCTACACACATCACTGGTGCCGACATGAGCGACCACCTGCAGATGGGTGCACCCTGTACCCTTCGTGGCATCCGGAAGGACCCTTTCCACATGTGAAATGACTCCACCCCCCCCCCCCCCTATGCACACAGTATGCCCGTTGGTTTTCTTCCACTCTCTTGCTGCCATATCCCTAAGCGGCCCCATTACGCGCCTGACGTTGGAGCTCCCAATTACCAGTAAGCCCACCCTCTGCGACTGCCCGGATCTTGCAGCTGAGGGGCAACCTCTGGAACAGGACAAGCAGCCATGTCCGGCCGAAGATCAGTATCAGGCTGAGACCGAACCTGAAGCCGGTTCGTCAGACAAACTGGAGAGGCCTTCTGTTCAGCCCTCCGGAATGTCTTTCGCCCCCTGCCATACCTCGAGACGACCTCCCACTCTACCACAGGTGAGGGATCAGCCTCAATGTGGGCAGTATCCCGGGCATCCACAGTCGTAGCCCGAACAGGGGATGCGTGGGACTAGCTGGCCGTCCCCAACAGACCCCTATCCGGACCCCCACAGTGATGCCCATTGCCAGCAGCCTCAAGCTGTGTGACCGAAGCCAACACTGCCTGAAGCTGGGAGCGAAGGGATGCCAACTCAGCCTGCATCCGAACACAGCAGTTGCAGTCCCTATCCATGCTAAAAACTGTTGTGCAATGAACGTCTGAACTAATCTACAGAGAGCACAAACAATTCGACGCAAAATTTAAACTATTATTAAACTAAAAGATTCCCTAGTAAATACAGTAATGCTGCTACTTGCGCACTGCTGACACACTGCTCGGCGGCGGAAGGAGACTACGCCATTTTACACTATTCAGGTACTAAAACGCGATGCTATAACTCTCAAATACTATAATACGCCCGAAATTTATGAATTAAACAATGCAAGTACCAAAAACACGCAAAGAAATTAAGAATTAATCTATGTAACAAATAAGTGAGCTAAGCAAAGAGGCAAAGGAGACATAGAAGGCAGAATTCTCCAAGTAAAAAGTTTCATCATTAAACAGTAGAAGCTATTACACTCAAAAAAATAACATTCAACGAATCAGGAAAAGATTTCTAAAAGAAAATGTTTGCCGTGAGACGTTGTTTAGATGTCATACTCGAACATTATGGACTAAGGAAAAGAAAAGGCTGAATTCTATTGAGATGAGGCGGTATGGGTGCAGTCTGAAAATCTCATAGACTCCTATGATCACGTCACCATTAAAAGAATTGGAGAGAAGAGGAATTAAAGGAGCTTTATCGAAATAAGGAGGCAGCAGAGTCCAACTATTAAGACGTAATGGGCTTGTAATGACAACAATAGAGTGATGTGAGAACCACAAGAAAACCATTACTTAACAACATAACTCAGTTTAATAAGGTCGGTCGTAACTCCCACACAAAATTGAAGAACAATAAAGATGTGAAGACTGAAGGCCTGTTGCCAGTCAGACTGCTATCACACACTTCTCGAACTGAGCAGTAAAGATGTTAAGTCCTTCTCGTTTATATCCCTTAGGAGACGGAATCTAAAATACAAACACAAACCAACAATCTGCAACATCTACGAAACACAAGTGGGAGTAATAAAACTGGAAGATCGAGGCAGGCAGTTCCTTTTCATGAAGGTTGTAACCTGAGGATGAAACAAAATCATGTTTTTCACTCAGATATCAAAGACTCATACAGTCAGAGATATGGAAAAGTAAGTAGATATAAGCTTTCAGCACATGTATGTAGAGACAATGTGGGAAAAGGAGGTGTCATGTATGTAATCACAGTGTAAAAAATTTAGAAATTCAAAACTTTTGTGTAAAGCAACATATAGAATCAGGTGCCTGTGAAATTAAACTTAATAACAGTAAAACTATAACTGTGTATAAACTCCCTTTGGGAAATATCCAACTATTCTGAAAAGCCTAAATTTCTTGTTGTGCTGTCTGTCAGACAGAGAAACCAAATAATTATTTAGGGGAATTTCAGTGTAAATTTTCTGAGGGAGTCTGAGAAATTATCTTGAAGTATAACTTGGTTCTTTCAATCTGACAGTTACTGATTTTCCTGCATGTGTACTGCAGGAAAGCAACACACTGAACATAACATTTACATAGACCAAGATAAATTTAATCAAGTAAACAATAAATATGTTAAGAATGGTCTTTCTGATCGTGATCCACACATAGTTACAGATTCTTTATTAAGTGGTTCTCTGCATATGATCACTCACTAAATTTTGGTAAAACACAGAATATACAGTTCTGTACAGTATATAGAACACCGTTGATAAATATAGGATTAGAGCAGAAGCCTGTAGCTAAAGCATTATATTACAAATTTTTGGGTGTGTGCATTGATGAGAGAGTGAATCTGAAGAAACACAATGGCGGGCCCCTGAAACTTTTGAGCTTAGTTCTTTGTGCTATTAGGGT
Source organism: Schistocerca cancellata (assembly GCF_023864275.1). Lineage (NCBI taxonomy): Eukaryota > Metazoa > Arthropoda > Insecta > Orthoptera > Acrididae > Schistocerca > Schistocerca cancellata. The sequence goes on from NC_064628.1 coordinate 338,050,887, forward strand.
AACTGATTGATGATAATCACGGAAGTAAATTGGTTTGCTATGACTGTTTTCATTAGCTGCTTTGTCCGCCCCGGTAGCTCAGTGGTCAGCGTGACAGACTGTCAATCCTAAGGGCCCGGGTTCGATTCTCGGCAGGGTCGGAAATTTTCTCCGCTCAGGGACTGGGTGTTGTGTTGTCCTAATCATCATCATTTCATCCCCATCGACGCGCAGGTCGCCGAAGTGGCGTCAAATTGAAAGACCTCCACCAGGCGAACGGTCTACCCGACGGGAGGCCCTAGCCACACGACATTTCCATTTATTAGCTGCTTTCGCATGCCATCATATTTCAGAGTAATTCATCATTAATGAAAAATGTTTTCATTGCGCAAAAGTATGTAATCAGAGTAACAGCTGGACCCCAGCCAAGATAATCTTGCAGACGTTTATTTAAGGAACTAGGGATATTCATAGTAACTTGGCAATATATATAATCACTAATGAATTTTTTATTAATAATAAATGGTTTTAATAATTCATCCCAGTTCAATGGCAATGGGCATAGCTTCGACACTAGGAGAAAACCTGATCTTCACTACTTTGTGTTGAATATAATTTTGGGAAAGAAAGAAGTGAATTACGTTACCTTTTGGTCACTTGCCAAATATCATGAAAAGGCTGACATATAGACAACCAACATTTAAAAACAAATTAACAGAATTTATTAATGACAACTTTCTCTACTCAATTGATGAATTTTTAGATATAAATTAGTAATGTTACAAAAAAAGAAGAAACTTGAATTTGTGAAACTGACATGTCCCACATCATTAAGAAGTGTCGTATTCATGATCTGTGAGACAAGTATTAATCTAATCTAATCAATGAAAGAAGTAAAGACAATTTTATAAGAGACAGGAAACTGTAAGAGTATGAGGGAGATAAAGCCCCTGTGTCAGCATGTTACATTATGTGGGAGATCTCTGAAACGACTGGACAGCATACCAAAAACAGAATATAGCATAAAAGTAAATAAAGCAAAATTTAAAGAATAGTAGGAAGGGAAATTCAACATCAGAATTGTAACGACAGAGCAAAGGAAGAAGTAAAAGAATTCTCCTATATAGTAAGTACGACTACACAAAATAGCAGAAACAAAGAAGATACAGTAACTGTACTGACACGTGTGAAGAGTGCTTTGTTCAATACAAGACTGATACTGGAATGTGATACTGATGTCGAGCTGAGGCCTAAAGGCCTTGCTAGGTATGGTTGGGGCTTATTTGAAAACAGATGATTTCGAAGAATTTCAAGCATTGGATGGATATAAAATGCCATACACAGAACTTCTAAAGGGCTTAGGTGAGGAAATAAGATTATTGTGACGCCTGATAAGGCATCATGGAATAATTTATTTGTTTCCAGAGGGAAGAGTAAGGGCCAAATAGCAAGGGTAGATGAGGACTTGAATGTATCTAGCAGATTAGAGAGGATTTCGGATGTACTTTTTAATCAGAGACTAAAATAGTTTCTCAAGAGACAAAATGGACTAGGTTAGCACAACATAGAAAAGACTGAATGTATCAAACCAGCCTAAAGATTGATAATTGTATAAAACAGTCATATAATATAAAGGAGGTGTATCTCTTTATCTCAATATTCTAAACTGCGGACGATAAGGATTAGGAAAACGACCAAACTATCATTTAGGAAATTAAAGATATCAGAGCAGTAATGCTAAGATTTCACTTAGTAACGAAAGAGAGAAAAAACAGATTCACTGATATCTTCGCGACATTTGTAACTCTGTAGAAAGTCTTCTACAATGTCTACAGAGGAATAATCTACAATATTCCATAGAAACGTACTTATGAATGGAAGAAGAGAGGGAAGCTTGTGATGAGAGGGGTATGAGCCAGTACCACAACTCACCACTATAATTTGTAATAGACAGCACAAAATGTTTTTTCTAAAGAAGAACACGAATAAATCGCAATATTGTCCATCCAGCTAAAACTGAAGAATGGAATGTTGAATAGAATGGACACGCAAACACAAATGTAACAAAGAGAAATTTACTCTACAAAATATCCTTCCATTATCGTGTTCAATACATTCTAATGATTACTCTGTAATAACGCTAACATCGATAGTTCACAAGTTTGAAATGTAGTTTTAAATTTGAATCAAGTTTCATTCAGATTGTGTGAAAGTAAAAAAACTTACGGAACATAAAAATAGTCACATGAATACATAATTTTTTTGCCTCAAATTTTTTTCGAAATTGTAGTTCTATAACATAAAAGGTGAAAATTTTCAACTACAATGGCATGCAGTAAAGTAATGCCTCCAAACTGTTTATGTGAAATCTCTGACAGTTTTTAAATAAAACAAACTTCAACATTCTACATTTATATTCTTAAATTTTAAATCCACTGAGGTGACAAATGTCATGAGATAGTGGTATGCACATATATAGAAGGCGGTGGTATGGCGTACATAAGGTATGAAACGGGCAGTGCCTTGACGGAGCTGTAATTCGTGTTAAGGTGATTAATGTCGAAAGGATTCCGACGGGGATTAATAGACACTGAACGTAGAATGGTGGTTGGGACATTCTATTTCAAAAGTCGTTAGGGAATTCAATACTGCGAGATCCAAAGTGTCAAGAGTGGGGCACTAATACCAATTTTCAGGCCTTACCATAGACAACGCAGCGTCCGATGGTCCTCACTTAACGACCGAGAGCAGCGGAGTTTGCGCAGAGGTGCAATTGCTAACATACAAGCAACAATGTGTGAAGTAACCTCTGAAATCAATGTAGGATGTATGATGACCTCATTCTTAGCCCAAAGCGGAGAAATTTGGCGTTAATGGGCCGTGGCAGCAGACGACCGACGCGAGTGCCTTTGGTAACAGCATGAAGTCGCCTCTAGCACCTCTCCTGGGTTCGTGCCTATATCGGCTGCACCCTAGATGACCGGGAAACCTTGACTTCGTCAGTGGAGTCCCGATTTCAGCAGTTGGTAGGAGCTGACAGTAGGATTGGAGTGTGGCATAGACCCCATGAGACTATGCACCCATGTTGACAACAAGGCACTGAGCAAGCTGTTGTTGGCTTCATAGTGCTGTGGACTGTGTTTATATGGAACTGACAGGAAATATTTACGTTCCGGCTACTTGAAGATCATTTGCAGACAGTTAGGAATTCATGTTCGTAAACATATGACAGGGACATAACTGTTCACAACCGGGTTGAAGAACATTCAGGACAGTTCGAGCAAATGATCTGGCCACCCACATTGCGTGACATGAATCACTCCGAACTTTTATGAAACACGAACGAGAGGTCAGTTCGTATACAAAAAGGCACTGGGAGCACTTTTGCAAATGGTTCAAATGGCTCTGAGCACTATGGGAATCAACTGCTGAGGTCATTAGTCCCCTAGAACTTAGAACTAGTTAAACCTAACTAACCTAAGAACATCACAAACATCCATGCCCGAGGCAGGATTCGAACCTGCGACCGTAGCGGTCTTGCGGTTCCAGACTGCAGCGCCTTTAACCGCACGGCCACTTCGGCCGGCGCACTTTTGCAGTTATGAACGGTACGGAGGAGTTATGGATCAATTTTTTTTTTTGCAGATGACTTCCAACGACTTATTGCGAGCATGCCGTATCGAGGTGCTGCACTACACTGGGCAAAAGGAGGTCCAACACGAGATTATGAAGTATCCCACGACTTTTATCACCTTAGTGTATTTATTTCCCAACTTGAGATCTCAATGGGAAATCAGTTTGTTCATACTGTCACTGTCTGAGTTTGTTGATGGAGCCCATTGCTCATCTCTGCTTGCACTGCTTCATCACCATCAAAGAGAAGTCCTCGGAGGTAATTTTTAAGTTTTGGAGACAGATGAAAATCGGTTGAGCCAAGACGGACTGTATGCGGCATGATAGACGACAGTGAACCCAATGCGTTCTATTGCAGCAGATGTCACAAGAAAATGGTTCAAATGGCTCTGAGCACTATGGGACTTAACATCTATGGTCATCAGTCCCCTAGAACTTAGAACTACTTAAACCTAACTAACCTAAGGACAGCACACAACACCCAGCCATCACGAGGCAGAGAAAATCCCTGACCCCGCCGGGAATCGAACCCGGGAACCCGGGCGTGGGAAGCGAGAACGCTACCGCACGACCACGAGATGCGGGCGCAGATGTCACAAGACTCGTATGCGGAATGGCATTGTCTTACTGAAGGAGAGGTGCTTCATACATGGACGAACTCTTCGAATTCGAAACCGGATTACAGTTTTCTGAGGACGTCGCAGTGCCTTGTACAGTTTAAGATGGCGTCCATAGGTATGAATTCCTAAAGTACCACAGCTTGACCTCCACGACCACCATGAGCATGACCTTGGCTTCTGATGGCATTGCGACAGTCATCGTTTGCGGCGAAACTGCGTTGATGCTCTTTTTGGTTTTAGGGCTCAGAATGGTGAACTCAGCTTTAAAATGTTGTTAAGGAACCCGTCACCCAACCATATAATGAAAATAATAAATTTTAACCTTTTATCCAAGAGCATAAATGAAATATCACTTACGAAGATGGACGTGTGAATCAATGCTGCGAGGCAGCTATCACTGAGGGTGAGTATGCGTAACAAAGGTCTCAAAGAGCTTATGTTAGGTCACGCAGTAGTGGGCCGTGCCTGCTCACAAGTATATCTTACGCCAAAATCATGGCTGTGCCAGATCGAAAACATGGACAACTCCTGTGTTGCAAATGATTAATGGATAATATTTCATTCACAAGTAATGGTACTTAGTACAAAATGTTGGCAAGCTCCTAGTTAGGTAAAGACCGAACAATTTACCATGGAAAGCAAAGAAAAATGGCTCTGAGCACGATGGGACTTAACTGCTAAGGTCATCAGTCCCCTAGAACTTAGAACTACTTAAATCTAACCAACATAAGGACCTGTGGTTGACTGTCTGGCATTAGCTGCCGCAGCGGTCGCACGCTCCTCAAGTTTGCTCCGTGAACGTTCAGTGTTCACGCCAGTGTTTTCGTGTTTTGTGCTCGTTTATTGACGTTTTGCACGTGAATTAAGCGTTATCAATTGAGCATTTGGTCTTCTTTCGTGTCATCTTTCTACGAAGTGCCGTTGGGATTTCGGCGTTGTCCGAAATTTCTTCGCTGCAGAACACCATGGCAAACTCCGTGAGAAAAAACACCGTGATTTTCACCTTCGACAAATACACCCATCGAGTACAGCCCTCTGCACTTGAAATACACGACTGGATTACCGAGGTAATTGGCCTTCATTCTGAATCTGTTCTTACCATGCAGCTGGACTCTGATGAATACTGCATTTTTGGAAAGTTTAACGATTCCGCGAGTGTAGACCGCTTTCTGGCAAAATTTGGTTATGAAACGGAATTTATACACCGTGATGGTACTAAAAGTACTGTGAAACTCCGGAATTCCGAGTCTGTAATTAGGAATGTTAGGGTTTTGAATATTCCCATAGAAGTAGACAATTCGAAAATTAAAGATGTCCTTTCAAAGTATGGGGTTGTCAGGCAAATAGTCAACGAAAGGTGGGCTTCGCATTTCAAGCTGCAGTGCTTTAACGGCATTCGCTCCGTGAAGATGGAAGTGAAAGCAAACATTCCCTCCCACATCTTTGTTGACGGGCACAAGGATTATGTTATGTACTCAGGGCAAACCGCTACATGTCATGTATGTAACGAGTCTGGTCACCTCCATCAGGACTGCCCTCGCCGTGTATTTGTGCTAACAAATAACCTTACGCAACGCCGGAAATTGACACTCAACGATTTGTTGCCAGCCAGTAATACAACAGAGCCGGCGGCGGTCGTGGATCCTGTTACTACCTCTGAAAATGTTGCACTTAATGTTAATGACTTTCCGTCTTTAAAACCTGCATTAACTGCTGAAATTCCGTCCCATGACAGCGAGATTCCCACAAAAAAGCGTCCTCTAGAGGACACTGAAAGAAATGTTGATGAGGACTCTTCCTGTGAAACACCCGTTGCCAGGAGGCCGAAGCCCAGTCCTGAAGATCTGTTGGAAGTGGAAAAAGGAGATGGAATGAAGGTCGATGTGGCTCCCACTTCCGCACAAGGACTTCACCGCCACGAACAGATAGTGACGCAGCGGGTAGTGATTTTTCACGGAAATGTGACCCTGAGCCTGAGGTCACGGCTGAAATAACCGCATCAAGTGCACAACCGATACAGTGCGAACCGTACGAGGAAGTACCAGGTAAAGAACCTGCTGACTCCGAAGCGCAACGCCGCGCCGAAGGAGGAAATACACAAGCATCACCGCCTCGCCAGCAAAACAACACAACAGACACCACGCCGGAACCAAACATTGACGACTCGCAAGCCACGGCCGTTGCCCCATTCAGCCACCGCTGGCGGCTGCGACAGACACCGGGTCTTGCTGTCACGCGTCATCAAGCGAAAGTCACACCAGAGAAGAAAGACATCAAGAAAAAGAATATTAAATATGAAGTCATCAGGGCCAACACCGACGAGGAGAAAGAGAATGGCCACAGTGACTTATAGCAATGCATTGTCAGGATTTCAGGATTCTTTTCTTCTCAAGCTATTTGTTTAAAAGCAGTGCAAATTTTTCTAGGCAGTTAGTACATGTAATGGGCACACAGCTTGTAAAGATCGTGCCTTGTAGGGAAGCACGTTTGCTGCTATAATCATACCGAACCTCATCCCAAATAGCTTCTTCCGGTATGTCTGTGCTGCAAGCTTATAGCATTACTACTATTAACAATAATTAAATACAGTCACCCTTGAAATTGGCAGCACTGAAAGAATTCTTGTACCAGTCCGGAACAGATATCGCGTTGCTACAAGAAGTTGCGATAACGGAATTTCGGATCCCAGGCTTTTTTGAAATTGTTAATGTTTCTACGGAAGCCAATATCGGTACAGCCATTCTTATAAGGGAAGGCATTCCGGTGACTGCAATCGAACGACTAGAATCAGGAAGAGCCATAGGCATAAAAATTTTCGATGTGACAGTGATTAACCTTTACGCCCCATCAGGAACTTCCCACAAATTGGATCGTGCGAAGTTTTTTCAAGATGAACTGATTTATTTATTGAAGAAAAATCCGTGTTCTCTTATACTAGGTGGAGATTTTAACTGTGTTTTAAACCAGAAAGATCAACAACCCAACTTCAACTACTCGCCACAGTTAAAAAAGTTAGTAAGTGATCTACACCTTAAGGATGTGTGGGAACTTCAGCACCCGACGTCAGTCAGGTTCACGTATATAACCAGCCACTCCCGCAGCAGACTAGATAGAATTTACGTGTCACCCAATTTGCAAAATTATTTATTAAACGTTGAGACTATTCCAGTGTATTTTAGCGATCACAGTACACTTTTAACTTGCTTTAATCTAAGTGTACAGCCAACCCGTCGAATCAGAGGCCAATGGAACTTAAATATCTCTGTTTTAACTGACGAAGAACTGGAACAGGAAATAAGGTTTGCGTGGACTATGTGCCTCCGCACAGTAGCCAAGCACCCAACAGTCATTGACTGGTGGACAAGGAGGGCTAAACCAAGGCTGCGGAAAGTTGTCATGCAGCATAGTGCAGCGAGGCACAGGGAATTGAGGAATACAATGGAGTTTTATTATAAAGTTTTAAGAGACTTATATCAACATGCCCATGATGACGTAATTCGTCTAAATGATATCAAAAAAATAAAAGCCAAGTTATTAAGCATTAAACGGCAACATATGGAGGGACTCAAAATTAAATCGAAAGCCACATCAGTCGTAGCAGATGAAACAGCTTCTCTGTATCACTTGGTGCGGCATGCTAAAAACAGACGTCTAACTTTAATTGATGAAGTCCAGACGCATACTGGTACGAGGCTCACATGCCAGAAACAAATACTGGACGAAGTCCACAGGTACTATGAAACCTTATATGCCCCTACCACAGTGGAAGATGCAGCTCTCGAGGACTTTCTCACTATTTTAGGTCCACAATTGTCGGGAACAGACAACGCTGACATCCTGTCACCTATTACTAAAGATGAAGTGCATGAGGCAGTGCGTAACTCACCTCTCAACAAATCTCCGGGACTTGATGGCCTCCCAGTGGAGTTTTATGCCCGCTACTGGTCTATAATTGGGGACAAGATCACTTCCATGGCAAATGAGGTCCTGAACGGAAAACCGGTCCCTGCAGAGTTTAAGGAAAGTAAAATAGTACTGATTCCTAAGAGTAAAGGCAAAACCAACTTAAACAATTTTCGGCCTCTTTCGCTACTAAATTCTGATTACAAAATAATTTCGCGTATTATCAACAAAAGACTCTCTGCCTTTTCCAACAAAATATTGAGTCATCACCAATCTTGCTCTTCGACCAGAACGATATTCGAAAGTCTATCTGCATACAGAGACGTCATTGCAATTACCTCAGTGACAAGTATAAAACGTGCTTTAATCTTTATAGATTTCAACAAAGCTTTTGACCGCGTTAGTCATAGATACCTCTTTGCGACGCTGTCAAGAATGGCTTTCCACCCCCAGATTGTGAACATGCTAAGGAATATTGCAACAGGTGTAAATGTGAAAATAGCAATCAATGGCCAAACATCTAAACCCATACAGATAAGGCGAGGGGTTCCACAGTGCAGTCCCTTATCAATGTTTTTATTTTCAGTATCTTTAGAGCCCTTCCTCCGCACTGTCCACGCAAGATTAACAGGCATAACATTGTGTGGTGAGAAAACTGTCATACGAGCTTATGCTGATGACGTGGGCGTTGTAATAAGGAATAAGGAGGAGACAGTTACAGTGGAAAGAGAAATCCAAAGATATTGTCTAGCGTCGGGAGCGACGGCAAATGAAAACAAAAGTCAAATATTGAATCTACGGGGCCTAGATCACCTTCGACTGGCATGGGCAAAACAAGATAACAAACATAAAACTTTGGGAATCACCTTAATGGCATGTCCGATGCGGATGGCTGCTTTTAACTGGACGGAAACTAGGAGGAAAGTTCATGGTGCTGTAATGGAGAACATCCATCGAACTATGGACCTGGTGCAAAAAGTCAGATTCATCAACTCCTGCGTTTTGTCTAAAGCTTATTTCACAGCGCAGGTATTTCCAATCCCTAAACTAGTAGCGAAAGGGATCATGTCCACTGTTAGCAATTATTTATGGCGAGGAGACATATTCAGGGTTGGTGCGACTACGGTTATACTGGATGTCAGAAACGGGGGCCTCGGTTTGATGGATATTCGCAATAAAGCGTCTGCTCTGTTCCTCAAACGGACTTTCCATATACTCAGAGAACTTCCACAATGTATAACCGCAAAGCTCTTTGAGGCTGTGACACCCTATAGCCTGCAAGCACCGATTGATGTGCGAAGGATTAATGCCCGTCTGCAGTATGTGAGGAACATTTTCCTCGAAGCAAGTTATCTTAGTGACGAAATCAGGAGCAACACACGTATCACGGCGCGCGACATCATACTTGAAAGGAAGTTAAATGAGGGTAGAAACAAAATTGAAACGAAATTCCCAAATTGTGACTGGAAAGCTGTATGGCGGAACATCAACTATGCCGGGCTATCTACAGACGCTATTTCCGCATGGTACAAAACAGTTAATAATGTCATCAGCACCAACGAGAGACTATATGGGATCGGTTTAAACCAGACACACCTTTGTGGAAAATGCAATCTGGTGGATACACTCAGCCACAGATTCACCTGTGGTGGCAATGTGCATAACTGGAATTGGATCAGGCAACAAATCGCCTTTCTCACCAGATCCTCTACGCAATATATAACGCCGTCACTCCTCCTGAGACCGGACATGACATACTTTCCGAAATTAAAAACCAACGCCATTAGCTGGTTACTGGGAAAATATGTTAGTTATGTCATCCACACACTTGGGTCGGACAACGAGATAGAATTCCGCGTTTACATGAAGTGTGAATATGCAAAAATCAGCACGTATCGCAACCACAAGAAGCACTATGGCAACATGCTGAAGATCAGTTTTGAAAGAATGGGTGTTGGTTAAATATGTGAAACCACTACCTTGAACGAGAACGAACAGAAGAAAATAAAAGTCACTTGGTTCCTTATTATTATTTACTTTAACCTTGCTTCCGGAACTTTTTTTTGTGTTATTGTATGTGTTTAATTGGATTGTATTTAAACTGGTTCATAGTCAAGAAAACTGGTATTTAATATGCTTGAGCAAAGTTTTTACTGTAACCCACCTTTAAAGTTTGTTTTACCATTATTACTGTATTAGACATATTTAGCATATAAATAATTTAAAACTGAAAAAAAAGGGGTAGCGTCTTTGATTCATAATCAAAACGTCTTCGTTCCCGCGTTCGATCCCCACCACTGCCTAAATTTTGATAAATAATCAGTATTGGCGGCCGAAGACTTCCGGCATAAGAAGTCAGCCTCATTCTGCCAACGGCCTTGTCAAAGAGGGCGGAGGAGCGGGTGGGAAATTGCCCCTAAAGGCGGAAGAATCAGCAATGATCAACAACATGAGGATGCAGAAGGCAATGGAAACCACTGCATTAAAGACACGTAACGTGTATCCACAGGACATGTGGCCTGTATTTGAAGAAGTGTCATGATGATCTCTCCATTGGCATAAGATTCTGGAATAGTCCCCCATTCGGATCTCCGGGAGGGGACTGCCAAGGGGGAGGTACCCATGAGAAACAGATTGAATAATCAACGAAAGGATAACGTTCTACGAGTCGGGGCGTGGAATGTCAGAAGCTTGAACGTGGTAGGGAAACTAGAAAATCTCAAAAGGGAAATGCAAAGGGTCAATCTAGATATAGTAGGGGTCAGTGAAGTGAAGTGGAAAGAAGACAAGGATTTCTCGTCAGATGAGTATCGGGTAATATCAACAGCAGCAGAAAATGGTATAACAGGTGTAGGATTCGTTATGAATGGGAAGGTAGGGCAGAGGGTGTGTTACTGTGAACAGTTCAGTGACCGGGTTGTTCTAATCAGAATCGACAGCAGACCAACACCGACAACGGTAGTTCAGGTATACATGCCGACGTCGCAAGCTGAAGATTAACAGATAGAGAAAGTGTATGAGGATATTGAAAGGGTAATGCAGTATGGAAAGGGGGACGAAAATCTAATAGTCATGGGCGATTGGAATGCAGTTGTAGGGGAAGGAGTAGAAGAAAAGGTTACAGGAGAATATGGGCTTGGGACAAGGAATGAAAGAGGAGAAAGACTAATTGAGTTCTGTAACAAGTTTCAGCTAGTAATAGCGAATACCCTGTTCAAGAATGACAAGAGGAGTGGGTATACGTGGAAAAGGCCGGGAGATACGGGAAGATTTCCATTAGATTACATCATGGTCAGACAGAGATTCCGAAATCAGATACTGGATTGTAAGGCGTACCCAGGAGCAGATATAGACTCAGATCACAATATAGTAGTGATGAAGAGTAGGCTGAAGTTAAAGACATTAGTCAGGAAGAAGCAATACGCAAAGAAGTGGGATACGGAAGTACTAAAGAATGACGAGATACGTTTGAAGTTCTCTAACGCTATAGATACAGCAATAAGGAATAGCGCAGTAGGCAGTACAGTTGAAGAGGAATGGACATCTCTAAAAAGGGCCATCACAGAAGTTGGGAAGGAAATCATAGGTACAAAGAAGGTAGCTGCGAAGAAACCATGGGTAACAGAAGAAATACTTCAGTTGATTGATGAAAGGAGGAAGTACAAACATGTTCCGGGAAAATCAGGAATACAGATATACAAGTCGCTGAGGAATGAAATAAATAGGAAGTGCAGGGAAGCTAAGACGAAATGGCTGCAGAAAAAAATGTGAAGATATCGAAAAAGATATGATTGTCGGAAGAACAGACTCAGCATACAGGAAAGTCAAAACAACCTTTGGTAACATTAAAAGCAACGGTGGAAACATCAAGAGTGCAACGGGAATTCCACTGTTAAATGCAGAGGAGAGAGCAAATAGGTGGAAAGAATACATTGAAAGCCTCTATGAGGGTGACGATTTGTCCGATGTGATAGAAGAAGAAACAGGAGTCGATTTAGAAAAGATAGGGAACCCAGTATTAGAATCGGAATTTAAAAGAGCTTTGGAGGACTTACGGTCAAATTAGGCAGAAGGGATAGATAACATTCCACCAGAATTTCTAAAACGATTGGGGAAAGTGGCAACAAAACGACTATTCACGTTGGTGTGTAGAATATATGAGTCTGGCGATATACCATCTGACTTTCGGAAAAGCATCATCCACACAATTCCGAAGACGGCAAGAGCTGACAAGTGCGAGAATTATAGCACAATCAGCTTAACAGCTCATGCATCGAAGCTGCTTACAAGAATAATATACAGAAGAATGGAAAAGAAAATTGAGAATGCGCCAGGTGACGATCAGTTTGGCTTTAGGAAAAGAAAAGGGACGAGAGAGGCAATTCTGACGTTACGGCTAATAATGGATGCAAGGCTAAAGAAAAATCAAAACACTTTCATAGGATTTGTCGACCTGGAAAAAGCGTTCCACAATATAAAATGGTGCAAGCTGTTCGAGAATCTGAAAAATGTAGGGGTAAGCTATAGGGAGAGACGGGTCATATACAATATGTACAACAACCAAGAGGGAATAATAAGAGTGGATGATCAAGAACGAAGTGCTCGTATTAAGAAGGGTGTAAGACAAGGCTGTAGCCTTTAGGCCCTACTCTTCAATCTGTACATCGAGGAAGCAATGATGGAAATAAAAGAAAGGTTCAGGAGTGGAATTAAAATACGAGGTGAAAGGATATCAATGATACGATTCGCTGATGACATTGCTATCCTGAGTGAAAGTGAAGAAGAGTTAAATGATCTGCTGAACGGAATGAACAGTCTAATGAGTACACAGTATGGTTTGAGAGTAAATCGGAGAAAGACGAAGGTAATGAGAAGTAGTAGAAATGAGAACAGCGAGAAACTTAACATCAGGATTGATGGTCACGAAGTCAATGAAGTTAAGGAATTCTGCTACCTAGGCAGTAAAATAACCAATGACGGACGGAGCAGGGAGGACATCAAAAGCAGACTCGCTATGGCAAAAAAGGCATTTCTGGCCAAGAGAAGTCTATTAATATCAAATACCGGCCTTAATTTGAGGAAGAAATTTCTGAGGATGTACGTCTGGAGTACAGCATTGTATGATAGTGAAACATGGACTGTGGGAAAACCGGAACGGTAGAGAATCGAAGCATTTGAGATGTGGTGCTATAGACGAACGTTGAAAATTAGGTTGACTGATAAGATAAGGAATGAGGATGTTCTACGCAGAATCGGAGAGGAAAGGAATATGTGGAAAACACTGATAAGGAGAAGGGACAGGATGATAGGACATCTGCTAAGACATGAGGGAATGACTTCCATGGTACTAGAGGGAGCTGTAGAGGGCAAAAACTGTAGAGGAAGACAGAGATTGGAATACGTCAAGCAAATAATTGAGGACGTAGGTTGAAAGTGCTACTCTGAGATGAAGAGGTTAGCACAGGAAAGGAATTCGTGGCGGGCCGCATCAAACCAGTCAGTAGACTGATGACAAAAAAAAAAAAAAAACCTAAGGACATCACACACATCCATGCCCGAGGTTGCTAAGCTAGAAACCTTTGAGTGAGAACTTAATGAGCGACCTTTATTCTGTAATATTCACAGTGTTACATCATATAGTATCTGGTATCTAATTATATACCGGGTGATCAAAAAGTCAGTATAAATTTGAAAACTTAATAAACCACGGAATAATGTAGATAGAGAGGTAAAAATTGACACACGTGCTTGGAATGACTTGGGGTTTTATTAGAACCACCCTATATTGCTAGACCCGTGAAAGATCTCTTGCGCGTGTCGTTTGGTGATGATCGTGTGCTCAGCCGCCACTTTCGTCATGCTTGGCCTCCCAGGTGCCTCTCTATCTACATTACTCCGTGATTTATTCAGTTTTCAAATTTATACTGACTTATTGATCACCCAGTAAATGTATACATTCAGCTCCAGAAGAAGACTCAATAAGATGCTTGAACTTACAGATAATAAGTGGCAGCATGAGGTGTCTCATACACAGCAGATCATAATGATAACATACATGAGTGATAAGTAATATGTTGTAAGTTAAGGCCTACAGTGCGTAGGAAATCATAGCAATAAAGTACATGAAATAGTACACTAAGTGGTAACTTCTGGCCATATTAAAACGTGACTATAAACTGTGAAAACTTTCATTGGTAAATGGCAACATAAGGCCTAACATAGAGAGTAAACAGTAACAATAAGATACATGAGAGAAAAATAATAAATGACAAGCTAAGGCATACAGTGCATAGCTAATCGTAACAGTAAAGTACATGGAATAGTACTCTAAGTGGGAGCTTGTGGCCATAACAAAACATGACCATGAAGAATGAAAGTTTTCACTGATAAGTGGCCGCATAAGGCCTTACATACATAGTAAACAGCAGCAATAAGATACATGAGTGATTGATAAATAATAAGTGGCAAGCTAAGGCCTACAAAGCGCAGTTGCTCTTCCATGGGTAAATATTTGTAGCAAAAATTATCAGGTATTGGAGAGTAGCATGTTTATTGGGATATGGATAATATTATGGCAAGTGAAAGTGGACTTTATAGCTACAAAATATAAATTGTAAGCATCGATAGTCATGCATCATTAGTGAAGACAAATTAATACAGATGAAAACTAGCGATCACATTGCTCAGTTAAAATAGTGGCAAAATAACATAGACATGCAAAAAGGCTTATTAATAAGGCAGATAGTACACTAGTGCATTAAAGTAAATCAATAAGGATGAGAATGACTAATGAAGATTGTAGTACCTGTAAAGTGCAAGTAAGTATTAGGCTGTAAATGTAAAAGGCATATTTTAGAAGCACAAAAAATATTATCATCTACTGATCATCAGAAATAAATGGACAGAGTAAGAAGTGTATTATACCTGATCACTTTCCTCTAAATAAATCCTAATCAGTGTCCTCAACAAGTTAAACAAATGAACCTTGAAATATTCCACATACATACACACTATAAAATAACATCATAAAACGGCATCATCATTATATATCTCATTATATAAAATCTTCATAGTTTCAACATATAGCATGATATTAGCACCATTTCATAAATATCAGCCAAACAAAACATTATAAACTTCATAAGCATCCTTAAATCTAACATCATCATTAATAATCCTAACCAAAGTATTTCATGGCAAATTGCTTACTTCCTGAGGGCTGCTGAAAGAAATGGCTAGTAAGCAAAGGAAAAGGTAAGTAGTGAGTAGCTTTTTACCTTTGTATGAAATATTATTTCATGAAAGGAATTATTTGTGTACCATTTTGTTTGTTATATATTCCTGAGTTTCTGTCTTAATGACTTATTTACATTGGAAATGCAATCCATCCGCGAATTTAGCGATTAATAAAGGCATAATATCTCAGTTGGTATAACTGCATAGCACATCAAGGTCTCGAACAAGAATGACCAGGATTAGTGTAAAGTAATAACAGAATTTACAATGTGAAAAAGGGTCTTAATCCTTCGTAACATAATGTACGAAAGGGGGATAGTAAAACACTGAAAGGACAAAGGCAATGGATAATATATGTTAATGGAATAAGACATAGTGCAAAAAAGTTAAGGTAGAAAATCTATGTAAATGAAATAAATGTTATGTCGATTTGTTTTCTGAATGAACGTTTGTACTTCAGAAACGTGATGGTTGCCTCAGGACTTCCTCTTCTGAAACATTTCAATATGAACAACATTTAGGTATGGTAAACTACGAATCCTGTAAGGCCTTGAACAAAGATGTTCAGACTTGCCGTATCGCCTTTTAACTTTATTTGACAAATGATGTGTGTATACCAATATTTCTTGTCAGGCTTGCAAGTCGCGAAAATTACTCCCCTGTTTCTGTAATTTATTGCGGCGCTGTGCTGCTCGCTTAATGATTTCATGTGGCATAATCGGCGTGATTATGGAAAATGATGTGTTGGCAGAAGAGCCAACACCGTATAGCTAGAGGAGGCCGAAATGCACGCGTTAAAGCTCACGCAGACTGGCGTGAGGTCTGGAACAGTAAAGTAGTTGAGTCTAGTAAGAAAAGAACGTAGTTGCTGGAATACATAACTTTAATCCATAATTGGTGTACATCGTTCTTGATGATACATAAGTGCAATCTCAATATACTGGTAATGGCGCCTTGCTAGGTCGTAGCAATTGACGTAGCTGAAGGCTATGCTAACTATCGTCTCGGCAAATGAGAGCGTATTTGTCAGTGTAGCTTCGCTAGCAAAGTCGTCTGTACAACTGGAGGCGAGTGCTAGGAAGTGTCTCTAGATCTGCCGTGTGGCGGCGCTCGGTCTGCAATCACTGACAGTGGCGACACGCGGGTCCGTCGTATACTAGCGGACCGCGGCCGATTTAAAAGCTACCACCTAGCAAGTGTGGTGTCTGGCTGTGACACCACATTCCTCCCCCGCAAATCGGCGAACGGTTGTGTTATAAGGCTTCCGCCCGCCGTGGGGAGGACCCCATGTTGACGTATGCGACGAGGTGGGGAGCCTAACAACAGGCGAGGCTGTGCCACCCGCACCCGGCCATTCGGTCCGAGGGGAGCTAGGAAACGCCTGAAAACCTAGTCCAGGGTGCACGCCAACATGCGGTGTATGCGCCCGTAGATAATCAGGAGGGGCCGAAGGGTCGACCTCCATCGAGTCGGAGCACCCGACATGCGAAGACGACAGATGGTCCGGAGCGGGCAAGAGTTCCATGGCGGAGGTCAACTGGTCACGGGAAGCGATCGGCGGCGCGTGACCCAGGGAGGCGCCCGGCGGTTGCAGCGACGCGTCCACTGCAGACGGCGCCGGCGAGAGAACAGGCAGCGGCGGCGGCGGTGGCGGCGCGTCGCCATGGGGCAAAATGGAAGGCAGCGTCGGTAACACTTGGGGATGAGGCGAGCCAGTAGACGGGTCCCCAGGGCTCTGACCGGACGGCACCATCGCTGAAAGCAGACGGGGAGCGGCAGAACCCGTCCGACGACAGAGGCGCAGCTGATTGAGATGCCGACGCACCTCACCAGAGGCCCCCAAAACCAGATAGATAGCTTGGCCGAGGCAACGAAGAATGCGCCCTGCGAGCCAACGCCGTGAACCGCGATAGTTGCGATAGTATACAACGTCGCCGGGAGCAAAAGCAAGTGCCTGCCGCTGCACAGGAACCTGATGCGGCGGATGTAGCAAAGACATCAAGGTTCGATGAGGACGACCATGGAGCAACTCAGCCGGCGAGCGACCATCTCGGGGCTGAGAGCGATACGAGGACAAAAAGAGCAACAACGCGTCCTCCCGAGAATGCGACTCTTTCAACTTCAACATCTGTGACTTGAAAGTCCGGACCAAACGTTCAGCGGCAAAGTTTGACTGTGGCGAAAACGACGCGGACGTCAGATGTTGAATACCATTGGCCTTGCAGAAGGACTGAAATTCTACGGACATGAATTGTGGGCCATTGTCGGAAACAATAGTCTGTGGAAGACCTTCAACGCAAAAGATAGCGGATAACGCTTGGATGGTGGCAGATGACGTCGTGGATGACATCCGGACAACAAAAGGAAAATTACTGAATGAATCGACAACAACCAACCATCGAGAATTCCAGAATGGACCATCAAAATCGATGTGTAAGCGTTGCCAAGGGGAAGTGGCTTTCGGCCATGCAAAGAATTTCCGCGGTGGTGCGGATTGTTGTTCGGCACACGCCATGCAAGAAGAGCACATATTCGTAATCGCAGCATCTATTCCGAACCAAGTACAGTGCTGACGAGCAAGTTGTTTCGTGCGCACTATACCCCAATGTCCTCGGTGGAGAAGCTTTAAGACAGAGGACTGTAACGAACGTGGGAACACGACCCTGGACTGATCATTATCAGAACGCAACAGCAAAACACCACATCGTACAAAAAGTCTCTCCTTGTGAGCAAAAAATCGGCGAACCAATGGATCCTCGATCCGTGACTTTGACAAGGGCCATTGCGTAGCAACAAAACGCAAAACGGTAGCAAGGACAGGGTCAGCAGCTGTGGCTGTAGCTACACGACGAAAATCAATCGGAAACGATTCGACCACGTCATCAGTTTGCGAATCAATGAACATGCAAGCAAGTTCGGAAGAATCGAATGCTCTATCCTCAGCAACAGGCAAACGGGACAACGAATTGGCGTTTCCGTGCTTAGCAGTGGACCGATACAAGATATCGTAGCGGTACTGCGAGGGGAAAATAGACCAGCGAATGAATTTCTGCGCTGTACGTGGAGGTACAGGCTTGTTCGGATGAAAAAGCGATGTCAAAGGTTTGTGGTCTGTGATGATGGTAAAGTGACGACCATAAAAGAAATCATGAAACTTTGTAACACCAAAGACGAGAGCCAATGCTTCTTTCTCGATCTGTGAATAATTTCTTTGCGCTGACGAGAGCAATTTGGACGCAAAGGCAATAGGGCGATCATGTGAACCATCTTTGTGCGCACAGCACCGATCCCGAAATCCGGTGCATCTACCATCAACAAAAGGGGTTTCTGGGGATCGAATGGCATAAGGCAAGTATTAGAAAGCAACGCCGACTTCAACTGGCGAAAGGCGCGTTCGCATTCCGTCGTCCAGACGAACGGAACACCTTTACGGCGTAAGCGTTGAAGCGGAGCTGAAATGGAAGAGGCATGTGGAACATATCTGTGATAATAGTTAATTTTTCCCAGCACACTCTGTAGCTGCTTCAAATTCTGCGGCGAAGGCTAGTCCTGTATGGCACGGAGGTGCTCTGGACTAGGATGTATGCCTTTGGCATTGAGTACATGTCCCAGATATGGCAATTCACGAGCCATATACACACATTTGTCCTTTCGCAAGCGAAGACCATTTTGTCGCAAGACCTGAAAAAATGTTCTGAGATTGGCTCAATGTTCTTTTTCCGTCTTTCCGGAGATCACAATATCGTCCAGATAGTTTGCTGCAGTAGGAACCGAGGCACAATCAGTTTGTAAATATTGCTGAAACAATGCAGGGGCGGATGCACACCCGAATGGCAGTCTTTTGAATCGGTACAAAGCAAGATGCGTGTTAACCACCAATACGCGCTGGGATTCTTCGTCCACCGGTATTTGCACGTACGCATCTGGTAGGTTCAATTTTGAAAAATATTTACCCGGGCACAGTTTGTCAAAAAGATCTTCCGGGTGGGGTAAAGGAAAAGTAGCAGTCACAAGTTGTGGATTCACTGTTGCCTTGAAGTCCACACAAAGTCTCAATTTTCCGAAAGGTTTTTGCAAAATTACTAAGGGTGAAGCCCAGAGAGAAGCCTGCACACGTTCAACGACACCTTGTGATTCCTATTCGTGTATCGTTTGTGCGACCTCATCACGCAATGCGTGGGGAACATTGCGCGTTCTGAAAAATTTCGGTTGCGCGTTTACTTTCAATTCCAAATATGCTGCATAGTTCTTAGCGCAACCAAGGCCCGGTGCAAAAATGTCTGCAAATTCTTCACATAGACGAGAAACACTGGCTGAAGGCACAGTCTGGTTCACTGATAAGACCTGATTGGCTATAGACAAGTTAAACAACAGAAATAAATCTAAACCAAACAAGTTCACTGCAGAAGAAGAACGAAGTACGTAAAATGACACAAGTTTTGTTTGTCCCTTGTATGTTTCAGGAAGGCTGCACTGTCCTAACACAGGGATAGCTTGTCCTGAAAAACTATTTAACTGAACATTTGCAGCACGCAACAGAGGTGCGCCCAGTTGTTTGTACGTGTCATGAGTGATGAGAGAAACTGCAGCTCCGGTATCAAGCTAGAATGGTATCACGTTGCCATTTATGACCAAATCTACAAAAAGTTTATTGTCGTGCTGACTACAAGAGCAACTGTCTCGCGCAACGTGAACTGACACTGGTACAGAATCACTTGCGAATTGACGTGATTTCCGTCAATGTCAACGCACACTTTTTGTGGGACTAATACAGTCACCGTTAGAGAGAGTAGCACTGGGCGGAGTGGCATGAACTACATGAATTTCCATGGGCGAAGGTTCACGAGCCTGTGTATTCTTGGTTCGATTCCGATTCCGGCGCGAAGCAAAGGGCCTGGAATGGTTGTGAGAGTCCGATCCAAGCTTTTTCTGGCACACACTCTGAACATGACCTTTTTTATTACAGAAAAAGCAAATAGCTTGGCGGGACGGGCAATTCACACGCGAATGTCTAGTAGCACACCGCGGGCATGATTTTAGCACTGCATTTGCTTGCTTACGCGGCACACGTGGCTGCGCGGACGGGCGCGAGGGCTGTTTACAGTTCTGTGCAGCTCGCCCGGCGGGCCGGTTAATGTGACACACAGCTGGCGAAGTTTCAAATGATTCCTGAGCAAAGTCAAGTGTGTCTTGCCTATACAATATGTCCATCACTTGTTGAAGGGAGGGATTGACTAGTTTCAAAATCTGTTCCCTGATACGAACATCAGAAACGTTCTGTGCAATTGCATCACGCACCCTAGTATCTGAATAAGGGTGTCCACATTCACATTCAAAAGCACAATCCCTAGTAAGGCCTTGCAATGTTGCAACCCACTCCCTATTAGTCTGACCGGCCATACGTTTAGTACGAAAGAAGGTATACCTTTTTGCAACGACATTGACTGATTCTTTGAAATAGGCATCTAAAGCAGACAAAATTTCTTTTTAGGACAGAGCTGCTATGTCACGTCAGGGAAATAATTTCACTATCACACGGTACGTTTGCACCCCTACGCACGCCAATAAGTGAGGCTGCCGGTCGTTACCTTGAATTCTGTAGGCGGCGAGATGGAATCCAAATTCGCGTGAACACTCCATCCAGCTTTCCAGTGCCGCATCAAACGGACGAAAAGGTGGTGCAACTGCGTGTTGTGACTGCGGTAGCGATGAAGCGGCGGCGGCCGCATCGTTTTGCATTGCACGTTGACCCTGGACGAGCTGTCCAAGGGCATCCAATAAGGCCTGCGTCTGCTGATTCTGCAAGCGATAAAATTCGGACAGTACATCTGGAGATTGTGGCGAAGCCATGACACAAGTAAATTAAGCAAGTATAAAGAAGACCGTTTGTAGATTCGTTGCCATGTAATGTGTTGGCAGAAGAGCCAAACTGTATAGCTAGAGGAGGCTGAAATGCACGCGTTAAAGCTCACGCAGACTGGCGTGAGTTCTGGAACAGTAAAGTAGTTGAGTCTAGTAAGAAAAGAACGTAGTTGCTGGAATACTTAACTTTAATCCATAATTGGTGTACATCGTTCTTGATGATACATAAGTGCAATCTCAATATACTGGTAATGGCGCCTTGCTAGGTCGTAGCAATTGACGTAGCTGAAGGCTATGCTAGAAAAGGTACTATTTCTCTAATTTTGTCTGGTGGTTCTATATTTTTCAAAATATGATACGAAGATAACATTGTTGATTCATTAGGAATATAGCTGATTATATAAATAACGTTTAAATGTGCTTGTCCGATTCAGTATGTTTTTTTTGTGGCAATAATTGTGACAAAGTTTACCAATTTCCTTCATAAGACGTGCTGAGGAGTTGGAAGATGCATGATATCGGGATATGTAAATAGGTGAAATATTTATAGCTCGCAACGTCCGTGTCAAAATTGCTGATCGAGAGTGAGATCCGTTATCAGAAATTACCAAATGGGTATGACCAACATGTGGCGAAAAGTCTTTAGTAAAATGCTGCTGCTATTATTTGGGCACTTGCGTTGTGTAGTAGCATATAGGTGACAAATTTCGACCTAAGTTCAAGTGCAACCAAAATATAACAAAATCCTCTGTTTGTCCTTGGAATGGACCCAAAAATATTAGCTGCGGCCGTGTGGCTTAATTTATTGGGAACAATAGGATATGGTTGAGCCATATGAGATGTAATGGATGATTTTGCTTTTTGACAAATCTTACATGTTGCCAAACTTTGACGTATGCGTTTCTCCATATTACGGAAATAGCAGTTCTGCCTGAGAGTATGAAAACATTTTCGGGAACGTTACCGAATACCTGAGAATGTCGCAGCAAAGATATAATGTAATTGTTGCCTGTCGTGATCCGTAATGGTTCCGCTTTTACTTGTCTTTTCATTATTTGTTTGTGCTACATCGTAGTCTAAATCTTCTGTTAGATCATTATTACTCTGAAAATACGTATCTGTAAAAAAATTTCGTTTGCCAAGCGATGTTTTTGGATACAGAAATGAGATTTATACGGTTAATGTCATTATCTTCTGACGAAAGCGTTTTTTTCAAACACCAGAGCGAGTTGTTGTTTGCCATTTTTAACCATCAGATATAAGTTCTTAAAATCAGTAATCTCATCATTTGTAACTAGGAAATCCGTGCCCATTATTACATCAGTGGTGAGGAAGGGAACAATCCAGAAGTTCGAATATAATTTGCTACCTGCAATTGAAAATGATGACTGTGTAACTTCCTGGCAGATTAAAACTATATGCCGGACCACTACTCGAACTCGGGATCTTTGCCTTTCGTGGGCAAGTGCTCTACCATTGAGCTACCCAAGCACGACTCACGACCCGCCCTCACAGCTTCAATTCTGCCAGTACCTCGTCTCCTACCTTCCAAACTTCACAGAAGCTCTTAATCTGCCAGGAAGTTTCATATCAGCGCACACTCCGCTGCAGAGTGAAAATATCATTCTGGAAACATCCCCTAGACTGTGGCTGAAGTTTGGAAGGTAGGAGACGAGGTACTGGCAGAACTGAAGCTGTGAGGGCGGGTCGTGAGTCGTGCTTGGGTAGCTCAATGGTAGAACACTTGCCCACGAAAGGCAAAGGTCCCGAGTTCCAGTCTCAGTCCGGCACACAGTTTCAATCTGCCAGGAACTTTCATATCAGCGCACACTCCGCTGCAGAGTGAAAACATAATTCTGGAATGATGACTGTGTTTGTTGCTCGCATCGACTCCTTTGCCGAAAACTGCTCCTTCTTACTGTTGCTCAAGATCTATAATGGTTACATTTATTAAAGGCTGTGTCATTAATCACCGAAACAGGTGAACCAGAATTAATAGCTGTTGTAAACATGTGTTTTCCAATTAGAATCTCGATTACAGGATGAGAAATGGTTTTCTGTGTTTCGTGTTTCTCCTGTAACAACGTGTCTCTTATGTTGTCAAATGTTAATACGTTTTCACTAATTATATGAAGAGGTTGTGAATTGTGACCTACGTTGCTGCAAGACAGAATGCGTGTATTTTCTGGTCATGTTCTGTTTGGCTGTAAATTACAGTGGGGGTCCTGTAGCGGCATCTCAACTATCTGTACTGTTCTGTAATTCTGTTTGGTAAGGTTTTGTTGTGGATGAAAGAGAACATTGGGTTGATTTAAGCGGTGGAGGGGGGGGGTAGAGCGTCAAACGGGCTCACTTGGAGCAGGAGAGGCACTACAGGATATTTTAATTTCCACTGTCTAAACTTTTACAAATAAATTTAGAAAACTTTTTCAGAATGGTCAAGAAGGATTCAAGATTCACAGTCATAGCAGTGGAAGTTCGAAAACATAAAAAGTAAATTTCTTTACAGGTGAAATTCATTATTTTTTCACTTACTGTTGGCTACATTTGTTGCTGTAGGTACACTTTTCTTCATTAGTAAGAGAGATTCTTCGATGGATTTTGCGCAGCATACAAACCATACTTGCAGATGTATGAAATTCTAGACTTTATTTAATTTACGAAAAAATAAATGAGCTGTTACATTTTAAACTTCATGCTTAGAAAAAAATCAAATTTTACAGTTAATTATCTCAATTTTTACCACAGTACTTAATTCATAATATTATTCAGTAATTGATGAATCATCAAGAGAGGATCTTCTCCTGTCTGAACTTTACTGTCTGATGTACTTGGAATATTTTGTTGCACGAGAGAGGATTCACTCATAATCATAGAAACTGCATTACTTAAATTTGGATTAGATGTGTCCGGAATCTATTGTGTTTAAACTCGTATCTTGTGTTGTGTGTGCAACTGTACTGTCTGTCGACACCTCTGTTGCAGTTTCATTCGTCTTACAATTGACACGGTCTATGTGTGTTTGTTCAGAATCTATGTTTTGCACACTTAAAGGTATGTGTTTCAGCGGCTAACCATTCAGCGAAATGTGCCGTCTGATGGTCCGCATTACTGGGCAACGTCACATCTGGAAAAAGCTGAGCAATATCTGTTTCCATGGCACTAAAGTTGTTCTGACCATTCGACATGTTAGTTTTTGTTACGTTAGTATGCCTCCGACTGTTCACTGTTTTGAGCGGCATACTCAGTTAACAAATTCAATGGACACACTATCACCAAGACGAAGACAATGAATGACAATCCAATAGAGCAAAGCCTTGCCTTTGACCTGATGGAAAAAAATTAGCACAAATTAGTAAATGCGGAGCGCCAAAATTTTTAACGACACTTATTACTATGCAAGTGAGAGCAGAACCTAAGTCTTACTATATCATAAGCAAAAGATTCTCAAACAGTTACGATCGCCTTAAGTGTAACGTTTAAATCTAAAGTAAGGGGTGATGTTTATGTACAACAAAGAACAGTTATATCAAGTGGTGTGCTGACTGCTTATCTGATTACGTGACCTGTATATTTATCTGACCATGTTTTAAATCATCTGTCTACTAGCAAGAGAGCAATACTAGTAAACAGAAGCTAATTAAAACCTGTGTGCGGTAATGACAAATCAGATCTACTCGATCATATTAGGGCCTTGTAAATCTGAGTAAGTACAAAAGTGCCCGCCCGGTTAGCCGTGCAGTCTAATGCACAGCTTTCCGGATTGGGAAGGAGCTCCTGGTCCCCAGCACGAATCCGCCCCGCGGACATGTGTCGAGGTCCCGTGAGCCAGCCAGTCTGTGGATGCTTTTTAGGCTGTTTTCCATCTGCCTCGGCGAATGCAGGGTGGTCCTCAGGTGGTAGCTGCGCAAACAAGTTCTCCGCGTACGTGTACTCCACCATTACTCTACCATGCAAACATAGGGGTTACAGTCGTCTGGTGTGAGAGGTTCCCTGAGGGGTGGGGGTGGGGATGGGGGTTCCATTGGAGGTCGAACTGCATAATAACCCTGAAAGAGTGGTTCGGTGTGGCGGGGATGGAGTCTCTCCGTCGTTCCTAGTCCCCCCAGATAACATACAATACAAATACAATACAATACAAGTACAAAAGTGGTCCCTGTGCGAAAGTACAAAAGCTGTGTGAACTGCTCTTACTTCGTATTGATTTTGGATAACGCGTTGTTCTGCTCCCAGCACTACCAAACTAACTACAGTTGCAAAAGCTAAAATGCAAGATTTCTGACAGAGACACATTTAGAATTTTACATAAAAACGACTAGGAATTGGAGGCGGAACATGACTGAGGAGAACGACTGTGTTATTTCACTTGAAAATCTTACAGTATTCTGAAACTGATTTGAAATTGTTAAGCCATATCATAAAAATTAGATTAACGCTAACAAATGATCTTTACAAAAACTAAAATAACAAATAGGGGTTACATACAAGGCTGGTCTCATCCAAATTCGTTCTACAGCACAAGGGCATAAGTAGATGAATAGTGATTACCTTATTCCAGATCGATGTAACAATATGTAGCAAGTTTCTTAATCGAAATTTCATAATAATGTTTGTAGCATTTTCTTGATTAATTTTACTTCAGATCTTACTCCTTCCGTAAAGCCTCTGAAATTATTACACTGAATATTTAATATTAAACGACTGCCCACTCTGGAGCATCGCAACAGACACTGCCAGCCTCTGGCGCGCTTCCCCCCCAACTCCTGAGCAATCACTCCCCACTACTGCGCAACCTAACATAAGCTCTTTCTTACATATACTCTGCGTCAGCGATAGCTGCCTCGCAGCGTTCTTTCACACGTACATCCTTGTAATCGATGTATCTCTTATGCTTTTGGATAATACGTTAAAATTTACAATTTTCGTTACATGTACCTGCTTCACTTTCGAAAAACAAAACAAATTGTGGCAGATGTCCCACCTATTGTGTTTCACGTGAAGAATGAGCATTCGATGCACCTACCGTGCACCGAGTTATCTGTACCGCAGTTCTGTGAAGATGACCCTTACACGCTCTCGTGATATGTCACACTTACCTGAGAGCTGCACCTGTGTAATCCGCTGATTTTCTCTGATGAGTTCATCAACCCGATGCCGATGAGGCTCGTCGGTTACCGATGCGGTCGTCCGCTCCGGGCTCTGTCTTTCACGTTGAGGTTAGCACCATCCTTGCTTTTATTAAATGGTTCAAATGGCTCTGAGCACTATGGGACTTAACTTCTAGATCATAATCCCCTAGAACTTAGCACTACTTAAACCTATCTAACCTAAGGACATCACACATATCCATGCCCGAGGCAGGATTCGAACCTGCGACCGCAGCGGTCACGCGGTTCCAGACTGTAGCGCCTAGAACCGCTCGGCCACCCCGGCCGGCCTTTCCTTTATTAGGAGCACTAACACACCGCTCATGTAAATACAATCATCACCATACACATCACTTATACTTCTATAGAGTTCAATTGGAAGCTCTTTCTAGGCACCAACGTACACTTACGGGAAAAATCGAAACACCAAAAAAAAAAAAAAAAAAAAAAAAAGAATTGGTAATGTACTGAAATGAAGTTCCGGAAATACACTTGTCTAGGTAACACATTTAAGTGATTAACATTGCAAGGTCACAAGTTAATGAAAGATAAGGCTTTGAAAATGTAAAATGCTGGTACCGGTTTAGGGCCAGGATGTTGAATGCAAGCATGCTAACGCGAATTCAGTGTGTTGTACAGGTGCCGGCTGTCAGTTTGGGGTGGAGATCCATGCCTCTTGTAATTGGTCAGTCAATACAAGGACACTTAATGCTATTTGTGAATCTCGCTGGAGTTGTCGTCCTGTGATGTCTCATACATTTTCTATTGGAGACAGACCTGATGACGGAGCAGTCCAAGGCCAAACGTCGATACTCTGTAGAACGTGTAGGGTTACAACAGTGGTATGAGGGTGTGCGTTACCTTGTTGGAAAACATCCACTGGAATGCTGTTTATAAATCGTATA
Organism: Schistocerca cancellata; assembly: GCF_023864275.1. Lineage (NCBI taxonomy): Eukaryota > Metazoa > Arthropoda > Insecta > Orthoptera > Acrididae > Schistocerca > Schistocerca cancellata. Next base: position 338,078,172 of record NC_064628.1, read on the forward strand.
CAAACGTTCAAATCACCAGATCCATGTACAAATTTTCAGTCAGTGTGCGTGGGATAGCCACGAGAGTGCACTGTCGTACGAAATCGCACCCAGGACCAAAGCTACAGGTGAAGCTCGAGTGTCTGCATGACGCACGCACGTTCGCTGGAGGGCCTCAACGGGCCACTTTCTAACGAACACATGGCCACCACTAACACCGTCTTAGAGCCAACTTTTATCAGTAAATGCAACAGACCTGCACCCCGCCCTCCAATGACATCTTTCTTGCACTGAAGTTGCACATGGCGGTGGCCTGGAGTCAGTTCCATGCAAGCTACGTCTTGCTAGGAGCTTTCCTTGAAATAACCGTTTTGTAACAGCTCGGCGTGTCACTGTGGGATGACAGCTGCTGCTCACATCGCTTCTGCAGAAGCCTGAGCCATATGCCAACACGATGGTCGTCCCTTTCAGGAGCACCACGTGACCGTTCGGAGCCCGGTCTTCGTGCAACGCAAAATTCCCGTGGCCACTAATATGTTCCACAGCTGTGTACCAGCCAAGCCTTTCTGCAATATGACAGAGGCAGAATCCAGCTTCTCGTTGTCCTATTACACCACCTCGTTCAAAGTGAGATGTTGGTAACGGCGTCTTTGTCGCCTAAAACGCCTTCTTGACTGACATCAACTCACCATGATGAGGTTTTCACTCTGCAGCGGAGTGTGCGCTGATATGAAACTTCCTGGCAGATTAAAACTGTGTGACGGATCGGGACTCGGACTCGGGACCTTTGCCTTTCGCGATCCAGTGCTCTAACATCTGAGCTACCCAAGCACGACTCACGTCCCGTCCTCTCAGCTTTACTTCTGCACAGCACTTGCCCGCGAAAGGCAAAGGTCCCGAGTTCGAGTCTCGGTCCGGCACATAGTTTTAACCTGCCAGCAAGTTTCATCAACTCACCATGTTCAACCTCAAAGGTAACTAACCTTCAAGACCAGTACAGCGAATATTTGAAGCAAACCAGATTTTCATCCTTATAGTGGCGCTACGAGAGCCACTTTTATGCGACTAGCGAGCAATTTCGATAGACGTCATCTTTCAAATGTAGAAACACGCCTACCAACTTTCATTTATGTCACACAAATCCTCCTTGGTGTTGCGTTCTTTGTTTTTTTTTTTCTTTTTTTCTGTCAGTACTGTACTGTGCGTTACTGACCGTGATGTTACACGATACAATTCGGAGTCCTCCAATAATAGCAAAGCGTTTCGTTAGCGAAGCAGCAAAGTCGACCGGGTAATATGCATGACATGTATTATCTTAACAGAGATTGGGAAGAGAATAAATTCATAGGTTCTACTTTTAAACACTTTCTCGTGGTCGAGAGAGACATTCAGTCTGAAATGTGAATTGACACATGCATTTGCAGCGTCACGCCTGTATGGTTTATATCTGAGGGATTTGACGAGTGTGTTAGTGCAAAGCACAGACGGGTTGTCGATGCATGTTATGGGGGCCAGTCCCTTGGGGCACAATATTTTCCACCGAGACTGACGCGTTCATTTCATTTTCCCGTCCGGGCCACAAATTTTCGACAAAAATAATTCCCCTGCCTCGAATAGCAATTACGATGTTATTATGGCCGGTGAGGGATGAAGTTCATAATTAAAATAAATTTATGTTCCGCAGCGTATTTACTTTAAAGCCTTTTTGGGGAAATATTGACGGTTCCTGCAATGAGAGTCTATCCGCGACACATAACGACCAGTGATGTCGTCCAACGAACGCCGGCGGTAATTTTCAATGGACTCGGGCGATTAAAGCGTGACGACCGGAGGGGGAAGGGTGGCCGGTGCGGGGAAGTACACACACACACACACACACATACATACAAGCACGAGATGCTGCAAAACACAATCCCCTTCGCACCCGTTTTCGGAATATTCGGTTACATATACATATCACACTGAAAGGCTCAGCTACATCGAATACGTTTTAGTGGCAATTGTTCGTGCACCCAAACGCTAAATAAATAACGTTCACTTCAGTGGTATCACACACAATGTTGCAGAGATTATTGACAGACGCTTACAGTCCGCTCTAACCTTTTTAATTTCGTTTTAGTATGCGCACCGTACTCTTCTGATGACGTGCTGAAAACGATACCTCGCGTTAATGACATTTTGGCAACACTATCCACGACATCTGCTGTAGCAGCGATGTTCTAAAACGCTCTAGATAACTTTCAAGCATGTCATTACGTATGGAGTACGCGATGTTTCGAAAAAGTCAAACACTCTTTTCGTCTGTGTATTTATACACCCATGTCACCGCGTGACCGCTACGGTCGCAGGTTCGAATCCTGCCTCGGGCATGGATGTGTGTGATGTCCTTAGGTTAGTTAGGTTTAATTAGTTCTAACTTCTAGGCGACTGATGACCCCAGCAGTTAAGTCGCATAGTGCTCAGAGCCATTTGAACCACACTCATGTCAACAACATATAATTATTAAGTTTGGGAAAATTCTTACCTACAAATTGAGGCATGACTGCAATGAACGACTGGGAAAACTTGTTGCTAAATATCTGTATTAAAATTCTTTCGACCACAGAAAATATTACGAAAAATAAAATCTGTAATGGAGGTAAAACTAAAAGTGTATTATCGTTCGAGATTAGTAGAGTGCGCGTAGTTCCAGTCACGAAAGGGCAGTGCGACGTGACGTGCGTGGACACTTTGCAGCAAGAAGAATTGTCAGTGCGGAAGCTTGCCCTTGGAATTCACATAAACCACAGCGTCACCACTGAGTCCTATACATCGCTTTGCACATATACTTTGTGGTGCTCGGATTCGATAAATAACACTAACTGGTGGGCGCTGCCAAAATTTATAGCCCGTAGGAGAATATACGAGGGGTGGACAATAATTAATACAAAACTTGTTTTCTTGGCCAATTTATGTTGAAAAAGTGAGGAATTTGTTGTGGGACATAGTGGAATATTCCCGCTTCAGCCCCTGTATGGGTTTTCAATTGATGGCCGTGCTGTATGTAGCCTTCAAAATAGCGTCTGTAATGGAGCTGCGTTCCAAGAAGAGAGCTGTCATTGAGTTTCCTTTGGCGGAAAACAGAGGATCGTAGATATTTGCAGACACTTACAGTATGTCTAGCGAGACGTAACAGGAACAAAAGCATGGAGAGTCATCATTGCAACAAGATTGCGCAGACCTGCCCAACAATCAATCTCCTGCGTGCCACCTGGCTGCACACAGCTCTTGCAGTGTTGGGACGTGTGGACACTCTCATTTGAGATGATCAACGGATCAGAATCAAAGACCTAGCTGCACAACTGGACGTCTCAGCGGGGGTGCACAAAGGTGTATTTTTCCGTGGGTTCCTCATGGCCTAACACAAGACCATAATGAGCAACGAAGAGCGAGGAATTGACAATTTTTGTCGAATGTCATCACAGGGAATGAAACGTGGGTTCATCACTTCAAATCGGAAATAAAATGGCAATCCATGGAGTGGCGTCACACTACCTATCCCCTGGAGAAAAAGTTCAAAGCAGCACCCTCAGCTGGTAAACGTATGGCGACAATCTACTGGACTCTGAAAGCGTTACTCTCTTTCCTGTGCTTCCTCATAATGCAACGATCGACTAAGAGGTATATTGAGGTACCCTGAGGAAACAAGAAACGACTTCGCTACATGAGTACAAAATAACTTCTCCTTCTTCAGGACAACTCAGTATCTCACTAAAGTCTGTGAACCCGAGAGGAGCTCACAACACTTCATTGCACTGATCTCCCTCAGCCACCCTACAGCCTGGATCTCGCATCTTCCTAGTTACATCTGTTTGGCCCAATGAGGGGTACACTCCGCCGGAAGCAGTACGTTGATGAGGGGAAGTTGATTCAAGAAGACGTTGGCTCCGATGTCGACTGTTAAGGTGGTACCATGAGGGCGTATTGGGCCTTCCAGTAAGAGGGCGTAATGCCGTCGCATTTAACGGAAGTTATGGTGAAATGTAGGGAAACACTCAGTCTGTGATGAGCTCTTGGTGTGGAAGCATAAAGGATAGCCTCTCTCTTCATTTATTTTTGAGATTATCCTGCATGTTCACCACCCACTGTCCCCACTTTCTCCCACCGTTCCTCTGCCCCCACCTAAGAGTCAAATTCAGTTTTTTTTTGTGATAAATGTGTTCAATTGATGAGATTTTAGTGTTGGATATAGAGGAGTTTAATAACGGTATTACCCGTAAGCATTCAAGCAAGGACTGTTCAATAGCACCCTACATAACGACTGGAAAGGAAAGAAAATGTAGGAGGGTAAGAAGAATACTTTTCAGCAAATAATGTTGATACAGTGGGATGGTTTGCCATATGATGCGAGGGTGTCAACAACATTGCAAAGGACGTATTGTTTATTTACAACATTCTATTTTCATATGCTTTATTTAGTCTATTTGTGGGAGGTATGGTTGTGGATCTCCTCGTATGGTGTGAAAGTTCATCATTTTCCGCTGTTTACTTAATTTTGACGCTGTTTACCTAATTTGTGAAGATCCAAATGTTGTAAAATAGTTTTAAAAATCATCAACCTGTCGAAAAGTAATTACATACGCACATAGATCGCATTTTTCTGATCGCGTATGCAATACCGCCACGAAATTGGCGTCAACGTTAAGCCCAGAAAACTGGTGCCGTCTAACACCCCTTCTCCTATTAGTGGGAGATTCAGAAATCAGCGAGAAATTTCAAATTTTTTCCTCTGGTTGTTAAGCATGAGAGTTGTGGAGGGTCAGCTGCCATTAATCGAGCGCTGGAAAGAAGCTCTTGCCAGTCTCGCGAACAGCTGTTGGATGTAGAGAACAGATTTTCGCTATTAATCTAGAACTAAAGAGTTGCTCCAGCCAGTCTACTCTGTAGCTCTATGTGGAAAGGATGGGCACCAACAATAAGACAGCAAACTCTCACTGAAGTGCAAGGAGTAGCCGCCTTTGATCCACAGGTGAACAGCTGCTGCGAGGGACATAAGGATGGGTAGTAATATTAGAATAGCGACCCACTGTCCCAGTGCTGCTATAAATACACGCTCCCTGAATACAGGAGTCATGTAGTAACAGCACTGGGTAATCGACCGCACATATACCTATTTATGAGTCGCAAGTCATCTCCTAGCCAACAGAAACGTGGGAAATACATCGTACAATAATACACTCCTGGAAATTGAAATAAGAACACCGTGAATTCATTGTCCCAGGAAGGGGAAACTTTATTGACACATTCCTGGGGTCAGATACATCACATGATCACACTGACAGAACCACAGGCACATAGACACAGGCAACAGAACATGCACAATGTCGGCACTAGTACAGTGCATATCCACCTTTCGCAGCAATGCAGGCTGCTATTCTCCCATGGAGACGATCGTAGAGATGCTGGATGTAGTCCTGTGGAACGGCTTGCCATGCCATTTCCACCTGGCGCCTCAGTTGGACCAGCGTTCGTGCTGGACGTGCAGACCGCGTGAGACGACGCTTCATCCAGTCCCAAACATGCTCAATGGGGGACAGATCCGGAGATCTTGCTGGCCAGGGTAGTTGACTTACACCTTGTAGAGCACGTTGGGTGGCACGGGATACATGCGGACGTGCATTGTCCTGTTGGAACAGCAAGTTCCCTTGCCGGTCTAGGAATGGTAGAACGATGGGTTCGATGACGGTTTGGATGTACCGTGCACTATTCAGTGTCCCCTCGACGATCACCAGTGGTGTACGGCCAGTGTAGGAGATCGCTCCCCACACCATGATGCCGGGTGTTGGCCCTGTGTGCCTCGGTCGTATGCAGTCCTGATTGTGGCGCTCACCTGCACGGCGCCAAACACGCATACGACCATCATTGGCACCAAGGCAGAAGCGACTCTCATCGCTGAAGACGACACGTCTCCATTCGTCCCTCCATTCACGCCTGTCGCGACACCACTGGAGGCGGGCTGCACGATGTTGGGGCGTGAGCGGAAGACGGCCTAACGGTGTGCGGGACCGTAGCCCAGCTTCATGGAGACGGTTGAGAATGGTCCTCGCCGATACCCCAGGAGCAACAGTGTCCCTAATTTGCTGGGAAGTGGCGGTGCGGTCCCCTACGGCACTGCGTAGGATCCTACGGTCTTGGCGTGCATCCGTGCGTCGCTGCGGTCCGGTCCCAGGTCGACGGGCACGTGCACCTTCCGCCGACCACTGGCGACAACATCGATGTACTGTGGAGACCTCACGCCCCACGTGTTGAGCAATTCGGCGGTACGTCCACCCGGCCTCCCGCATGCCCACTATACGCCCTCGCTCAAAGTCCGTCAACTGCACATACGGATCACGTCCACGCTGTCGCGGCATGCTACCAGTGTTAAAGACTGCGATGGAGCTCCGTATGCCACGGCAAACTGGCTGACACTGACGGCGGCGGTGCACAAATGCTGCGCAGCTAGCGCCATTCGACGGCCAACACCGCGGTTCCTGGTGTGCCCGCTGTGCCGTGCGTGTGATCATTGCTTGTACAGCCCTCTCTCAGTGTCCGGAGCAAGTATGGTGGGTCTGACACACCGGTGTCAATGTGTTCTTTTTTCCATTTCCAGGAGTGTAATTATGAAAGTAGTGGTCGTTATCCGACCCTGGTCGGGCGGACGCGTCAGCAGCCGTAGAAGCAGCAACAGTTTGTTGATACAAATAATTCAATTTCAGTTTTTTTATTACGTGCTTCTGCAAAGAAATGAACCATGCCTGTGTATTTTACAGTGTCGGCTAGTGGTTAGCGGATTACTCGAAGTTATTGTTTCTGCGTAGGTCTTGGTGCAAATCCTTCTGTAAGGCGTCTTCCTACTGTAATTTTCCCGCCGCCACGCTACTAAGTTTCAACGTCTTGATGGTACTCACCATATAGTTTAAATCACTGGAATCTGGGTTGCATATTTATGTCATGCAGTACCTTTTGGGTGAGCAGAGTTTTTAATAACAGGTAATTGTATGTACAACCACTTCAGTAGAGATATTTATTCCTGTTTAAGAGCTTCCATCTCAGGGTACAGTGAGATACCTGCAGAGCAGTTTTTAGTTTTTATTTATTTTCCTCGTTATTTTTGTGTACATTCGAAACACTATAGATCCTTTTGAGATGTTATAGCTGTTCATAGTGCGATATGGCTAGGGACAGTGCTTGTTGTGAGTGAACACAAGGAGAATTGACTGCTGTCCGGAAACAGCTGGAGGCTATGTTGGCTACTATCGACATGCTTCTGGCGACATCGGGGCGCTGGTGACGACACCTGCGACACTTTCGGCGTGGTTGGAATTCCCTGGTGACCCAGATGTCATTGGATCTTCTGATTCACAACATCTGACTGAAGTGTACTCACTGGAGAGTGGGTGGAAGACAGTGGCAGGTTTGCATGTCACTGGACGGAAGGCGAAAGAGGAAGCAGCTGGCTCCCTACGCCTTAGCAAAAGGTAAAAGGTGATGACTCTGAGCCCGTCCAGAATGCCTCCCCTGTTGGGACAGCTGCTGATTTTTCTGCTCAGTCTGAGCAAGTGCTTGTCATTGGGATCTCCAATGTTACACAGTTGATGGAGCCAATCAGGGAAATAGAAGGCAAGTCGGGAAAGAATGCCAGCGTACACTCGGTATGATCGTTGGGTGGCAGGGGGGGGGGGGGGGGGGGGATCTCGTACATCAAATGGAAGTGGCCCTGCCGGCGGCTATGGAGCGCACTGGATGTAACCGGCTGCATATAGTGGCACATGTTGGCACGAATGATGCTTGCCAATTTGGTTGTGAGGGCATTCCCGGCTTCTTTCAGCGGATCGTTGATATAGTGAAGGCAACTACCATCGCACGTAGGGTGCAGGCTAAGCTGTCTACTTGTAGCATCGTACCCAAGGTTAAGCGCGGTCCTCTGGTTTGGAGCAGAGCGGAAGGTCTTATCCAGAGGATACGAATTTCTTGATCTCCACTATTTGGTACGGAAGTGTAGGGTTCCCCTTGATAAGTCAGGCGTGGACTACACGCATAAAGCGGCTACTAGCGTAGTACGAGCGATGTGCACATAGAGATTTTTCAGGTTAGAGAAACTCTCTCTTGGGATCAAAGACCTTTTTACTAATAAATTAGCCACAATATTCTCAGAGAATATTCGTCGCCACAGATCAGAGATAGAAAAGATTAATATGATTTCAGTAAATTGCAGTAGCATTCAAAAGAAAGTCCCCAGAATTAGTATCGCATACTGAATGTTGTAAAGCAGAACGTTGGTTGAAACCGGACGTTAATCGCAACGAAACCTTAAGTTCAGATCAGAATATTGATCGTAAGGCTAGGTTAGTCGCCAATGCTGGCGGCATGTTTATTGCAGTACAGAATTCAATAAAACCTAGCAAGGTTATCATCGATTCAGATTATGAAGTTAAGTGACTGATATTAACAATCAATGATCGGTAAAAAATGGCGGTTTCATAGACAGTCTGGGTCAGGAGCTCATGTGACAGAACTTGCAGAACATCGTTAGCAACTTTCCTGATCTTGTCGTTGTAACATGGAGTCACTTCAGCTTGACAGGTATAGTCTGGGAGTGTCATGCTATCAAAACTGATGCCAGAGACAGGAATTCGTGTGACATTGTTCTAGATGTCTTGTCGGAAAATTACTTTGAACTTGTTGTTAGAGAGGGTAAATTGTTAGATCTCCTGGCAACAGAGAGACCTGAACTTATCGAATCAGTTAGCACCTACAGCAACGGACCTTGCTTAGCAAATTACTGAGGAACTGAGTAGTTAGCATTATATATTCAGTGATGAGATCGAAGGTGTGGAGAACAAATGGGGAAAAAAAATCAAAGGATTCGAACGATATGCCCTAGACAAGATTGTTTCCAATTGTGCATTAAAGAAAAATGACTAGATAAACAAACAGAACCTCATCTCAGATTCAAGAGAAAGTAAGTACACAGCTGACAAAGAAAAGCTGAATGAAACGAAAATCAGCGTAACGAGGACAATGAGAGTAGCGTTTAGTGACTTTGTAAGAAAAATTTTTTCCAACGTTTTTGTTCGTATGTAAAATCAATACGTGGGTCCAAATTATCTATTCATTCATTCAGTGACCATATAGGTACGGAAGCGGAAGACAACAGCGGGGAGGCCGAAATACTGAATCTACATCGCTGACGTCAATCTGTTGCGGAATTACGGAACACGTTTCCTGCTAAAAGATTATGACGTTTTTGGAGAAAGGAAATCTTCTCTGTAATAATCAATAATTCCACAAAGAAAGATCCTGCGAAACTCAGCTAGCTCTGTTACTCTATGAGATCCACATAGCCGTAGACAACGGTTCTCAGGGTGATGATCTGTTTCTTGACTTCAGGAGGGTCTTTCAAACCGTCCCGCTCTGCCGTTTAAAGATAGGAGCTTACCGAGTATCGGAGCTTATTTGTGACTGGATTCAAGACTTTCTTGCACACAGAACTCAATACGTCGCTCTTAATGGAACATAATCGACAGATGTAAAGGTAATTTCCGTAGTACTCTAAGGAAATGTGATTTGACCGTTACTATTTATAATGTATATGAACGATTTAGTAGAAAGCATTGGATGCTCTGTAAGGCTGTTCGCAGACGATGCAGACGTTGCAAGAGAGGCATTGCGCATCATGGAAAGATTTACTATTGGAATTTTGAGAGAGCATTTTCCGGGGGAAGTCTGACAAAATATTACTTCCGCTCATATACGTCTCGCATAATGAAGATGAGGAGAAAATTCATGAAATTAGAACCAATACGGCTTACCGACAATCATTCTTCGCACGCCCACTCTCGAGTGGAACAGGGTTCAAGGGCTCAGTTAGTGTACAAAATATACCCTCCGCCACACAGCATTACGTGGCTTGTGGAGTATGATATAGATGCAGATCAAAAGTGGATTTCTAGAGGAATTGTATGCGCTACCTCGGAATGATCGCTAACACACCTAGCGCTCATCGCGCGAACTCATGCATTATTCGAGCCCATCTAGCGACCGCACACACTTCCTGTCTATCGATATCCAGCGATACTGTCGACGGTAGTGTGTTTCATGTTCTATGTCTTCGAGCATTTGGTCTCTATGCGCAGCGCCCTGGGATCTGGGTCATGTCACAGACACTGCATCGAACCACACATTGTCCAGACGCCGTTATAAGATCCACCACAAACATATGATTGAATTCATCACATCCGATTCCAAGTTGCATACAACATTTCTGAGCTGATGGTCAATCAGTCGTCTGTGGTTAGTACTAAAAGTACCGCAACAGAAAGAGAGGTATTACCTGTTCCAGCTTGTGGAAACCAAACAGTTCATCTCCCCTGAAAATTATTTCATTTTGTAATTAAAATTCCTACACAGAGCGCGATCCTGTAGAAGCGTCCCTAATGATCCCCGTCAAATTATTGGGTGGAGCTTGAATACATATCTCCTGGTAGTAGGAACTCCAATATGCCAACGAAATCATCACTTGCATATGTAACGCTGTCCTATAAAAAGTATTAAACAACTTATTAATGGTATTAATATGAGTTACAATATACAGGGTGGTCCATTGATCGTGACCGGGCCAATATATCTCACGAAATAAGCATCAAAAGAAAAAACTACAAAGAGCGAAACTTGTCTAGCTTGAAGTGGGAAATCAGATGGCGCTGCTATACGCCAAACGGATATCAACAGCGTTTTTTAAAATAGGAACCCCCATTTTTTATTACATATTCATGTAGTACGTAAAGAAATATGAACGTTTTAGTTGGACCACTTTTTTCGCTTTGTGATTGATAGCGCTGTAATAGTCACAAACGTACGTGGTATCACGTAACATTCCGCCTGTGCAGACGGTATTTGCTTCGTGATACATTATCCGTGTTAAAATGGACCGTTTACCTATTGCGGAAAAGGTCGATATCGTGGTAATGTATGACTATTGTGATCAAAATGCCCAACTGGCGTGTGCTATGTATGCTGCTCGGTATCCTGGACGACATCATCCAAGTGTTCGGACCGTTCACCGGATAGTTACGTTATTTAAGGAAACAGGAAGTGTTCAGCCACATGTGAAAGGTCAGCCACGACCTGCAACAAATGATAATGCCCAAGTAGGTGTTTTAGCTGCTGTCGCGGCTAATCCGCACATCAGTAGCAGACAAATTGCGTGAGAATCGGGAATCCCAAAAACGTCGGTGTTGACAATGCTACAACAACATCGATTGCACCCGTACCATATTTCTATGCACCAGGAATTGCATGTCGACGACTTAGAACGTCGTGTACAGTTCTGCTACTGGGCACAAGAGAAATTACGGGGCGATGACAGATTTTTGGAATGCTTTCTATTTAGCGACGAAGCGTCATTCACCAACAGCGGTAACGTAAACCGACATAATATGCACTACTGGGCAACGGAAAATCCACGATGGCTGTTACAAGTGGAACATCAGCGACCTTGGCGGGTTAATGTATGGTGCGGCATTATGGGAGGAAGGATAATTGACCTCCATCTTATCGATGGCAATCTAAACTGTGCAATGTATACTGATTTCCTACGTAATGTTCCACAGGTGTTACTACAAGATGTTTCACTGCATGACAGAATGGCGATGTACTTCCAACATGATGGATGTCCGGCACATACGAGTAGCTCGCGTGCGGTTGAAGCGGTACTGAATAGCATATTTCATGACAGGTGGATTGGTCGTTGAAGCAACATACCATCGCCCGCACGTTCACCGGATCTGACGTTCGCGGATTTCTTTCCGTGGGGAAAGTTGAAGGATGTTTGCTATCGTGATCCACCGACAACGCCTGACAACATGCGTCAGCGCATTGTCAATGCACGTGCGAACATTACGGAAGGCCAACTACTCGCTGTTGAGAGGAATGTCGTTACACGTATTGCTAAATGCATTGAGGTTGACGGATATCATTTTGAGCATTTATTGCATTAATGTGGTATTTACAGGTAATCACGCAGTAACAGCATGCGTTCTCAGAAATGATAAGTTCACAAAGGTACATGTATCACATCGGAACAACCGAAATAAAATGTTGAAACGTACCTACGTTCTGTATTTTAATTTACGAAACCTACCTGTTACCAACTGTTGGTCTAAAATTGTGAGCCATATGTTCGTGACTATTACAGCACCATCTATCACAAAGCGAAAAAAGTGGTCCAACTAAAACATTCATATTCCTTTACGTAATACACGAATATGTAATAAAAGTGGGGGTTCCTATTTTAAAAAACCCAGTTGATATCCGTTTGACCTATGGCAGAGCCATCTAGCGGGTCAACCATAGCGCCATCTGGTTTTCCCCTTCAAGCTAGAGAAGTTTCGTTCTTTGTAGTTTTTCCGTTTGACGCTTATGTCGTGAGATATTTGGTCCGGTCCAGTGGACCACCCTGTATACATCCCTAACTTAGGTAATGCTGATTTTTAAGTGTAAGTCTCCTAGTCTATAGATTTTAATGACTCATCAGTGAAATGGGATTTTCTGATCACTGTAATATAGTTACTTGCACAATTGTGGCTGGCAAATGTTTATGTATGAACGTAATTTGTTCTACATATCGAAATCATGGCGCCGCAAGTGCTGGATTTTCGTTATCTGTTCTACTGTATATGATTCTTGTCAGTAGTTTCGGTATGTGAGATGTTAACCCGATTCTGTGATAGTTTTGCAGCTGTCTGCCCTCGCTATCTTCGAAACTAAATGGTCGCTATTTCTTCGGAACTCTGGCGGTACGCCGCCAGTCTTATACATTCTACACACTAACTTTAATAGTCGTTTGGTCATCTTTCCCCCTAATGAATTTAGAAATTCCGATGGAATATTGTTCACTTTCTGCTTACCTCTATTTCAAGTCTTAAAGCGCTCGTTTAAATTCTGACTCTAATACAGGACTATCTCATATACTCCATTTTATTTTTGTATCAGCTGGCACCAGTCTGTGATAACAGACACAGACCTGCAGGGAGCAAGAATTTTTGAACATTTGTGGTACACGACTAGCATCTCACTTCAGCACCAACGACGTCTGCCGCAAGGGTTCTGAGGCCATCCTCAGTGCATACAGGAGGCTAGCGGAAGTGGTGGAGATTGCTGTCCTTGCTCGAGAGGTGCAAGCAGAGCTCGCAGTTTACATCATTGTTTCCAGAGTTGATTGGGGTCCTTTGCTTACGAGCCAAGTGGATGGCTTCTACCAAAGGATTCGGCTACTCTGTGACTGTCTTGGCTGCAGATTTCTAGACCTGCATTATCTAGTGGGGATTTGTAGGGCCACCCTTCATAGGTCATGGGTGCTCTACACGAAAGAAGCAGCTGCTCGTGTAGCAGAGCACTTCTGGAATGCACTTGAGGGATTTTTAGGCTCGGCGGTAGTTTTAAGTACTCTGATGAACACTCGACAGTCGACGTGCAGCAAGGGAAGTGAGACTACATTCAGAGTAAAGACACTTCAATTGATATAATTTTGTCAGTAAACTGTCGAAGTATATATAACAAAGTGTATGAAACCATTAAGCTCTACCCCCTGGAAAGCTCTAGCGCTGAATTTACTCTTGGGACCGAGAGCTGGCTGAAGCCGATGTATCAAGCTCCGAGATATTTAGCGAGTCGTTGAACGTACATCGGAAAGACAGATTTCCACAGGAGGGGGAGTGTTCATTGCATCTGACAAAAATATTGTCGCTATTGAGATGGAAGTTGAGTGTGACAACGAAGTCTTCTCATTGCGCATAACAGGTGTAGGTGAGACCAAGTTAATTATTGGATGTTTTTACCGGCCACCCGTTTCTGGTGTGACAGTTCTACGGTCACACAAAGAAATTTTAAGATCTGTAGCGCGTAGACTGTGAACTGGCATCACTTAGCCGGCCGGGTTGGCCGAGCGGTCCTAGGCGCTACAGTCTGGAACCGCGCGACCGCTACGGTCGCAGGTTCGAATCCTGCCTAGGGCATGGATGTGAGTGATGTCATTAGGTTAGTTAGGTTTAATTAGTTCTAAGTTCTAGGCGAGTGATGACCTCGGAAGTTAAGTCCCATAGTGCTCAGAGCCATTTGAACCATTTGGCATCACTTAGTTCCAGTAAGATGGATGTAAAGGTATTATGGGCGAGATTTAAGCAGACTGTAGATCTTTGTCTGGAGAACGATGTTCAAAGTAAGTGGATAAAAGATGGAAAAGAAACAACATGGTTTAGTAACGAAATACCAAAGATGTTCAGGAAGCAGAGGCTGTTGCGCTTTCGGTTCGAAAGAAAATGCACCAATGACGACAAGCAAAAGTTAGTGGAGATCCGTGCGTCTCTGAAATGATCTACGCGCGAATCGTACTACACCTACCACCGTCATATCTTAGAAAAAGATCTGGGAGAGAACCCAAGAAAATTCTGTACTTATGTAAAATCGCTAAACAGGTCTAAGTCTCCATTCGCCATCGGATCATCGGACAGACACCCGATGGACGACGTAGTAATAAGCATCCCTGGCGTACAAATAAGTCACCAGATCCGGATGGAGTTCCAGTTTGATTTCACGAAGAGTACTCTAGGGCATTAGCCCCTTATCTGCATTCTTTGCGAAACTCTAGCCAAGCTCTAAATTCCAAGCCACTGAAAGAAAACGCAGGTGACTTATGTATATAAGAACGGTAAAAGAACGTTCCTTCAAAATTTCAGACCAATATCCCCAACTTCGGTTAGTTGCAGAATCCTTGAACATGTTCTTAGTTCGAATATAATTTTTTTTTTGAGACTGAGAAATTTATGTCCACAAATCAGAATGGTTTTAGAAAGCAATGCTCATGCGAAACTCAGCTTGCCCTTTTCTCACATGGTTTACTGCGAACTATGGATGAAGGGCAACAGGTAGATTCCACATTTCCAGATTTCAGAGAAACATTTGACTCGGGGCAAATTGCAGTCCGTTAACGAAGGTAGCAGCGTTTGGAATAAATTCACAGTTACGTGACTGGCTCTTTGGTTTTTTAAGTAACGAAATCCAGTATGTTGACCACGACGGCGAGTGCTCATCAGATACAAGTGCATCGTCAGGAGTGCCCAGGGGCATGTGATGGGACCGCTGTTGTTCTTCGTATACGTAAATGATTTGGCGGAAGGGGTGCGCAGAAATCTGCGGTTGTTTGTTGGCGATGATCCGGTTGTACGGTAAGCTGTGGAGATTTAGTAACCGTAGGAAGATACAAGATGGGTTGGAAAAAATGTCTAGCTGATGTGATGAATAGCAGCTAGTTTCTAAATGTCGGAAAATGCACTACTGGACATTAAAATTGCTACTCCACGAAGATGTGCTACAGACGCGAAATTTAACCGACAGGAAGAAGATGCTGTGGTATGCAAATGATTAACTTTTCAGAGCATTCACACAAGGTTGGCGCCGGTGGCGACACCTACAACGTGCTGACATGGGGAAAGCTTCCAACCGATTTCTCATACACAAACAGCAATTGACAGGCGTTGCCTAATGCAACGTTGTTGTGATGCCTCGTGTAAGGAGGAGAAATGCGTACCATCACGTTTCCGACTTTGATAAAGGTCGGATTGAAGCCTATCGCGATTGCTATTTGTCGTATCGCGACATTGCTGCACGCGTTGGTCGAGATCCAAGCATAATATGGAATCAGTGGGTTCAGGAGGGTAATACGGAACGCCGTGCTGGATCGCAAAGGCCTCGTATCAAAGCGGTCGAGATGACAGGCATCTTATCTGCATGGCTGTAACGGATCGTGCAGCCACGTCTCGATCGCTGAGTCAACAGATGGCGACGTTTGCATGACAACAACCATCTGCACAAACAGTTCGACGACGTTTGCAGCAGGATGGACTATCAGCTCGGAGACCATGGCTGCGGTTACCCTTCACGCTGCATCACAGACAGGAGCGCCTGCGATGGCGTACTCAACGACGAACCTGGGTGCACGTATGGCAAAACGTCATTTTCTCGGTTGAATCCAGGTTCTGTTTCCAGCATCATGATGGTCGCACCCGTGTTTGGCGACATCGCGGTGAACACACATTGGAAGTGTGTATTCGTAATCGCCATACTGGCGTATCACCCGGTATGATGGTATGGGGTGCCATTGGTTACACTTCTCGGTCATCTCTTCTTCGCATTGACGGCAATTTGAACAGTGGTCGTTAGATTTAAGATGTGTTACGACCCGTGGCTCTTTCCTTCATTCGATCCCTGCGAAACCATACATTTCAGCAGGATAATGCACGACCGCATGTAGCAGGTCCTGTACGGGGATTTCTGGATACAGAAAGTGTTCTGCTGCTTCCCTTGCCAGCACATTCTCCACATCTCGCACCAATTGCAAACGTCTGGTCAATGGTGGCCGAGCAACTGGCTCGTCACAATACGCCAGTCACTACTTTTGATGAACTGTGGTATCGTGTTCAAGCTGCATGGGCAGCTGTACCTGTACACGCCATCCAAGCTCTGTTTGACTCAATAACCAGGTGTATCAAGGACGTTATTACGGCCAGAGGTGGTTGTTCTGGGTACCGATTTCTCAGGATTTATGCGACCAAATTGCGTGAAAATGTAATCACATGTCAGTTCTAGTATAATATATCTGTCCAATGAATATCATCTGCATTTCTTCTTGGTGTAGCAATTTTAATGGCCGGTAGTGTATAAGCTAATGCGGATGAGGAAGGAAAACGAACATATAATGTTCAGATACAGCATTAATAGTGCTATGCTTGGCACTGTCACGTCGCTTAAATATCTGCTCGTATCGTTGCAAAGTGGTGTGAAATGAAACGAGCATGTGAGAACTGTGGTACGGATATCGAAAAGTCGACTACATTTAATCGGAATAATTTTGGGAATGTGTGGTTCGTATTCAGCGGAGATCGCATGTAGGTACTGGCGCGAGCTATTCGTGAATACTGCTCGAATATTTGGAACCCGTACCAAGTCGGACTGAAGGAGGACACGAAAGTAACTCAGGCGGGCTGCTAGATATATTACTGATAGGTTTGAACAACGTGTAAATGTTACTGAGTTAGTTCGGGAACTGAAACAAGATTCACTGGAAGTAAGTAGGACTGTTGACATTTTTAGGACGATCAAGGATCAGATATACTGACATTTAAAATTGTTTCATTTCCTGCTCTCGGTACATCGAACAAAGCTTCGGTATGTCGATATATCGACGGAAAAGGACGTACCAGCCTATAAAAATATCGGCTGCACATTCTAAATACACTCCTGGAATTGGAAAAAAGAACACATTGACACCGGTGTGTCAGACCCACCATACTTGCTCTGGACACTGCGAGAGGGCTGTACAAGCAATGGTCACACGCACGGCACAGCGGACACACCAGGAACCGCGGTGTTGGCCGTCGAATGGCGCTAGCTGCGCAGCATTTGTGCACCGCCACCGTCAGTGTCAGCCAGTTTGCCGTGGCATACGGAGCTCCATCGCAGTCTTTAACACTGGTAGCATGCCGCGACAGCGTGAACGTGAACCGTATGTGCAGTTGACGGACTTTGAGCGAGGGCGTATAGTGGGCATGCGGGAGGCCGGGTGGACGTATCGCCGAATTGCTCAACACGTGGGGCGTGAGGTCTCCACAGTACATCGATGTTGTCGCCAGTGGTCGGCGGAAGGTGCACGTGCCCGTCGACCTGGGACCGGACCGCAGCGACGCACGGATGCACGCCAAGACCGTAGGATCCTACGCAGTGCCGTAGGGGACCGCACCGCCACTTCCCAGCAAATTAGGGACACTGTTGCTCCTGGGGTATCGGCGAGGACCATTCGCAACCGTCTCCATGAAGCTGGGCTACGGTCCCGCACACCGTTAGGCCGTCTTCCGCTCACGCCCCAACATCGTGCAGCCCGCCTCCAGTGGTGTCGCGACAGGCGTGAATGGAGGGACGAATGGAGACGTGTCGTCTTCAGCGATGAGAGTCGCTTCTGCCTTGGTGCCAATGATGGTCGTGTGCGTGTTTGGCGCTGTGCAGGTGAGCGCCACAATCAGGACTGCATACGACCGAGGCACACAGGGCCAACACCCGGTATCATGGTGTGGGGAGCGATCTCCTACACTGGCCGTACACCACTGGTGATCGTCGAGGGGACACTGAATAGTGCACGGTACCTCCAAACCGTCATCGAACCCATCGTTCTACCATTCCTAGACCAGCAAGGGAACTTGCTGTTCCAACAGGACAATGCACGTCCGTATGTATCCCGTGCCACCCAACGTGCTCTAGAAGGTGTAAGTCAACTACCCTGGCCAGGAAGATCTCCGGATCTGTCCCCCATTGAGAATGTTTGGGACTGGATGAAGCGTCGTCTCACGCGGTCTGCACGTCCAGCACGAACGCTGGTCCAACTGAGGCGCCAGGTGGAAATGGCATGGCAAGCCGTTCCACAGGACTACATCCAGCATCTCTACGATCGTCTCCATGGGAGAATAGCAGCCTGCATTGCTGCGAAAGGTGGATATACACTGTACTAGTGCCGACATTGTGCATGCTCTGTTGCCTGTGTCTATGTGCCTGTGGTTCTGTCAGTGTGATCATGTGATGTATCTGACCCCAGGAATGTGTCAATAAAGTTTCCTCTTCCTGGGACAATGAATTCACGGTGTTCTTATTTCAATTTCCAGGAGTGTATACTGTTGCTTTTACAGCAATATTTAAGTATCGGTTTCTAATCAGATATTCCGTACATCAACGAGATAGCAGCCTGCCTTTCTCCCTTAGAAGAAGAACTGAAAGGCTAACGAAGCACATTCACGTTTGACGATAGATACTTTGCTAATAAG
The DNA here is from genome assembly GCF_023864275.1 of Schistocerca cancellata. Lineage (NCBI taxonomy): Eukaryota > Metazoa > Arthropoda > Insecta > Orthoptera > Acrididae > Schistocerca > Schistocerca cancellata. The sequence continues at coordinate 338,097,038 of NC_064628.1, forward strand.
TGGTAGCTGCATATAAGTGGCACAATAAAAGATGTCCGATGGGCTTGTCGTTCAGTTTCGTCACATATCAAATTTGTCTGGAACACTTCATGTCAGCTTCCCTGTTTTTTCATTACTGCCTACGCTAGCGACCTATCAGTTGTAGTGTCAAAATTGTGTGGTGAAGCTATACGTTGCAGTTTCTGTTGTTGGCGCCAAGCGCCAATGAAAGCAGTCTTTCCTCTCACACGTCTAAGTCCACTGCAAAGTCCAGTCTTGTCATTTAGATTTTTGCTCATAATTTTCAGCAACTGTTTTTGAAGAACATCGATGTGAAGAAATAACACACCAGTTGCGTTAAAAATAATATTTAAACACAACTGGTGTGCTAATTCTTCACAGAGGAAATCTTGTTCTTTCCTTGATTTATACACCCAAAGATAAAGCATGGACGTTATGAAAGCTCAAAAAGCAGTAAGGCTCCTCTACGCAAGTAAAATTATATTCTATTACAATTTCGAAAGAACAACTTCAAATATTTACCGAAAATTGTGAAAATACATGATTTAAAATAAAAATATTGGCACTCCATATTGCCATTTTGGATCGATTTATCTCTGGAAAAAAATCGCGGATGTTTATCGATATCGTTTAGTAAAAATATCGATATGCGGGTACATCGAAGCTGATTGCTAAATGGTTTTACTGCCGCCAATATACATTGCGCCTAAGGATCACGAAGAATAGATATGAGAAATTAGGGCTCTTATAGAGACATATAGGTAGCCGTTTTTTCGTCACTGTATTTGCGAATGAATCAAAAAAGAAAATAACTAGTAGCGGTCCAGTATACTCTCCGCCACGGGCCGTACGGTGGCTTTCAGAGTATCTACATGTAGATGTAGATGTAGATTCAAATCTCCTGAGATATTGGAGCATTGTGCTGCTAATGCTAAAATCTCTCTCTCTCGTAAAATAACACATACAGCAGAGAGGGATCATATTTGCATGGATTCCTTTCAACAGCAACCTCCAATAATAACACTGCTATTAATTGCTGTCGGTCTTTCCTAGAAAGCAGAGAATTCAGCTGTTAATGATTCCAGACTCGCCAAAGCCGTTCTGTCCTCCTCGAAAGGACAAAGCGATTGAATGACACTGGAGTAAATAGTAGCATGCTGTGCCGGCCAGTGCGGCCGTGCGGCCTAGGCGCTACAGTCTGGAACCGCGTGACCACTCCGGTCGCAGGTTCGAATCCTGCCTCGGTCATGGATGTGTGTGATGTCCTTAGGTTAGTTAGGTTTAAGTAGTTCTAAGTTCTAGGGGACTAATGACCACAGATGTTAAGTCTCATAGTGCTCAGAGCCATTTGAACGATTTTTGAGTAGCATGCTGAACAATATACTTCCCGTCTTACCACATGCAAACCGTAACGTTGTGTGAAAAGTAGAAAATACTTGTCTGCTGACCACCTTATCCCAACATCTTGTTTAAGCGCCCATCAACAATATGTACGAATTTTGATAAATGCATAACACTGTGGTGTCTGTGATAATGTTATTTATTTTGCTACCACTTTCGGTCTTAACCATCTTCAACGGCGGAAAAAGTATTGCGGATTTATCAAACGTCATACACGCTTTGACATATGTTACTACTGAAAACCATAAATCCAACAAAAATGAAATATTTTAGCAAGATTACGATACGATTACCACCAACGCTTCCCTCCAGTACAAAATTGATGATACCTTGATGCCTCAGAATGTGTGCTGTCAACCGATCTCTTCAACCAGTCACATTGTACCACAAATTTATCTTCCACCCTATTGTATTCAGTACCTCCTCATCAGTTACGTCATCTACCCACCTAATCTTCAACATTCTTCTGTAGCACCACATCTCAAAAGCTTCTATTCTCTTCTTGTCTAAACTTTTTATCGTCCATGATTCACTTCCATCCATGGCCACTCCACAGAAATACTTTCAGAAACGACTTCCTGGTACTTAAATCTCCACTCTGTGTTAACAAATTTCTCTTGTTCAGAAACGCTTTTCTTGCCATTGCCAGTCTATATTTTATATCCTCGATTATCATCAGTTACTTTGCTTACCCAGTGGAAAAAAACAGCTACTACTTCAAATGTCTCGTTTCCTGATCTAACTCCGTCAGTATTGCTTGATTTAATTCGTCTACCTTCCATTACCTTTGTTTTGTTTTTCTTCATGCTCATCTTATATCCCCCTTGCAAGACAATGTCCATTCCGTTCAACTGCTCTTCCAAGTCCTTTTTCTGGCTCTGACAGAATTACAATGTCATCGTCAAATCTCAAAGGTTTTATTTCTTTTCTGTGAACTTTAATTCGTACTCCCAATTTTTCTTTTGTTCCCTTCACTGCTTGCTCAGTATACAGATGGAATAACATTGGGGATAGTTTACAGACCTGTCTAACTCGCTTCTCAACCACTTCTTCCGTTTCGTGTCCCTCGATTATTATAACTGCCATCTGGTTTTTGTACTAATATTAAATAGCCATCCTCTCCCTGCATTTTACCCTTGCTGCGTTTAGATTTTGAAAGAGGGTGTTCCAGTCAACATTGTCAAAAGCTTTGTCTTAGTCTACAAATACTATAAACGTAGATTTATCTTTCCTTAACCTATCTTCTATGAGAAGTCGTAGGGTCAGTATTGCCTCGCATGTTCCTACCTTTCCCAGAATCCAAACTGATCTTCCCCGAGGTCAGGTTCTACCAGTTTTCCATTATTCTGTAAAGGATTCGTATTGGTATTTTGCAACCGTGACTTATTAAACTGACAGTGCTATAGTTTTTACACCTGCTTTCTTTGGAATGACTGGCTCTCCCGAGGCTATCAGTAGCTCTGAATGTTGTCTTCTTCCATGACCTTGTTTCGACTTACGTCTTTCAGTGCTTTGTCAAATTCTTCATGCAGTATCATATTTCCCTTCTCACATTATCTATGGCCTCTTCCATTGCACTCTAGTACATCTCCCTTGTATAGACCAAGTGTTAGCTATGATTAAATTATGCTCTGTGCAAAATTCTACCAGACGACTTCCTTTTTCACTCCTTCCGAGCAGTTCATATTCATCTACTACTTTTCCCTGTCTTCCTTTTTCTACTATCGAATTCCAGTCCCTCACTGCTAATTAATTTTCGTCTCCCTTAACTATCTGAATAATTTCTTTTATCTCATCATACAATTTCCTCAAACTACTCCTCTTCTGCGGAGCTAGTTGGTATATAAACTTGTACTACTGCGATGGGTGTGTGCTTCGTGTCTATGTTTTCTACAATAATGCGTTCAATATGCTGTTCGTAGCACCTTACCTGTGTTCATATTTTGTTATTCATTATTAAACCTACTCCTGCATTACCCATATTTCATTTTGGATTTATAATCCTGTATTTACCTGACCAGAAGTCCGGTTCTTCCTGCCACCAAACTTCACTAACTCCCACAATATATATGGCTTTAACCTATACATTTCCCTTTTTAAATTTTCTAACCTACCTGCCCCATTAAGGGATCTGACAATCCAAACTCCGATCCGTAGAACGCCAGCTTTGTTTCTCCTTATAACGACATCCTCTAATTAGTCTTCACCCGTAGATCCGAATGGGGGAGTAATTTACCTTTGTAACATTTTACCCAAGAGGAAACCATCATAATTTAGCTATATAGTATAGCTAGATGCCCTGGGGAAAAATTGCGGCTGTGGTTTCCCCTTGTTTTCAGCCGTTGGCAGTACTATCACAGCAATACCGTTTTGGGTGAAGTTACAAGGTCAGATCAGTCAGTCATTCAGAGTGGTGCCTTGCGAGTACTGAAAAGGAACCACACCTTTCCTGGCGTCTCAACAGATACCTGTAGTGGTTAATAAAAAAGTAAAAGAGAAGAAAAGAAAAGGTTGAAAATGTGGGAAGAAATTGTGAATAAAATGGGGGTTTTAAAATCGTTAATGACCGTGAAAAAGGGAAAGAATGAAATGAAAATCGGACTTCGTATTACAGAAAAGCTATCGGACTTCGTGATTCGGAAAAGCTATTGTTGGGGTGGTCCTTGTGGCGTTTCTGAGCAAAAGACAAACAAGTATTTGAAAGAGAACAGAGAATAACAAAATGTGATTAACAGGGGAAATGGCGTAGATAAGAGTATATTCCTTACCATGTTAACATGTCTTCTCTCGTGCGGCGTTCAGGTCTTGTTCTCCAACAATCTCCTGCTTCATTTCTGCATCAAAAAGTCGTAGCTGCTCCAAAATCTGGCAGTAAATTTCATCGTCCAGGAATTACTAATGTCTACGAATGAATACCATCTTGATATTGAATTCAATGTATTTTACGGCTGCTTCCATCCTCCAAATTATGTCTGCACATCAATAAGTTTTTACGTCTGAATCATACAAAGACTAGCTAGTGATTGAAGTTAAGCTTTCGCTCTCAAGAGACAATAGCAGGTTGAAAACAAAAAGAGTTACAATTTTTGTACCTTCATTGTCTTATAAGTATTTTCTCTGCCGTCGAGCTCTCATACAGCTGCGGTATAATTTATATCTGCGGGAACGAGTGTAGCGCGGCGAAATTCAAGGCACTCAGTGAGCGTGCGTCTCGCGAAACTGATCGGTTTGATGATAGATTGTCTTGATTCGGATTGAATATGAAATAGAAAAGCTCCAAGGCCGTATGATGACGAATCTGTGGCTAGGCAAAAATCTGTCATTTCAGGGTGGCAGAGGAGGAGTGCATTCACCAATGCATCTTTAATAGCCTGAAAATCAGCTTGACAAAAATCTGTTCATCTCCAAATTGCGTTCTTTTTCAGTAGAGTTATCAGGTGAGAGCTGTTCAGAAGCTGTTGTGAAACAAACTTCCGAAAGAAAGAAGATAATCCTAAGATTGCTTTCAACTGTTTGCGGTTTTGTGGAGGAGGGAAATTACGAATAGCATCAATCTTCTTAGAATCGGGACGAATGCCTTCCGGCGAGATAATATGGCCTAAAAACTTGATTTCACGCCTTCCTACTTTGGACTTCGAAAGATTTACTGTGACTTCAATTTGTGAAAATTTAAATAAAATCTGCTGTAACAGATCAATATGTTCCTCCCACGTATTTGTTGCCTCGACAGTGTCATAGACGTAGGCCGTGACGTGTGACAACAAACACGGGCCGAGAACGGCGTCAAGCGCCTCAGTGAACACGCCCGCGCTTACGCGCAAACCAAAAGGCAACACACAAAACTGATAACTGCGTCCTTCACAAGGAAATCAGTGTATTTAAGACTGTCATTGTGAAGGGACACCTGCCAGTACGATAAGCGGAGGTCAATATTAGTTAGGTACTGTGCATTATAAAATTTTCGCAACTGTTCGTCCAAGTTGACGGGTCTTGTGTTAACAGGTATAATAATTTTGTTGATTTCACGTGCGTCTAGCACCATTCTGACATTGCCATCTTGCTTGCCTAACGCCAGGATAGAACTGCAATAAGGGGAATGTGATTTTTTTATGACACACCAGATCAACATACGCTCGATTTCACGTAAAACTACAGGTTTCTTCGCCCATGGAATATTATAATGTGTCCTACAATAAGTCTTATGTGGCTTAACATCAATTTTGTAGCTATAACCTCTGATTACACGAGGCCTCTCACTGAAAACTTGTGCATAATCACACAATAATTTGTACAATTCTTCTTGCTGTTGTTTCGTTAAATAGTTAGATTCAACTAATTTCTGATACAATAAATCCTGCTCAATCTCCTGATAGTCTGAATCTTCAAGTGTTAAATTACATACACTAACTATGGAAGGATATAACAATTCAAATTGACTTACTTCGTAATGTTTTTGTCGTCGTACAATCGTCTTGTTTAGTTCAACATTGATTAGTTTTTCTCCTACAGATAAATGACATATGCCATTACTTAAATCTGTGATTTCTTTGTGCTCATTCAAGAAATCCATCACTAGGATGCAGTGTACAATATGCTTGTCTACAATCAGAAAATTACACTTAAACTGTATATTGGAAAATGTGAAGTTAACAAGCGCTTGCATGCATATGTTCTTAGATTTAGTACCTGTGGCACTAACCATGTGGCAATTCTCTACTGGTAAAGTAGGTATGTTTATAATTTGTTTCAATTAATTATAGAATGCGGTTGACATCACACTTGCAGCAGCACCAGTATCGAATAAAATTTCTACATCATAATCGTTAAACTTAACCCAGGGCGTAGCTTGTATGAATTCATAACACAACTTTCTGATTTATTGTTTTTCTCGTCGGTTAATTCCTGTTCTGCTGCCATTTTGTCGTCGTACCTGAGGAAACAAACCGTCTCAGCCATTGCGCTCTTACAACACCTACGACCGAAGCACGAGCGCTTAGCTCTGTCGTCGACTGTTTTCCGTCGTCAGCTGTGCTTGGCAGGGTTCATTGACAAGCTCCACTATGTTTACATTCCGGCCGGTTGGCGCCCACGCGTCAGCTGATGACGCGCCGCCGGCCGCGGTGGCCGTGCGTTTCTAGGCGCTTCAGTCTGGAACCGCGAGACTGCTACGGTCGCAGGTTCGAATCCTGCCTCGGGCGTGGATGTGTGTGATGTCCTTACGTTAGTTAGGTTTAAGTAGTTCTAAGTTCTAGGGGACTGATGACCTCAGATATTAAGTCCCATAGTGCTCAGAGCCATTTGAACCATTTTGATGACGCGCCGCGATTGTTACTGCTACTTCGTGGCGGGGAGTGCATAACTGTACTGAGGAACGGCGGCGAATTTCGTGGAGGATTATGATTTGTCATGCGTGAATTTTTTGTGTTCCACATATTCTGTCGGTGATTGATGGGATTGTTGTTCATACAATGTAAGCTTTCACGACCGGTATTGTCTTCACTTAAAACTTCCGGGCTGATAGGCCGTGGTCGAAGTATAAAACACTCTCCTGACGTTTCGTCTCCGACTGCGGGAGACATCCTCGGAGGTAAAGCGGCGAACTGCGAAGAGAACTCGACGAAGCGCTGATTATATAGGCAGTACAGAGGGCGCCACAGTCGATCACGTGGCGTCGGCTATGAGATTGTCTCTGGTAATGCCAACATTCTCGATTGAAAGTAATCGATCGTCACGCTTGCGGTGCAACGCTGACATCCAAATTTTATCCAGTTTAACACCTTCGTCTTTCCTGTTAAAATTATTACGATGTTTATCAATCTCGATAGCCTCTCTATACAAGCGTGCATAATAATGCGAGGTTTTTGATATGACGCTCGTCTCGCTGAATTTTATTTCATGATCACCTTCCTGGTAAACATGTTCCGCTACGGCCGATTTATCCGCGTGACCCAGGCGGCAATTCCTCTTATGTTCAACAAGACGGGTGTTCACACTTCTTTTTGTAGTACCGATGTAAACCTGTCCACAACTACAAGGAATTTTATATACCCCGGGTGTAGCCAAAGGGTCTCGTGCATCTTTTGCCGACCTTAAAAATTCTTTTATTTTTCTGGTGGGTCTGAAAATAGTTTCCACTCCATACTTGCCTAAAACTTTCCCAATGCGGTCTGTGACTTTACTAATGAACGGAAGGAAAACTTTGCCCTTGGACGACTGTTGTTCGTCGTTACTCCTGATTCTCTGCCTAGACCGAAGTGCTCGATCTATATCCTTGCTAGAATAGCCATTCTTCACGATCGTTGACCGTAGATGTCCAATCTCATCTTTTAAATAAACAGGTTCACAAAGTTTGTACGCCCTGTCTACCAAAGTTTTCATTACACCTCTTTTTTGTCTAGGGTGGTGGTTTGATTCTTTGTGTAGATAACGATCAGTATGTGTGGGCTTTCTATGCACCTTATGGCCCAACGTTCCGTCCCGTCGTTTAATCACAGACACATCCAGGAAGTTCAATTGCCCATTCCTTTCCGTCTCCATAGTGAATTGGATTTTCGGATTAACGCTGTTTAAATGTGTCAGGAAGGCATCCAGCTCCTCTGCTCCGTGTGTCCATACTACGATCGTGTCATCGACGTAGCGATACCATCTGGCTGGTCTCTTACTGGCAGTCTGCAACGCCCGTTGTTCAAAAGTCTCCATAAATAAGTTAGCCACAGCAGGACTGAGAGGACTGCCCATAGCCACCCCGTCAATCTGTTCATAAAAGTCATTATTGTATTGAAAGTAGGTTGTGGTGAGGCAGTGTCGGAATAATGCCACAATATCGGTAGGAAAAATATCCGCTATGCATAAGATAGCTCCGTTTACCGGAATCATGGTAAATAATGACACAACGTCAAAACTGACGAGGTTATCATCCGGGCCCACGCTCATTTCCTTTAACTTGTCAATGAAATGAGCTGCCTTATATTGATAGGACGGACAGTCATATTACAAAACGGCGGATAAATCGGCCGTAGCGGAACATGTTTACCAGGAAGGTGATCATGAAATAAAATTCAGCGAGACGAGCGTCATATCAAAAACCTCGCATTATTATGCACGCTTGTATAGAGAGGCTATCGAGATTGATAAACATCGTAATAATTTTAACAGGAAAGACGAAGGTGTTAAACTGGATAAAATTTGGATGTCAGCGTTGCACCGCAAGCGTGACGATCGATTACATTCAATCGAGAATGTTGGCATTACCAGAGACAATCTCATAGCCGACGCCACGTGATCGACTGTGGCGCCCTCTGTACTGCCTATATAATCAGCGCTTCGTCGAGTTCTCTTCGCAGTTCGCCGCTTTACCTCCAAGGATGTCTCCCGCAGTCGGAGACGAAACGTCAGGAGAGTGTTTTATACTTCGACCACGGTCTATCAGCCCGGAAGTTTTAAGTGAAGGGGATTGTTGTTGTTTTGGTGGTAATTGTGTCTGTTATATGGCATGTACCTGTCAAAGTAGCCCGGGTTTTACCGGTTATTCTCACGTCTCCTATTACGGTTGTTGTTTTACTGTCTGTGATTTTCATTTTGCATGTAGTTACCATTTTGATATGGGTGATAATAATTGTTATTATCATTATTCCACGAATTACTGCGGTTGTTCCTACCGTCATACACGTTTCCATTTGAATATGTTTCGCGCGCAGACATCGTATTGTGTCGCGGCGCGGACGGATGGTTCCACCAACCACCGTCACTACGGTTCCTTTGGGGTGGGTGCTGATTTTGGTTACTAATATGAGTAAAATTTGAATGGCGTGAATCGCCTGTGTAAGCTACGTCCATTTGATCTAAGAAGTTTAAGAAAGTCTTACTGTCATTCTCCGGAACTCCTATTAATCTTTAAATTGTCAATAACCGCTGGCAAGTCGGCTGGTTTGGACCAGTACAGTGTCTTGTCTAGATACATCACAAAGTATTGTCCTAATGTTTCTTTTTTAGGGTCTGTTGTGTACATAGTTCCGCGTAGTCAGTGCGTACACAACTTTCCCACTAGAGGGCGCGCCACTAAGCACAACAGCGCAGTCGCAGCACTCGTCCGTCTCCGCACTACGAGATGGCGCTGTCTTAGAGACGGACCAAATTCTGCTTCCGCCGATCCGCGCATTAATGTGTAATGCAGTCAATGAGAATGCTGCTAATAGAACCTTTTCTCCTCGTGGATCACACTCGCGCAGTGATACCTGAACGTGCGAGGTATTATAATGAGTGTACAGACCTCCGATTAGTCAGTCTGCATTTTTCTGCCCCAGTGTGTACCAGTCTGCATTAGTCTGTACCAGTCTATAGTCAAGTTTCAGTCAGCGCCTGATAAGATTATCATATTCCTGTACATAGCCTGGCCGTGCAGTTCTGGCGCTGCCGTCTGGAACCGCGGGACTGCTACGGTCGCATGTTCGAATCCTGCCATGGGAATGGATGTGTGTGATGTCTTTAGGTTAGTTAGGTTTAAGTAGTTATAAGTTCTAGGGAACTTATGACCTAAGATGTTGACTCCCATAGGGCTCAGATCCATTTCAACCTTTTTTTTTTTTTTTTTTTTTTGTACGTAGCCATGAAGAGAAATGTATAGACACTTTGTCAAGTATCAGAGATTTGTGAGAATAAGATTAACGTACAAAGACCAAAGGAACTTAAGATTGTCAATTGTAAATAGCAAATGGTTCAAATGGCTCTGAGTACTATGGGACTTAACATCTTAGGTCATCAGTCCCCTAGAACTTAGAACTACTTAAACCTAACTAACCTAAGGACACCACACACATCCAAGCCCGAGGCAGGATTCGAACCTGCGACCGTAGCAGTCCCACGGTTCCGGACTGCAGCGCCTAGAACCGCACGGCCACCGCGGCCGGCTGTAAATAGCATCCAGAATCAAGATAAGTAAGGTTTATGATTGTTATTATTTTAATAAATGTGTGTGAAAATTAATCAAGTTCTGTTTAAAGTTGGTCACCATCAATCTGCTACTCTAAGCGTGCAAGTGGTATTTCTATCGTCTGACCTAACGGCAGAAGATAAACACGCCACGATAAGACCACGAGACATATTGCTGACACTCGCCTACTTCGCTAGAGCGACAAGTCAAATAATCTGCTTGTGTGTGTACCGAAGGTCTTACAGTACGCACACCACAGGGTCATAGGTCTCGGTGTTGCAAACTTCTCTCCTTAGACTCTGTTGCTCATTCTCGGACCAGAATTCGTCCAGGAAGGCTTGTTCGAACTGCTCAAACGTAAGGCACCGCCATTTCATAGCGGCACCCCACTTAGCTGCTCATCCTCTCATGAGATTGGTGACGTATCTGATTTTATCGACTTCTTACCAACTACGTGGAGAAACACCGTCAAATGATCTAATAAACACAATAGGGCGGACTTTGTGCTTGTCCTCACTGGAAAATGTCTGTAAATACCCATGCCTTACAACAAACGTGTCATCGGCCATGCCGGTTGGCATAACTGTATTGATGTGGTTTGTGTCACTTAGGTGTTGTACCGTAATATTGCTCGTTTGGTGGAAAATGTTGCGGCACATTGTAATTTTGATTGGAAATGGGTGATTCCACAATAGGTGTTCTGTCTGTGTCATTATCCATGGGATTAGCTGTTCTGTCGTTCCCTGACGATGCGTTTGCACTAATCGCCAAACACGGCACAACATTGTCTCGTAATTTTGTCACTTCGTCTTCTATGTGTTTTATCTCGTCTTTAACATGTGTCTTTGTTTGTCAAAGTATGTCCTGTGCAATTGTTTCAAGTTTTTTGTCCTGGTAGTCGTCACACAATTTACATTCATGTACGATTCTTTCGGCCATGTTGGAGTCGTTGTTTAGTGACGCGAGGTCCGCTCGGTCTTCTAATTTTTCTATCTTTTCTTTGAGGTGGGTTTGTTCAAGAACTACCATTGTGTGCTATTGGGTAATATTTCCCAGTTCTTCAGTCAGTTTTTCTTGGGAGAAGCTAGCTGAAGTGTGGGCCTGAGCTAATTCTTCCGCACGGGTGTTCACTTCCTCCTGCACATTAACTATTTGAGTTAACTGATTCTCACATCGGGTGATACTGTTTTTTGTTTCATGTGTGAATGCAACCAAAGTTTCTTAAGTTTCTTACTGTTTAGTGACTCGGTCGGGCAGTGTATCAAATCCCTGGCTGAGCTGTTGAGTGGTGTTATTTAATTCCGTCATCTGTTTTGTCGCTCGTTCAAAATTTCCGGTCATAGTACGGTTTAATACGTCAAATTTTTCGTCGCTTTTGTCTAGCCTTTGTTTAAAGTCACGCCCGAGTCTGTTAAATTTTGTGTCAAAGTCTTGTCCGAGTCCGTCCAGTTTTGCGTCAATTTTCTGACTAACGTCTCGTTTCACGTCTGCAAATAACTCTAATAGTCGGTCCAGTTTGTCAGTCTCCTGTGTCCGATTTGTGTCACGTTGCTGAATTTGTCTCATATTCGGTTCTGACATTGGTGTTAACAATGGCGATGACGGTCTAGTCTCGCGTTCATTCCATATTTCGTCATTTAAAGTGTATCACGGTATAAGTGTATATTTTTTATTTTTATAATTATATATTCTATGATTTTTGTTTGGATGGCTTTAAATATTGTGGGCTAGCATGAAACTTTTAATTAACTTATACCGCGATAACACTCCTACGGACATCGGCTGCCCCGGAGTACGTACGATATAATATTTGTTAAACACAGCGCGCGACTCACCGCCTTCTAGTAAATAGTTTGCGTGAGCGCTGCTATTCAGAAAATAAAATATGCGTATTCTTACGCAAACTGTAACTATTAATATGAATCTCAGGGGCTACTGGTTATTTATGTACCAAATTACACAAAGATTAACTGAGATATTGCGTAATGTAATGATTTTTAATATTTCTTTTTCGTTATTTACAAGGCAAAACTGAAGAGAATCTCGTCTGCCGTTAGGCGGCCAAAATTAAACATACTGTACTCACTCAGTATTCTAAATATTAATGAACGAAACCTAATTTGACTCTTTTTAACTTTGAAATTAATGAAAGATCAAAACTAAGGAGTCTCTCTCATTTACATTTAATATTATGGTATGAAATTTTAATGAAATAATACAGTCAGCGTAATGGCTGACTAAATCCTGCTAGGGGGGATGAGCTCCCTGAACTACGAAGTCCTGTAAAAACTTTGTTAATTATAATTAATGGTTGCAATCATGAGAGGTGACAACTAAGTCTAAATAATACACACTTTCTAATGATAATTTCTATTAAATTTTTCAAAATACAGATAAAACTTACGTTACTTATCAGACAGCACTACAATGGCGGTCTACCGCTAGAAGCAACAAAACAGGAGAGCTAGTTCAATCAAAGCATTGTCTCTGATCTTCATGGCCTATGTTACACAGAGATTATACATAAAAAAACTGTGTTTTGTTAATTATATCGATATTTGTGTTTTGATAATAACAACTTACGTTCTTTACTATTTGTTATTCATCGCACACACGTACAGAGTCTTGAAATAATTTATAATTCACACGTCTCATAACAAAAACTTCCTTTCCCTTTCTCCAAATGTCAATTTATGTGACTTACCGTCACAAGTCGCTGTCTGCGTATTATCACAAATGTTGCGAGTTTGAGGCAAAACCATTGCATTGATCTATGAAGTCGTCCATGGAGGGAAACGCGGACTTTCTTGTTGGTTGAACGATGAATCTAGTTCACTTAACTCATCTGCCGAAACTATCTCGACCTTACCGCGTTCCATTGTAATAAGATATACAATCGTAAATCCAAAACGGGATAATATAAGTCTGATCAATAAAGATTTGACTCAAATTTTGGTTGAAATATTTTCTCGTCAATGTAAATGATTGCTCTATTGCAACAATGGTTTGAGAAAGATGCAGCAGGGCGGGCAAAATTTTTCATAACAAATGACTGGTTCAAATGGCTCTGAGCACTATGGGACTAAACATCTATTGTCATCAGTCCCCTAGAACTTAGAACTACTTAAACCTAACTAACCTAAGGACATCACACAACACCCAGTCATCACGAGGCAGAGAAAATCCCTGACCTAACAAATGACTGTTTGGCGTTCAAATTAACGATCTTCATATGCTAGAACAATACTATAATTACCACAAACTACAATAGAGACAGATAAATTTTGGAAAAATCGAGAAGAAAACTACAGGATGTGTAGAAAGGGAAAAATTGATTCTGCAGTTGACTATTGAATGTTTGAATGAAATATAATTGTGTAGCTCACCATTAAATTTTCTGTCCTGCAGCGGCTGGTCAATCACTTCTGCGTAAATCGCATTCGTCAAAATGGATTTTCTTAATACATCTCCATCGGATAATCACCAAAAGATGTCAAAATAACAGTTTTGTATCAATATATGCCATGAAAAGAAAAACAGATTGAATTAGTTACAAAAATTCTTACAATATTGTTGTATAATCACTTGCTTAGGTACAATGAAGTTGGTCTTTTAGTTACCCATTAAACTTCAGGATTTTTGGTTATTCTCTGTTGGGAAAAAATACAAATTAAAGTTTCGAATTTGCTCAAAAACGACACATCCGAAGAATGCGTCCTGTTGCGGGAGCCAGTTGCTTAATAAAAAAAGAAAAGGAGAAGAAAAGAAAAGGTTGAAAACGTGGGAAGAAATGGTGAATAAAAAGAGGGCTTTAAAGTCATAAATGATCGTGAGAAAGTGAAAGAATGAAATGCAAATCGGACTTCGTATTACAGAAAAGCTATCGGACTTCGTAATTCGGAACAGCTATTGTTGGGGTGGTCCTTGTGGCGTTTCTGAGCAAAAGACAAACCAATTCGCACTACAAAAATTATTTGAAAGAGAACAGAGAATAACAAAATGTGATTAACAAGAGAAACGGCGTAGATAAGAGTACATTCCTTACCATGTTAACATGTCTTCTCTCGTGCAGCGTTCAGGTCTTGTTCTCCAACAATCTCCTGCTTCATTTCTGCATGAAAAAGTCGTAGCTGCTCCAAAATCTGGCAGTAAATTTCGTCGTCCAGTAATTACTAATGTCTACGAATGAATACCATCTTGATATTGAATTCAATGTATTTTACGGCTGCTTCCATCCTCCAAATTATGCCTGCACATCAATAAGTTTTTACGTCTGAATCATACCAAGACTAGCAAGTGATTGAAGTTAAGCTTTCGCTCTCAAGAGACAATAGCAGGTTGAAAACAAAAAGAGTTACAATTTTTGTACCTTCATTGTCTTATAAGTATTTTCTCTGCCACCGAGCGTTCATACAGCTGCGACGGTATAATTTATATCTGAGGGAACGAGTGCAGCGCGGTGAAATTCAAAGCCCCGCAACGCACCCCTGCTTTGTGGTTGCACCTACGGTACAGAGCTACAGCTATATGCATCACAGAGACACGCCGGCCTCCGCTCCAACAGCAGAGTCCATACTTCATGGGGTGTGGTGGTGAGAGGAGGGGGGGGGGGGGGGGTGAGGTAAAGATGTACGATGCGAAGCTGACGGTTTTCAAAGGTTGGTCTTTGGTTAGTAAGACGTGTCTTGAGAACTTACTGAAGCTTGTATCTTGACGGAGATGGAATTGTGTGTTAAAATTGTGGGAGATGTTTGAAATACCGGGATGGGACGAATATATGATGAACATCTTGTGCGGTTCTCCAAGTGCTTGTAGGTGCTTCTTGCAGTATTAATGATTTGGTGGACAATATTTGCCAGAAGAGAAATGCAAAAGTTATTGCAAAGTTGGCAAATAATATTAAACTTACCAGAATGAGATTTTCACTCTGCAGCGGAGTGGGCGCTGATATGAAACTTCCTGGCAGATTAAAACTGTGTGCCCGACCGAGACTCGAACTCGGGATCTTTGCCTTTCGCGGGCAAGTGCTCTACCAACTGAGCTACCCAAGCACGACTCACGCCCCGTCCTCACAGCTTTATTTCCGCACACACCACTGCAGAGTGAAATTCTCATTCTGGAAACATCCTCCAGGCTGTGGCTAAGCCATGTCTCCGCTATATCCTTTCTTTCAGGAGTGCTAGTTCTGCAAGGTTCGCAGGAGAGCTTCTGTAAGGTTTGGAAGGTAGGAGACGAGATACTGGCAGAAGTAAAGCTGTGAGTACCGGGCGTGAGTCGTGCTTCGGTAGCTCAGATGGTAGAGCACTTGCCCGCGAAAGGCAAAGGTCCCGAGTTCGAGTCTCGGTCGGGCACACAGTTTTAATCTGCCAGGAAGTTTCATATCAGCGCACACTCCGCTGCAGAGTGAAAATCTCATTCTGGAAACATCCCCCAGGCTGTGGCTAAGCCATGTCTCCGCTATATCCTTTCTTTCAGGAGTGCTAGTTCTGCAAGGTTCGCAGGAGAGCTTCTGTAAAGTTTGGAAGGTAGGAGTCGAGATACTGGCAGAAGTAAAGCTGTGAGTATCGGGCGTGAGTCGTGCTTCGGTAGCTCAGATGGTAGAGCACTTGCCCGCGAAAGGCAAAGGGGCCGAGTTCGGGTCTCGGTCGGGCACACAGATTTAATCTGCCAGGATGTTTCAATACTAAACTTATATCAAACTTTCTGAAAACAGTATCAGAATACCATGTGGTTGTAAGAGCTTCTGACAATGCTCACCTGTGTGAAATTTGCCCCCAGGAAGGGGTACTATTCTTTCCCTGCAGACATGTTACTGTTTGCATTAAATCTAGACCTACCCTTTCCTCGTGGGCTGTGTGTGAGAGACAGGCTATACCTACAGTAACAGCGTTTTTGACGAAGGAAATGATTTGTAAGAGATTCAACTATTTTGTGATGTGTTTTTTACACTTTGTTAGTATACACCGTGAAGAATAAAACATTATCGTTAGAATTGATTCTTTTCTTATTCTTTTACTGACATCAGCCATACTTAGGTCTGTTCTTAAAATAATATCTATGATTGCTCCGTGATTTGTGTTGAAGTATCGGTGATTTTTTTAGTGTTGATTTATAGAACTAGCATATAATACAACTGTTATGTCAATGTATGCAGTTTTCCATTACGTTAACAAATATCATTTCGTTCCCCTGGTAGAGTACTGTCGTTAAGACATGTGCTGCACAATTCCATATGATCCAGTAACAACTGTTTTGTGACTCGTACACCCGACATAGCTAGTAACGACTGGATTATGTGTCGGATTGTATTACAAGAAGAAACTAAAATCTGCTTCCTACAGCTATGCGCCATATTACTTTAGTATAAAGCATCACACAGCACATGTAATCGGAATTGGTCGTTGAAGATGTTTGGTTTTTTAATGTATGCACCATATGGGGCAGAGTAGGATGATGTCTTAAATCAGTACTTTAGTAATTGGAAGACTGTCCATTCTAAAGACATTGTATCACTTTCCATAATAAGGCACATGGTGTATTTTAGAAGACGTTAGTATGGATGAAGTGTTAATATAAACATTTCACCTATATCAGAACTGGCTGATATTCAAACTGAATTGTCTTCCATAGATACTTGCCTAAGGATTCGAGAAAAAAACGCTAGATTTCCTTTTTCGTCAGACGAGATTTGTGCGATTACATAGCTTTCGGGCGAACTCTTTACATACTCCTCCGCTACGAAGAACCTGGTTTGTGAGCACTGATTTATAACTATGGAAGTGGATTTTTCTCGTTTGATCTGTCTAAGTGCTAGCGATAGGGAAGCACATTTCAAAAATCAGTATGGGAAGTAAATCATGCAGAAGACTGTAATGTTAATGAATTATTTGTTAATGGTGGCAGGGCGTACCCCACACAGCATGATTGTACTTAAATACCCTGACAATCGTTTGGAACCTCCGATTCTATTCAGTGTCAAGACTTCGGACTTTTTTTCTTTCTGAGTGGATTATATATCGAAATCTGGATGGAGTCTGTATGTAGGTATATGGTACGTATTATTGTTGTTTTAGTGAAACATTTGTTATGGTGGGCTAGGGTACCGCACAAAGCATCACTCTAATCAAATAGCATTTACTTACGTTTGGAGACTATGCAGCAGTATTTGGCAATGATTTGTTGTATGTTTCGAATGCTAAATTTAATGCATCCAAAAGCTGCTGGAGTGAACTTCCCTTGATCTTAGAATGTCTGTGTGACCGAAATCACATGCATCACATACCACAGATCTGGTTTCACTCCACTAAAACACATACCGCTTTCTGCAGAAAACGTATGTGCATGATACGTTGATGCTTTAGAAATACGGTCTGCGATGACTCTCGAGTGATGAATTTCGAGCTGTTAATTGTAACGTAGCAACACCACACATAGTGAATAATACTACTGCTGTCAGAGATAGGAATTCCGAAACAGAGTGTGACGTACTTAGTTGTCAGCTGCCAGTCGATACACCCATATATCTCTGCCACACAGCTTTTCCATTCTGTCTCAGTGAGCCTCATCTTCGTACCTCACCATAAATTCTCAGCTTCCAATATAACTTGGAGGTCAATATCTGGTGCTATCCTGACATTAACGCGCATAAATCTATTTGTGGTTAAATAATACGTACAGGTAATGGTAACATCAATCTGACAACTCAACACTACTAGTCGTTGTTCGCCAGTCGTGTCAGACCACATCAGTTCGTATTATGTGGTTGATATGTGCACCCACTATAAAGTGAAACTCTGGTGCCGCCTCGATGTTATTATCACTCGCCCAGTACTCAAGAGTTTTTCCACATTTTGTAAGTACTGCTCAAATAAAGTGCCTGTGTCATTCTGCGTGCTTCTGTAGCGGTAACCGAAGCAGTGAAGCAGTATTCTAGGTCTTTTCCAAGATACATACACTTCCTGATGGATATTAAGGTCTTCTTCAACGCTTATCAGTGTTTACCTAAGAAGTGGTTTTCACAAAATAGGAAAGAGAAGCTTTCTCGGAGATGCTAGAAAATGGTCGCTTTATGTGTGGTACAGACAGATGGAAAAACATTTTAAATTACAGATCTGTGAAGGAAAATCGTGAAATCAACTGATGTTATGAAGAACTGATTCTGTAGCATTTGCACACGTTTAAAGGATTTCTCTCACCTCACTCTAGTGATCAGAATTGATTTAGATATTATACTCAAGCATGTAAACATAGTTCCACTACCCTTCATCATTTGATTATGTGCACCCTCGACTGCCGTCCAGACAGTTTACGGAAAAAGAGAAAATGGCCCTTTCATAAGAAGAATAGGATTGTTGGATAGCATTAAACCACCGTCAGCATTTTCGTATTACGTGTGTTCTGCTACGGATATTTATGATTCATATAATCAAAGGTGCACATCGCTACCAATAGTCGGCTGTTTAGTTTTTTGGAGAAGATATTACGACACTCTGGAGACAGTATTCCTTCCCATATAACGCAGAATCGTCACCCTGAAGACAGACGACAATCACAGCATAATTCTGTGCTGAGTTCCAAGATATTACAACATGAGTCAAATACAGAATATTTATGTGGGACTTAAGACAGAATAAGTGATTATTATTTGCTGCAAACCAGTAACACTATTGGCATATCAGAACTGCACTTATTTATGCTAAAATCTGATCCTGTGGTGTTTTATCCTACAACAAACACACGCGCATACATACACACACACACACACACACACACTCGCATTGGTAATGGCATATTCTGTAAAGGAAGATGCTATTACGACCGAATTTAGAGTGCACAATAAACAGATTTGGAACGAACTCATAGACATCTTGTTTGAATCAAAACATTTATTTCTCAGTCAGATGAAAGTGTGGTGATACGTGAAATTCGCTTCTTTCGATAAAATTTTCACTTTTGGCACACAGTTGTGTGAGTTGCCTTTGATACCTTAGTGAGCTGTGAATGATTAAGCTACCTGTCTACAGTGTAGGTTCTGTAAAATTTACCAATAATATTTTGCTAAATAAAAGCCAACGATTGACCTGTAATCGGTGGAATGGAAGTGGTAAATTCTCGCATAGTCACACCCGAATAAAGATATGAAACGGAAGACGCCGCTATGCTCAGTATTGTGTGTATATCTGACATTGCTACAACAAGTACTGCTCCTCGCACTAATTTGCTGGGAAGCAAGAGGAACGCTTCTACTTTACTGTATTCTTAGGGAAACCCAGGTCTGTAGACTCACACGTGCTTAGGATGAGGTGGTCAGCAGACAAGTATTTTGCTGTTGTTCATTGGCTCAGCCTTTCCATCATATCTCGAAAATATAACTCAGAACGTTTCGGTCTGCATGTAGGAGCACGGGAAGCACATTGTTCAACACTATGCTATGTACCGCACTGATATTCAAGTGCTTAGTCCTTCCATTAACGATAGGATGGCTTTTGAGTGTCTGGAATTATTAAAAGCTGAATGCTCATTTCTCGGAAGACCGACAGCAAATAATAACTGCAGTACTACTGAAGGGATGTCCCTGCAGGTATTACTTCTTCCTGCTGTAGATGTTGTTTGCTAGAGCGAGAGCTTCTAGCGTTAACAGCAGAATGCTCAATTTCTCGGTAGATGGTCATATTATTACTGGAGGCTGCTGTTGAAAGGGCTTCCCTGTTTATTGACAATGGGAAGGCTAGGGAGCTGTGACCGAAATATCCCATAAAGGACATCGTCTGTGAAAGTGCTTGACAGACTTCTTTATTTGCGAATGGAGGGGGGTGCTGGGCGTTCGAAAACATCCAGTAGCTTGTTTCCTGCGCATTTGCGTCTACTATTACAGACCAGCGGCAGCCGATAGAAGAAGAAACTTGAGTCGATAAGAGGATCATGTATTAGAGTCAAAATTTAAAAGATCTGTTGAAGACTTGACCTACAAATAAAGCACAAGAGATGAATAAAATCCCGTCGGAATCTCTAAAATCATTATGGGGGAAAAGACAACCAAACGACTGTTAAACTTGGTGTGTAGAATCTATCAGACTGGCAACGTATCATCAAACTTTCTGAGATATATCAGCCACACAATTCCGAAAATAACAACGGCACACGATGCAAAAACTATCGCCCAAACAGGTTAACATCTCATGCAATCAAATAAGATTAATATACAGAAAAATGGAGAAAGAAAATGTGGAACTGTGGCGGCATGATTTCGATGTGTAGGGCAAATGTAGTTACACATAAGCATCCGTCGTGTACATGAGGTAGTAGAGTGAATAAATATAAAACCATGATTTCACTGAATGTTGCTGATGATTCATTAAAAACTACAATTTCAGAATCGGGATGACATAAATTAGGAATGTATATATGTACACTTATTAATACCCACTAACAGGTGTTTGCATACTTTTGATGGGATAATGTTACAGGTGCATGTGCGTTTTTCGTCAGGGTAATGGAGTTCCATATACTCTGAGGTGTGAATACTCAAGCTCAGCTCATTAATTTAGTGGGAATCAATAGGAACACTTCCGCAGGATGGTATTCTCAGCAGGAATTTTATTTAAAGGGAAATAGCTCTTACAGCCCCCCGAACTCAGGGGTTGTAATATCTTAGAACGACCGAGAGATGTGATTTGCTACAGAGGTGTGACTGACGCCAAAGCGTCCAGAGAAACACAGGAAAGTGTGTCATTGACTTTATTACATCGAAGGTAAACACCGGACCTCCTGCTGAATTCGGGGATGGCGCCACATACTGTGCATCCGTTGTTCAGCGCCAAAGGCAATGCTGGAATCTGCAGCATACATAGTGCTCCTCTTCATGTGATGGCTAAGTGGCCGCCATATGTGTTAGAGGCATCTGTAGCCTGAAACACAGCTGACTGCTCCGTCAAGCATGTCTCGTAGACCCCATGTAGAGTACTAAAGGGAAACAGCCGGTTGACATCGTTGTAGTGAGATTTAGTAGCTCCAACTGTTCAAACAGGGCAGCTTGTTCAGTAACGACAGACAGCTCTGCATCTGGGAGGCCATGAGTCTGTGCTCTGGCCCCGCCTATGCAGAGGGCAGCTTGCTGTCCACCGGATGTCACTCAGAGAGTCCTTGAGCCAGTGCAGCACCAAGGTGCAATGGGCCCCACCACAACTTGGCGCGTCCACACAGTGGACGTTGGAGGTAGTTTCAGCGGGCTAGTTGACCGCCATATCCATCACAAGAAGGTCGTCGTAGTTGGCCCGCAACATAACAATCATCAATCTCTCCAGTTCTGGACACAGACAGAATTGCAACACGACTGATTGATCTCAGCCTCTCGGCTTGCTTATTTATATGTCTTATCGCTACACCTCTGACCTAGTTCCTCTGGAGGGGACAACTGGAGTGCTCTTCAATAATTACAACGTCAGCTTCCCTCAGCCTCCTTCGGCTCCTAACAAAAAGTCACTAGGCGATGTACGGGTTCTTCACAGCATATCATCTCAGAATCGTTTGCCAAATATCCACACTGACAACGCCTGCCACCCGATGTGCCAATTGGACACTCAGTTACTACCTTCCAGCTATAACTGCGCAAAATTTACAAGTATTTGAGAAATCCATGATTGTACTTATTAGTGGCGCAGCATAGCTTTCAGGAGAGACGAACTGTATGATTTCGCCAAACTTTTAGCATTACCCATAGTTCTCAGAGCAATTTTTTGTGGACATACGATACTTTGTGGGGAGTCTCTCATAATTCAGTGCTACCTTGGAATAGTAAGAATTGGTATAAAATCCTATGACAGACTGACCACATATATCAGGAATGTTGTCTTTGATGGAATTGTGTGTGATGAATCATACTTGTGTTGGATCCTATGGAGACGTCTGAACAACGCACGTCCGATGCAGAGGCGTTTACATGACCTAGAATTGCCGGAGGCTTCACGCGCCCAGAATCACGAAGCACTCTATTGACGACAGTTCGGCTGGTCGTCGCTAGAGAGCGCGCATGTCCAAAAATGTGATGTGCACGTGTGATGCAGCAGTTCGTACAATGACCCCTGGGTGCGTTAAAGGTCATTCTGAGGTAATTTATCGTCTAAAAATTGGATTGTCAAATCGGTTACCATCCCCACTACTTTCGTAAAATATATCATACGATGTTTCTGTTGCCTAGGATACGAATTGCAAATCGTAAAACAGTATAAGCGTGTTCCTTTCTCAAATTCTGTTCCTATGAGATTCCTGTACATAGGAAGCATGGATTTATACCAGCACACTGTCTCAGCAGCCTTACCTCGGTCTTCAGCAAGGTCCTGAAATCCATCCTCACCCAACGCATCCACCTCCACCTCCACCAACACCACCTCCTTCTCTCTACCCAATGTGGCTTTCGGCTGTCCTTCTCTACCGATAACCTTCTTCTTCACCCTACTCATCACCTCTCCGAACAGTTAAATTCCCGTCGCTCCGCCATCTTCCCCTCTCTCGTCCTTCAGCGCTCCTACGACCGGGTATGGAATTCTGATCTTCTCTTCAAGCTCCAAACCTTCGCTCTTCCTATTAACTACGTCCGTCTGATCGACTCCTTCCTTTCTCACTGTCCTTCCTGTCACCTTCCATAACACGGATTCGTATACCTTCCACCCCTCCGCCGGTGTGCCCCAAGGTTCCATACTCTCCCCTCGTCTCTCCCTTCTTTACACAGCGGACATGCCATTGCCTTCATCCCCCTTACACCTTCTCCAATACTCCGATGACACCGCCTTCCTTGCCCTTGCCCCACCCTGCAACGCTCCCAGCACCTCCTTCAATCCCATCTTGACTGGTTCTTGGACAACATGGTTGTGGAGAGAAGCAGCGATTAGTATGATTAATCAATAATTCAAGAACAGTCTTAATCGCATTTATTATTGTTATAATACCGCCAACCGGTTTCAACCCGAAGTAGGGGTCATCTTCTGGGCGTTTACACCATTGGTCGACTGCTGGTGGTGTCACTCCTGTCTACATAACGGCAGTTGTCCTGCCTCCGTGAAGAGTTTGACGGCAGTTGTCCTGCCGTTATGTAGACAGGAGTGACACCACCAGCTGTCGACCAATGGTATAAACGCCCAGAAGATGACCCCTACTTCGGGTTGAAACCGGTTGGCGGTATTATAACAATAATAACCGCGATTAAGACTGTTCTTGAATTATTGATTGACCAGTTCACCAAGTAGTGTATCTAGTGGCTGCTCAAGCTCAATCCTTCCAAAACCAAGGCGATCATTGTCGGCAAAACCGCCCCTTCCTTCCGCCTCTTTGATTTTTATCTCACCATCTATGGCTGTCCTATTAACCTCACCACCAAGTACCTTGGCGTCACCCTTGACCGTCGCCTCTTCTGGACCCCCCAAACTCAGGACCAACCAAGCCAAGGCACACTCCCGACTCCACCTCCTCAAGTTCCTTCCTGGCTGCACGTGGGGTCTGGACCCCTCCACAATCCTTCACACCTACAAATCCCTCATCTGCCCCAACCTCCGTTATGCCCATCCAACCCGGATCTCTCCCCTCCTACCTTCTACAAGTCCCTTCAAATCCTGGAATGCCATGTGCTCCGCCTCGCCTATCACACCCACCTTCCTACCCCCATGTGGATCCTCTACGACTTAATTCCTTTCCGACACTTCCTCATCTTCCTTGAACAGTATGGTTCCTTTACACGTCCCATAAAATTGATCCCACTCACCTGCTTATCTCTCCGTCCTTTCCCACCCCTGTCTCCTGCTGCCCCTGCACATCTGCATCCCATGTGATCTCCATCTTACCACACTCCTTACCCTAGCCCAAGGTGGCTTGCCCCAACTCCTCCTTCCTGATGATGCCCTCATCCCCTCCATCTACCCCTTCTACCAGCTTTGATCCTCCCCTTTCTCCTCCTGTGTTTTCCCTCCAGGGCACCCTCTTTCCCATCTCCCTTCCTCCCCCTCCCCCTCCTCCCTCCCTCCCCTCCCCCTCCCTTCTTCACTCCCACTGGCTCCACCCCCTCCTTCCCACCCTCCTACCTCTCCCTTCCACCTGGAGGCAGGGTCCCCCCCTTTCATCAGTGAGTGTTTTGCAGATGATCATCACCAGTGTTTCCATGCATCAGTGTTTCTCTGTTGTGTGCTACAGTGTTTTCATCAGTGTTCTCCTACGTTCACGTCTCCAACTGGATGTCTTCGTCTGTTCACGTGGTGACACCCTGTATGTACAGTGCCTTCCATCAAACGACTTCTGATATATTGTGAATATGTTCATCATGTATTAGAATGCTTCTTATATGTGTCTCTGTCCTCTATGTCTATCTGTTGTTTCTCTTGGCCGAAAAGCGGCGTATGTAGGCTGCTGCCAGCCCGCCTCATTCAGGAATGAAATAACAATAAGGGAAAAAAATATAGCAGCATACCCCCTAAATTCTATAAGTCCCTCCAGATATTCGATCACCATGCACTCCGCCTCGCCTTCCATATACGCCTCCTGTCCCCCATGCAGATCCTCGACGACCTGATTCCTTTCCCCCATCTGTTCCTTATCCTCAAACATATCTGCATTCTCTACACCTCCAGCCGCCTTGATCCCCCTCATCCCCTAATTGCTCCTCTCCTCCTCAACCCCCGCCCTCTGTGGATCCTTAACTATTGTGTCCTCCCTACCCTTCACCTCTACACCCTTCATCTCGTTTCCCAAGGTGGCTTCCGTTGACCCCCCCCCTCCCGGATGATGCCCTCTCTCCCTCAATTTATCCCTCCTATCAGCTCTGGAATTTAAGGAGATGGGACCTGGATAAACTGAAAGAACCATAGGTTGTACAGAGTTTTAGGGAGAGCATAAGGGAACAATTGACAGGAATGGGGGAAAGAAATACAGTAGAAGAAGAATAGGTAGCTTTGAGGGATGAAGTAGTGAAGGCAGCAGAGGATCAAGTAGGTAAAAAGACCAGGGCTCTTAGAAATTCTTGGGTAACAGAAGAAATATTGAATTTAATTGATGAAAGGAAAAAATATAAAAATGCAGTTAATGAAGCAGGCAAAAAGGAATACAAACGTCTCAAAAATGAAATCGACAGGAAGTGCAAAATGGCTAAGCAGGGATGGTTAGATGACAAATGTAAGGATGTAGAGGCTTATCTCACTAGGGGTAAGATAGATACTGCCTACAGGAAAATTAAAGAGACCTTTGGAGATAAGAGAACCACTTGTATGAACATCAAGAGCTCAGATGGAAACCCAGTTCTAAGCAAGGAAGGGAAAGCAGAAAGGTGGAAGGAGTATATAGAGGGTCTATACAAGGGCGATGTACTTGAGGACAATATTTTGGAAATGGAAGAGGATGTAGATGTAGATGAAATGGGAGATACGATACTGCGTGAATAGTTTGACAGAGCACTGAAAGACCTGAGTCGAAACAAGGCCCCCGGAGTAGACAACATTCCATTGGAACTACTGACGGCCTTGGGAGAGCCAGTCCTGACAAAACTCTACCATCTGGTGAGGAAGATGTATAAGACAGGCGAAATACCCTCAGACTTCAAGAAGAATATAATAATTCCAATCCCAAAGAAAGCTGGTGTTGACAGATGTGAAAATTACCGATCAATCAGTTTAATAAGCCACAGCTGCAAAATACTAACACGAATTCTTTACAGACGAATGGAAAAACTAGTAGAAGCCGATCTCGGGGAAGATCAGTTTGGATTCCGTAGAAATACTGGAACACGTGAGGCAATACTGACCTTACGACTTACCTTAGAAGAAAGGTGAAGGAAAGGCAAATGTACGTTTCTAGCATTTGTAGACTTAGAGAAAGCTTTTGACAATGTTGACTGGAATACTCTCTTTCAAATTCTAAAGGTGGCAGGGGTAAAATAGAGGGAGCGAAAGGCTATATACAATTTGTACAGAAACCAGTTGGCAGTTATAAGAGTCGAGGGACATGAAAGGGAAGCAGTGGTTGGAAAGGGAGTAAGACAGGGTTGTAGCCTCTCCCCAATGTTATTCAATCTGTATATTGGGCAAGCAGTAAAGGAAACAAAAGAAAAATTCGGAGTAGGTATTAAAATCCATGAAGAAGAAATAAAAACCTTGAGGTTTGCCGATGACACTGTAATTCTGTCAGAGACAGCAAAGGACTTGGAAGAGCAGTTGAAAGGAATGAACAGTGTCTTGAAAGGAGGGTATAAGATGAACATCAACAAAAGCAAAACGAGGATAATGGAATGTAGTCGAATTAAGTCGGGTGATGCTGAGGGAATTAGATTAGGAAATGAGACACTTTAAGTAGTAAAGGAGTTTTGCTATTTGGGGAGCAAAATAACTGATGATGGTCGAAGTAGAGAGGATATAAAATGTAGACTGGCAATGGCAAGGAAAGCGTTTCTGAAGAAGAGAAATTTGTTAACATCGAGTATAGATTTAAGTGTCAGGAAGTCGTTTCTGAAAGTATTTGTATGGAGTGTAGCCATGTATGGAAGTGAAACATGGACGGTTAATAGTTTGGACAAGAAGAGAATAGAAGCTTTCGAAATGTGGTG
This sequence comes from Schistocerca cancellata, assembly GCF_023864275.1. Lineage (NCBI taxonomy): Eukaryota > Metazoa > Arthropoda > Insecta > Orthoptera > Acrididae > Schistocerca > Schistocerca cancellata. The sequence goes on from NC_064628.1 coordinate 338,123,944, forward strand.
CTACAGAAGAATGCTGAAGATTAGATGGGTAGATCACATAACTAATGAGGAAGTATTGAATAGGATTGGGGAGAAGAGAAGTTTGTGGCACAACTTGACCAGAAGTAGGGATCGGTTGGTAGGACATGTTCTGAGGCATCAGGGGATCACCAATTTAGTATTGGAGGGCAGCATGGCGGGTAAAAATCGTAGGGGGAGACCAAGAGATGAATACACTAAGCAGATTCAGAAGGATGTAGGTTGCAGTAGGTACTGGGAGATGAAGAAGCTTGCACAGGATAGAGTAGCATGGAGAGCTGCATCAAACCAGTCTCAGGACTGAAGACCACAACAACAACAATCAGCTCTGATCCCCACCTGCCTCTCCTTTCTTCTCACCTTTCCCCAGGCTTCCTCTTCCCCCCTTCCATTCTGTTTTTCCCTACCTACCCTCGCTCTGCCTCCCTTCTCTCCCCTGAGTCCCTTCTCCTCTCCCCTCCATTGCCTTTCCCAGGCCTTCACACATCTGCCCAGCCCCCCTTTTCTATGTCCCCTCACTCCATGGGCTCACCCTTTTTTCCTTTGCTCTCCTCCGCCTGTGTCCCCCTCATAGGTCCAGGTCCTCCCCCTCCCCTTCATCTGCCGCCGTGTCACCTGTATAGTAATGTTATAAGTGAGTGTTCGTGTTGTGCATTCCCTGTCAGTGTTGCGAACACTGGCCATACTTTTGCTAGTTGTGTTTTTTATCTCATGAGAACAGAAACCAGACTGTCACAGAGATTTTAATTGTGTCAGTCTACTTCTTGTGTGTCTTCATCCGCATCGTCACCACAGTGTTTTTATATTTTAAATTTCACAACTTTCCGCCATTTTACCGTTTATTTACAATGTTGGCATTGTATTGCCTGTTTTTCTTGTTTGTTTCTATTCTCATTATGTTTTTTAACTTTTCTGTAGGCTGTAGAGCAGCATATTACGCTGATGCCAGCCCACATCCCCCCTCTGGAGTTGTGGGAGGGGGGAAATTGAAATCCAATAAAGAGAAAAAAAAGAAAAATAGCAGCTCACTTCCCTTCTGTGTCTCTGCACTCCCTCCTGCGTTGTTTCCCCTCTACATTTCCTGCCCTGCCCATCTCCTACCTCTTGGTGCGCCCACTGTCCCCCTCTTTTCATCTTCCTCCCGCCTCCCAATCCCTACCCCTTTTTTTTCCCTCCTCTCCGACCTCCAGTCCTTTGACAGCTCCCTACCAGCGGTTTTTATTTTTTGTGAGTGTTCTGTCGTTACCAGTGGTGGTTTTAAGTGTCTTGGTCTGAGTGACTTTTATCCTATGGCCGACTTTTAAATTGTGTTCGACTCCTGTGATTTTAAGTGCACAACGAACTGCCAGCTGTGATCTCTTAACTTTATGTCGACTTTTGAACTGTCTCCTTGTGCATGTCCTCTGATCTTCCATTATCTCCATTTACAATGTGTTTATATCCTCCTTTTATCCCCCCCTTTTAGAAATCATTCCCCTTTCATGTATATTCTAAAACCATGTGGCCGATGAGCGTTGGACTGTGCCACTGCCATCCCTCCCCTGCCCATGGGGCAGGGGAATGAAATTACAATAAAAAAAGAAGAAAAACAATAGAAATGTAGCAGCACCTCACCATATACTACACCCCATCCCCATCATCATCTGAAAATTGTCCATGTCTACTCCTCTGCCAACTTAAATACCTACTGGTAATCCATAGGTACTAGATAGGAAGCCACTCCTAATCTTCCAGCATCCCAATGATATCTCCCCACACCACAGTCTTCATGCAGCAGACCTTGTCAGATTCCATCTTCACCAGTATCCCTACTAAATCTGTATATCCTCATAACCCCACTCTCCTATTCTGATAGGAGAGTAGTCCTGTAGTCCATTGCTTGGATCGTTCCTTCCTCAGGGCTCGTTATCATGATAACCTCACATGCAATACATTAGAAATTACCAAATGCCAAAAACGCTGAGAAAGGCATCATACATGCACCAGACTCAACAGTACAACCCCAGTTAATTCTGCCAAGTACTGGGAAGCATTTCACCTACACCATGCCACACTTTCTGATCGTTCAAGACAACCTCCCTCACATGATGACCCGAGGAAAGCCTATAACTTTGCATCCTACCTGTCTGACATGTTCTCCAACCTGGCGACCATTACTTTCATATTCCAAATTCCCTATTGTCAATGAACGCGTAAATATACAGTCCCAACCCTGGCTGCCAGTTTCTGGGACATGAACAACATACCAGACACAGAATTAATCACCACAATCACAGCACAGGACTTAAAACAAATACTTCAAAGAAAATGTAACACACTCCTTGCACACAATCAATTTACCTATATCCACCTGAAAGAATGAGCTATCTCCTTTCTCATCACCTGTACAAAACTTTATAAGACTATCGTTTCCTTAGGCAACTATCCTGACTTGTGAAAAATCTCCAAAATCCTACGTTTTTTCAAACCAAACAACCCATCCCCTCCCTGATATCTCCTTCTACTACCCCAGTTGCCTCACCTTACTGTTTAGCTAGGTCTTTGAATACATCCTCTCTTGGCACACCAACTCTTTTTGCACCAATACCATCTGCTTCCTATTACCCAGTGTGCTTCCATCCCTCCTTCTCTGCTGATCATTGACTCCTGAATCTCACCCATTTCCCATGCCAACAGCTCAACAACCGTAATTCTGCCATCTGTGTCTCCCTTGACATAGAGTATGCATATGACCATGAATGGCATTCTGGTATCCTTTTCAAACTTCAGACTTATGTCCTCTCCAATCGCCCATCCTATGTTCTTGTCCTTGTTAACAACACCGATTCCCTACCATCCACCCCACAGCAGGAGTATACCAAGGTTCCGTTGTCTCCCCTCTCCTTTACCTCATTTACACTGCTAATATGCCCAAACATAGGTACAAAGAAGGTAGCTGCGAAGAAACCATGGGTAACAGAAGAAATACTTCAGTTGATTGATGAAAGGAGGAAGTACAAACAAGTTCCGGGAAAATCAGAAATACAAGTCGCTGAGGAATGAAATAAATAGGAAGTGCAGGGAAGCTAAGAGGAAATAGCTGCAGGAAAAATGTGAAGACATCGAAAAAGATATGATTGTCGGAAGGACAGACTCAGCATACAGCAAAGTCAAAACAACCTTTGGTGACATTAAAAGCAACGGTGGTAACATTAAAAGTGCAACGGGGATTCCACTGTTAAATGCAGAGGGGAGAGCAGATAGGTGGAAAGAATACATTGAAAGCCTCTATGAGGGTGAAGATTTGTCTGATGTGATAGAAAAAGAAACAGGAGTTGATTTAGAAGAGATAGGGGGTCCAGTATTAGAATCGGAATTTAAAAGAGCTTTGGAGGAGTTACGGTCAAATAAGGCAGAAGGGATGGATAACATTCCATCAGAATTTCTAAAATCATTGGGGGAAGTGGCAACAAAACGACTATTCACGTTGGTGTGTAGAATATATGAGTCTGGCGATATACCATCTGACTTTCGGAAAAGCATCATCCACACAATTCCGAAGACGGCAAGAGTTGACAATTTCGGTAATTACCACACAATCAGCTTAACAGCTCACGCATCGGAGCTGCTTACAAGAATAATATACAGAAAAATGGAAAAGAAAATTGAGAATGCGCTCGGTGACGATCAGTTTGATTTTAGGAAAAGTAAAGGGACGAGAGAGACAATTCTGACGTTACGGCTAATAATGGAAGCAAGGCTATAGAAAAATCAAGACACTTTCATAGAATTTGTCGACCTGGAAGAAGCGTTCCACAATATAAAATGGTGCAAGCTGTTCGAGATTCTAAAAATGTAGGGGTAAGCTATAGGGAGAGACGGGTCATATACACTCCTGGAAATTGAAATAAGAACACCGTGAATTCATTGTCCCAGGAAGGGGAAACTTTATTGACACATTCCTGGGGTCAGATACATCACATGATCACACTGACAGAACCAAAGGGACATAGACACAGGCAACAGAGCATGCACAATGTCGGCACTAGTACAGTGTATATCCACCTTTCGCAACAATGCAGGCTGCTATTCTCCCATGGAGACGATCGTAGAGATGCTGGATGTAGTCCTGTGGAACGGCTTGCCATGCCATTTCCACCTGGCGCCTCAGTTGGACCAGCGTTCGTGCTGGACGTGCAGACCGCGTGAGACGACGCTTCATCCAGTCCCAAACATGCTCAATGGGGGACAGATCCGGAGATCTTGCTGGCCAGGGTAGTTGACTTACACCTTCTAGAGCACGTTGGGTGGTACGGGATACATGCGGACGTGCATTGTCCTGTTGGAACAGCAAGTTCCCTTGCCGGTCTAGGAATGGTAGAACGATGGGTTCGATGACGGTTTGGATGTACCGTGCACTATTCAGTGTCCCCTCGACGATCACCAGTGGTGTACGGCCAGTGTAGGAGATCGCTCCCCACACCATGATGCCGGGTGTTGGCCCTGTGTGCCTCGGTCGTATGCAGTCCTGATTGTGGCGCTCACCTGCACGGCGCCAAACACGCATACGACCATCATTGGCACCAAGGCAGAAGCGACTCATATCGCTGAAGACGACACGTCTCCATTCGTCCCTCCATTCACGCCTGTCGCGACACCACTGGAGGCGGGCTGCACGATGTTGGGGCGTGAGCGGAAGACGGCCTAACGGTGTGCGGGACCGTAGCACAGCTTCATGGAGACGGTTGCGAATGGTCCTCGCCGATACCCCAGGAGCAACAGTGTCCCTAATTTGCTGGGAAGTGGCGGTGCGGTCTCCTACGGCACTGCGTAGGATCCTACGGTCTTGGCGTGCATCCGTGCGTCGCTGCGGTCCGGTCCCAGGTCGACGGGAACGTTCACCTTCCGCCGACCATTGGCGACAACATCGAGGTACTGTGGAGACCTCACGCCTCACGTGTTGAGCAATTCGGCGGTACGTCCACCCGGCCTCCCGCATGCCCACTATACGCCCTCGCTCAAAGTCCGTCAACTGCACATACGGTTCACGTCCACGCTGTCGCGGCATGCTACCAGTGTTAAAGACTGCGATGGAGCTCCGTATGCCACGGCAAACTGGCTGACACTGACGGCGGCGGTGCACAAATGCTGCGCAGCTAGCGCCATTCGACGGCCAACACAGCGGTTCCTGGTGTGTCCGCTGTGCCGTGCGTGTGATCATTGCTGGTACAGCCCTCTCGCAGTGTCCGGAGCAAATATGGTGGGTCTGACACACCGGTGTCAATGTGTTCTTTTTTCCATTTCCAGGAGTGTACAATATGTACAACAACGAAGAGGGAATAATAAGAGTGGACGATTAAGAACGAAGTGCTCGTATTAAGAAGGGTGTAAGACAAGGCTGTAGCCCTTCGCCCCTACTCTTCAATCTGTACATCGAGGAAGCAATGATGGAAATAAAAGAAAGGTTCAGGAGTGGAATTAAAATACAAGGTGAAAGGTTATCAATGATACGATTCGCTGATGACATTGCTATCCTGAGTGAAAGTGAAGAAGAATTAAATGATCTGCTGAACGAAATGAACAGTCCAATGAGTACACAGTATGGTTTGAGAGTAAATTGGAGAAAGACGAAGGTAATGAGAAGCAGTTGAAATGAGAACAGCGAGAAACTTAACATCAGGATTGATGGTCACGAAGTCAATGAAGTTAAGGAATTCTGCTACCTAGGCAGTAAAATAACCAATGACGGACGGAGCCTGAAGCACATCAAAAGCAGACTCGCTATGGCAAAAAAGGCATTTCTGGCCAAGAGAAGCCTACTAATGTCAAACACCGGCCTTAATTTGAGGAAGAAATTTCTGAGGATGTACGTCTGGAGTACAGCATTGTATGGTAGTGAAACATGGACTGTGGGAAAACCGGAACAGAAGAGAATCGAAGCATTTGAGATGTGGTGCTATAGACGAATGTTGAAAATTAGGTAAGGAATGATGAGGTTCTACGCAGAATCGGAGAGGAAAGGAATATGTGGAAAACACTGATAAGGAGAAGGGACAGGATGATAGGACATCTGCTAAGACGTGAGGGAATGACTTCCATGGTACTAGAGGGAGCTGTAGAGGGCAAAAACTGTAGAGGAAGACAGAGATTGAAATACGTCAAGCAAATAATTGAGGACGTAGGTTGCAAGTGCTACTCTGAGACGAAGAGGTTACCACAAGGAAGGAATTCGTGGCGGGGCCGCATCAAACCAGTCAGTAGACTGATGACAAAAAAAAAAAAAAAACCTCCTCCCATCCACCTGCTTCAGCATGCTGATGACAGTGCTTTCCATGCCCTCTATCCTTTACTCCAGAAATCCCAACGATCATTCCAGATGGGCACCTCAGTCACTTAGCTCCTGGTGTAACCAATGGCTGCTTAAGATTAACCCCACCAAAGCCCAGGCAATAAGGATGCACTACCCACACCTTCCATCTCATGACTGCTATCTCACCAGTTATGATGTCAAATCCTGCTAACTTTCATACTAAAATACCTTCGACTAAACTTCAACCAGCGACTGATGTAAAAACCCCATGTATTAACAACACATCAGGAAGCACACAATAGAACAATAATAATAAACTACTAACTTGCTGAACATGCAGACAAAACCCTTCCACTGTCCTTCACATGTACAAATCCCCAATCCAGCCCTTTCTCTTCTATGAAAATGTTGCATGCATATCAGCACTCCCAAGTTCTATAAGTCCCTTCAGATCCTTGAATGCTATGCACTCCACCTCACTTTCCACATACGTTTACCTTCCCCAAAAGGATCGTATACCAACTCAGCAATTCCAGGTTCTTCTCCCTCATACTCAACACCTCAAAACAATCCATATCGTCTGAAAACTCGATTCCAATAATCCTATCACTTCCCCTCTACTTTACAGTCTCTTATGTTGCTACACATTCCACCAACCCTCCATGTACACACCCTGCACATGCTCTCCCAAAGAAACTTCAGCCAACTTCCTTTCCAGATCATGAACTCTACCCCCACATTTACCCATGTTACCAGTTATATGTCACCCCATCTGATCTACCTTATCAGGGCTTTCTCTCCCTCGCCTCCCCATATATCCATTCCCCTGCCCTTCTTTCCACACCAGTCTTTCCCTAACAACTATCTGTGTCTTCATTTCCCTCCTCTACTCCTTCCTCATTTCTGTCCCAACAGCCATTCGTATGCCATCACTGCTATGCACCAGACCTCCATTCTTATAACCACACATCCCTACACTCGTAACCAGCGAACCTTTTCCCCTTCAATAATTGACTCCCTATCCTGTGACAGGTTCTTCCAAGTAATAGTGACAGGAAAGAGCATCTTTCAAATGCCAGCATTTTGGCAACATGTTTGAAATGTTTTAAATGTTCCCTCACCAACAGCGCAGCACAGGCTGAGCATTTCCCGCCATTTCCCAGGGGGGAGTGGAGGGGACGGGCATATGGTGGGTAGGGCATACGAGGGAAGAGGGGGGTAAACAGGAGCGAGGGAACCATTAGCATTATCAGTGAGATGCTGCTACATCTATACCACGGACAGGGGTTGGTATGGGGAAGGTCTGCCATCTTGAATAAATTAAAACTACGCTAAAATACACATTGTTCCACCATTGTTGATCGCTTTGGCTTTAGAAACATGATGGCATCAGAGAGGAAGTTCTTTTGTTGCCATTGATAATGGAAACCAGACTGAGCAAAAATAAAGACACATTCTTAGGATTTGACAAGCTGAAAAATGTACTCAACAATGTCAAATGGTGCAAGGTGTTGGAAATTCTGAGAAAAACAGGATAATCTATAAAGAAAGAAGAGTAATATACAATCAAGACAGAATAATAGAACTTGATGATCAAGAACGATATGTTCGGATTGAAAAGCGCGTTGGGGAGGGATATAGTCTTTCGCCCCTACAGTTCAATCTCTACATCAAAGAAGCAACGAGGAAAATAAAAGAAAGATTGAAGAGTGAGATTAAAATTCCGGGTGAAAGGATATCAATGATAAGATTCACTGATGACATTGCTGTCCTCGGCGAAAGTGAAGAAGAATTACATGATACGTTGGATGGAATAATTAGTCTTATTGTGGTGTCACCGCCAGACACCACACTTGCTAGGTGGTAGCTTTAAATCGGCCGCTGTCCATTAGTACATGTCGGACCCGCGTGTCGCCACTGTCAGTAATTGCAGACCAAGCGCCACCACACGGCAGCTCTAGAGAGACGTACTAGCACTCGCCCCAGTTGTACGGACGACTTTGCTAGCGACTACACTGACGAAGCCTTTCTCTCATTTGCCGAGAGACAGTTAGAATAGCCTTCAACTAAGTCCATGGCCACGACCTAGCAAGGCTCCATTAGCATTACATTGCTTGTATCTAGAGAGAGTCTCACTTGTATCATCAAGAATGCGGTATACAAATGATGGATTAAAGTTAAGTATTCCAGCAGCTACGTACTTTTCTTATAGCATTCATTACGTATCCTGTTTCAGACATAACGCCAGCCGGCGTGTGTAAACGCGTGCCTTTCGGTTACCCGTCACTGTGGACTGGCTGTCTTGTCAGTCCACAACACTTATGACTACAAGATATGGACCGAGAGTAAAATAAAGAACAAATGAAAGCAATGAGAAGTAGCAGCGAGATAGTTAACATCAGAACTGGGAATCACGAAGTAGGTGAAGTTAAAGAATTCTGTTACCAAGGCCCATGATGGACGGAGCAAGGAGGACGTAAAACGCAAACTAGCGCTGGCAAAAAATACATTCATGACCGAGAAAAATCCACAGGTACCGAACATAGAGCTTTCTAATTTGTGGAAGAAATGTCATAGAATGTGCGTTTTGAGTACAGCATTCTGTGGTAATGGGACAGAGACTGTGGGAAAACTGGAGGCGAAGAGAAGCGAAGCCTTTGACATGGCGCTACAGAAGAATGTTGAAAATTAGGTGGGCTGATTATGTAAGGAATGAGAAGGTTCTCTGCAGAATTAGCGAGGAATCGGACTTATAGGAATCACTGACAAGAAAAAGGGAAATTACGATAGAACACCTGTTAAGACGCCAGGGGATAGTTTCCATGGTGCTAGAGGGAACTGTAGAGAGTAAAAACTATGGAGGAAGATAGAGATTGGAATACATCCAGAAAATAGTTGACGACATAGATTGCAATTGTTAATTACCATTAGAGGCTAGCAGCGAAGTCCCACAATACTCAAGAATGCAGTCAGCAGGAAAAGGTCACTAACAGTATATGGGCTGATATAGTCCACGATTACTTGATTGACCCCTACATGTTTCCACCTAGACTCTCAGGCGACAACTATATAACCTTCATCCAGAAAGTGCCACCAGAATTACTGGAGGAGGTGCCACTTGAAATCTGTCACATATGTGGTTCCAGCGTGATGGGTCACCCACACAACTCAGTCGAGTTGCCATAACCCAAATCGAACGGATGTTTGGTGGTCGCTAGATAAGTCGTGGTGGACGTCTATCGTTGTCGGCTCAGTCGCCTGACCTCAACGCGCTGTAATTCTTCCTGTTGCGCGATCTGAAGTATGTGGCTTATGAAACCCCACTGGAGTCAGCAGAAAACCTAACTGACGAGGCTACATGCAGCCTGTGAGGCTGTTCGCACTATGCCCAGTAACTCTGAGCGAGTGCGGCAGTCAATGTTACGCAGATGTCAGGCATGCTACGACGCTGGAGGCAGGCATACGAGGCACCTAAAGAAACTTTATTTAATTTGCTAGTGGTGGAAGCAAGGTTGCGGGCAGTGCCAGAGACCAGATAAACTACTGTAAAAAAGTGATTAAAACAGTCTCAATTATATTTGAACATTTAGTTTTTTGCATGTGTTTCAGATGTTGGCTACTTTGTACAACGTAATTAATTTCCTGTACCTGCGGAATAAATGGTAATGTACATTCCTCGGATCTTGTTGTCTGATAACTACCACGGTGCCTCCATGTATGGTTCCATCCCGTTTTCTTGCATTCACGGTTCCTGCCCTTTAAATTCAATAATAGCGCCGATGTCTCGGAAAAATCTGACGTTATTCAGGTAATTCGACCTATTGCCACACACTCCAGGATTAGTACACGGTGACGACTGTTGCTCAAACCGACGGTCGCCCCGTTATGTAGACGCTTTTTCTGTCTCTTACGTTCTGTATACCGCAAAACATCGGAGTCTGTGTAGAGGATGCCGTGAGAGGATACACTGTGTATAGGAAAAGTCGTTGTCCAACGCTGCCAGCTGCCACGGCAACAGAGCATAGTATTCATAGGACACAAGGAATGTCAGCAGCAGCTAGCCCCATCTGAACCGCTGTTCAACGTGGAAGTCAGTCAAGATCACTGAATATCAAAACCACAGGTGTCGGCTGGCCTGCAGAATGTTCAGGTACAATTTCATCCTGCTACCGGAGGGGAGGCCTAGGGCAAGTGGCGGTTCAAATGGTTCAAATAGCTCCGAACACTATGGCATCAGTCACTAAGGTCATCAATCCTCTATAACTTAGAACTACTTAAACCTAACTAACCTAAGGACATCACACACATCCATGCCCGAGGTAGGACTCGAACCTGCGACCATAGCGGTCGCGCGGTTCGAGACTCAAGCGCCTAGAACCGCTCGGCCACAGCGGCCGGCGCAGGTGGCGGCGCCTTTAACTTAGACACTCTGCAGCGTCGTTGGATGACTTTTCAGGACACTAGTTCCTACTTCGCGGATAACAACGGAAATTCTATGTTGCTTTTCGTGAATGATGCTGTCCTTTACAGAAAGCAAGCAAAGCTAGAAAATTGTTGGAAAATGAAAGAAGACCTGCAGAGGATCCACGTATGATCCGTGGACTGATAGTTAACATAAACAAACGTAATTTGCGTAAGTAGGTAGAAAATACACTATAGTATTACTACACGATTGCAGATCATTCACCTTAATACAACCATCAAAAAAAGTTTTGCATCACCCCAGTTTCCAGAACTCCTGAAGATAGACTTTGACTGTGGATATTGTATCAAAGACGCAGTCCCTTTGACTGTTCAGATATGTCACGAAATCCGCCCAAAGATGTAAACAACCATGCATGAACACCGCGTCTTACACGGAGGGGGTATGACAGCCGATCAATTCCAGTCTTTGCACCAGGAAGGAGTGACACGGCTAGTGTTGTCTGTAGTTCAACCATGCCTAGACGGCCAATACCACGATTCAATCGCGTCCGCATTGTTACTTTGTGCCAGAAAGGGCTCACAACAAGGCTTCTCGGAGTGAACCAAAGCGATGTTGTTCGGACATGGAGGAGTCACAGAGAGACAGGAACTGCCTCGCTCAGGCCGCCCAATGGCTACCTACGCATTATGGTTCGAACTAACCCAGACAGCAACGTCACCGTGTTGAATAATGCTTTTCGTGAGGCCACAGGACGTCGTGTTACGGTTCATACTGTGCGCAATAGGCTGCATCAAGCGCATCTTCCTTCCCGACTTCCATGACGAGATACATCTTAGCAAGCACGACACCATGCAGCACGGTACAGATGGGCCCAACAACATGCCGAATGGACCATTCAGGACTGGCATCACGTTCTCTTCACCGACGAGTGTCACATATGCCTTCAACCAGACAATCGTCGGAGATGCGTTTGGAGCAAACGGGTCAGCCTGAACGCCTTACGCCCACTGTACACCGAGTGCTGCAAGGTGGAGGTTCCCTGCTGTTTAGGGGTGCCATTGTTTTGGGCTGACGTACGCCGCTGGTGGTCACCGTAACGGCTGTATGATACGTGAATGCCATCCTCCAACCGATAGTGCAACCGTATCTGCAGCATATTGGAGAGGCATTCGTCTTCATGGACGACATTTCGCGCCACATCTTGTGAATGACTTACTTCAGGTCAATGACATCGCTCGAATAGAGTGGCCAGCATATTCTCCATACATGAACCCTATCGGACATGCCTGGCATAGATTGAAAAGGGCTGTTTATGGACGACATAATCCACCAACCGCTCTGATTGATCACGTCGAACCGCCGTCGAGAAACGAGACAATCGGGATCAACAGTGCCTTGATGAACTTCTGAATAGTATGCCTCGACGAATACAGGCATGCATCGATGCAAGAGGATGTGCTACTGGGTACTAGAGGTACAGGTGTGAACAGCAATCTGGACCATCGCCTCTGAAGGTCTTGCTGTATGGTGGTACAACATGAAATGTGAGGTTTTCATGAGCAGTTATAAGGGCGGAGATGATGTCTATGTTGATATCTATTCCAATTTTCTGCACAAGTTCCGGAACTCTCTGAACCTAGTGATGCAAAAGTTCTTTTTATGCGTGTAAAATATCTGGGAGCAGGCGTACACAGCGGTTTACGGTGAAAGGAACACGTAAGAATAATCGCAGTTAAGGTAGATGCCAGACTGAGATTTATTGGAAGAACTCCCTGACAGTCCAGCCACAAAGGATGTAGCTTAGAAAATTTTCGTTCAACAGATACTTGAAAATAGTTAGTAAGTCGGGTATCCTTAACAGTTGGCGTTGACACAACGACTTATGAAGATTCAGAGAGGAGCAGGTCGTTCCGTTAGAGGGTTACTTAATAAACGAAAATTGTATCGGAGATACGCAGTCAACTCAGGAGGCAGATACTGTGAGACGTTCTGCTCCACGGAGGTCTTCACTGTCAAAATTATGAACGCATACGTTCCTAGAAAAATCAGTCGGTATAATAACTGCTCCTTCGTATCCCTCGTGAAATGACCATGAGCGTAAGATTAGACAGATTCTGGCTCACACACAGGCTTACCAAAAGCTGTTTTCCCCGTAAGGCAGTCGCGGCTGGAACGAGAGAGAAAGGAAGTAAAGTAGTACACAACATACCCTCCGCCACAGACCGTAATGTGGTCTGCACAGTGTTGTTGTTGTTGTGGTCTTCAGTCCAGAGACTGGTTTGATGCAGCTCTCCATGCTACCCTACCCTGTGCAAGTTTCTTCATCTCCCAGTACCTACTGCAACCTACATCTTTCTGAATCTGCTTAGTGTATTCATGTCTTGGTCTCCCTCTATGATTTTTACCCTCCACGCTGCCCTCCAGTGGTAAATTTGTGATCCCTTGATGCCTCAGAACATGTCCTAGCAACCGGTCCTTTCTTCTCGTCAAGTTGTGCCACAAACTCCTCTTCTCCTCAATTCTGTTCAATACCTCCTCATTAGTTATGTGATCTACCCATCGAAACTTCAGCACTCTTCTGTAGCACCACATTTCGAAAGCTTGTATTCTCTTCCGTCCAAACTATTTATCGTCCATGTTTCACTTCCATACATGGCTACACTCCATACAAATACTTTCAGAAACGACTTCCTGACACTTAAATCTATACTCGATGTTAACAAATTTCTCCTCTTCAGAAACGCTTTCCTTGCCATTGCCAGTCTACAATTTATATCTTCTCTACATCGACCATCATCAGTTATTTTGCTCCCCCAAATAGCAAAACTCCTTTACTACTTTAAGTGTCTCATTTCCTAATCTAATTCCCTCAGCATCACCCGATTTAATTCGACTACATTTCATTATCCTCGTTTTGCTTTTGTTGATGTTCATCTTATATCCTCCTTTCAAGACACTTTCCATTCCGTTTAACTGCTCTTCCAAGTCCTTTTCTGTTTCTGACAGAATTACAATGTCATCGGCGAACCTCAAAGATTTTATTTCTTCTCCATGTATTGTAATACCTACTCCGAATTTTACTTTTGTTTCCTTTACTGTTTGCTCAATATACAGATTGAATAACATTGGGGAGAGGCTACAACACTGCCTCACTTCCTTCCCAACCACTGCTTCCCTTTCATGCCCCTCGACTCATATAACTGCCATCTGGTTTCTGTACAAATTGTAAATAGCCTTTCGCTCCCTGTATTTTACCCCTGCCACCTTTAGAATTTGAAAGAGAGTATCCCAGTCAACATTGTCAAAAGCTTTCTCTAAGTCTACAAATGCTAGAAATGTAAGTTTGCCTTTCCTTAATCGTCCTTCTAAGATAAGTCGTAAGGTCAGTATTGCCTCACGTGTTCCAACATTTCTACGGAATCCAAACTGTTCTTCCCCGAGGTCGGCTTCTACCAGTTTTCCATTCGTCTGTAAAGAATTCGCGTTAGTATTTTGCAGCTGTGACTTATTAAACTGATAGTTCAGTGATTTTCACATCTGTCTACACCTGTTTTCTTTGGGATTGGAATTATTATATTCTTCTTGAAGTCTGAGGGTACCTCGCCTGTCTCATACATCTTGCTCACCAGATGGCAGAGTTTTATCAGGACTGGTTCTCCCAAGGCCGTCAGTAGTTCTAATGGAATGTTGTCTACCCCCCGAGGCCTTGTTTCGACTCAGGTCTTTCAGTGCTCTGTCAAACTCTTCACGCAGTATCGTATCTCCCATTTCATCTTCATCTACATTCTCTTCCATTTCTATAATATTGTCCTCAAGTACATCGCCCTCGTATAGACCCTCTATATACTCCTGCCACCTTTCTGCTTTCCCTTCTTTGGTTAGGACTGGGTTTCCATCTGAGCTCTTGATATTCATACAAGTGGTTCTCTTTTCTCCAAAGGTCTCTTTAATTTTCCTGTAGGCAGTATCTATCTTACCCCTAGTGAGATAAGCCTCTACATCCTTACATTTGTGCTCTAGCTATCCCTGCTTAGCCATTTTGCACTTCCTGTCGATCTCATTTTTGAGACGTTTGTATTCCTTTTTGCCTGCTTCATTTTCTGCGTTTTTGTGTTTCCTCCTTTCATCAATTAAATTCAATATTTCTTTTGTTCTCCTAACCCTCATCTTCTTACCTACTTGATCCTCTGCTGCTTTCACTACTTCATCCCTCAGAGCTACCCATTCTTCTTCTACTGTACTTCTTTCCCCCACTGCTGTCAATTGTTGCCTTATGCTCTCCCTGAAACTCTGTACAACCTCTGGTTTTGTCAGTTTATCCAGGTCCCATCTCCTTCAATTCCCACCTTTTTGCAGTTTCTTCAATTTTAATCTGCAGTTCATAACCAATAGATTGTGGTCAAAGTCCACATCTGCCCCTGGAAATATCTTACAATTTAAAACCTGGTTCCTAAATCTCTGTCTTACCATTATATAATCTATGTGATACCTTTTAGTATCTCCGGGATTCTTCCATGTATACAACCTTCTTTTATGATTCTTGAACCAAGTATTAGCTATGATTAAGTTATGCTCTGTGCAGAATTCTAACAGACGGCTTCCTCTTTCATTTCTTACCCCCAATCCATATTCACCTACTATGTTTCCTTCTCTCCCTTTTCCTACACTCGAATTCCAGTCACCCATGACTATCAAATTTTCGCCTCCCTTCACCTCTTTTATCTTATCATACATTTCATCAATTTCTCCATCACCTGCAGAGCTAGTTGGCATATAAACTTGTACTACTGTAGTAGGCATGGGCTTGGTGTCTATGTTGGCCACAATAATGCGTTCACTATGCTGTTTGTAGTAGTTTACCCACACTCCTATTTTTTATTCATTATTAAACCTACTCCTGCATTACCCCTATTTGATTTTGTATTTATAACCCTGTATTTACCTGATCAAAAGTCTTGTTCCTCCTGCCACCGAACTTCACTGATTCCCACTATATCTAACTTTATCCTATCCATTTCCCTTTTTAAATTTTCTAACCTACCTGCTCGATTAAGGGATCTGACATTCCACGCTCCGATCCGTAGAACGCCAGTTTTCTTTCTCCTGATAACAACGTCCCCGCCCGGAGATCCGAATGGGGGACTATTTTACCTCCGGAATATTTTACCCAAGAGGACGCCATCATCATTTAACCATACAGTAAAGCTGCATGCCCTCGGGAAAAATTACGGCTGTAGTTTCCCCTCGCTTTCAGCCGTTCGCAGTACCAGCACAGCAAGGCCGTTTTGGTTAGTGTTACAACGCCAGGTCAGTCAATCATCCAGACTGTAGGGCCCTGCAACCACTGAAAAGGCTGCTGCCCCTCTTCAGGAGCCATACGTTTGTCTTGTCTCTCAACAGATACCATTCCGTTGCGATTGCACCTACGGTACGGCTATGTGTATCGTTGAGGCACGCAAGCCTCCCCACCAACGGCAAGGTCCATGGTTCATTGGGGGGGGGGGACTTCAGATATGTAAAAGTTATTTATTGTGTATGTAGTCACTTGCGATTGTACTGTATAAAAAGGGTCCATGGTTCATGGGATAGATGTATAAATAAGTTTGGATGTAGATCTGGGACTGGAATGAAGATCTCCTAAATGATGGAAGGTAAAATGTTATTTTAAATGAACGAAATCATCAGTGACATAATAGTTCACTGTTCACAACATACACAAATTATGTGGTGAATAACGTAGCCAGCTTTGGGAGGCTACTCTCGGATGTAGCTGCAGCATATCGTAAAATCTTAAAAGCACAAATTACAGGAAGATTCACACTTAATGAAAATAAATTCAAAGTATCTAACATAAACGGGTAGAATGATGCATTGGTTGCTCTACTGGAGCATTCACGGTAAAACAATGGAAAAAATGAAATGATCGTGTGGCATACTTGGCCGGGAGGCCCCATCCGGGAAAGTTCGGCCGAGTCTTATTTCAGGCGATGCCACACTGGACGACCTGCGTGCGGGTAATGAGGATGAAATGATGATAGGACAGCACAACACCCAGTCCACGAGCGGGGATAACCCCCAACTCGGCCGGGAATGAACCCGGGCCCGCTCCGTGGCAGGCAAGCACGTTACTGCAAATGACAAACATCTCATAGTAACCAGCCATGGTGACGACGTTAAAAAGAACATATAAATACAATGAAAAACGAGTCGAAGTTGCAAATATTTTATTTTTTATTCGATGACTAGTTTCGGGCCGAGATCCACTTTCAACTCAACATAAAGTCGAAAATGGCATTTCCGAAGAAGTCTACAAAATGTGTAACGTACATTCACAGGGCGTACAGAATACTGTTATCTGTATGCACTGAATGTATGTTACACATTTTGTTCAGATATTCGGAAATGCAATTTTCGATGTTGTTACGTTACAGCAACCTCACTGCATAATAACTTTCGGCAACTGTTTTTCCACCACTGCCCATCACTGCCCACGGGCACCAGCCAGCCTGCAGGTGGGCATTTCAGATGGAACTGCCTAGGTTACACGGGTCAGAGCATACCTGATTTAGTTGCTATTTAAGAAACAGCAGAAAGCTACACTAGGATATTCTATTAATAACAAAACAGAAGCACGAGGAAAAAATCACAGTGGATGTGCATGTGTTGCTCTGCGCTAAGGATCTACAATTTTATCTGAATCAGAAAGAAGATTTAGGCTTTTGTGTAAAATGCTGTTGTTATTGTGGTCATCAGTCGGAAGACCGGTTTGATGCATCTCTCCACTCTATTGCTCATATCTGAATAACTACGGCTACCGACATCCATTTTGGCCTGATTACTGTATTGATCCCTTGGTTTCGCTCTACAAAAATTCCCCTAACATTTACCTCCATTACCAACCAAACGAACGCTTGAGGCCTCAGAATGTGTTGTATCTCTTCTTTTAATCAATTTCTATCATAAATTTTTTCTCCTGATTGGGTTCAGTGCCTCCTCATTAAATACTCGATCTATCCATTTCATATTAGGGACTCTTCTGTAGCAGTACATTTCAAATGCTTCTATTTTCTTCTTGCCTGGGCTGCTTTTGGGCAAAGCTTCACTTCCACACAAGTCTATACGCCAGACTAATAGTTCCAGAAATGTCTCCCCAACGCAAGCATTTACATCAGATGTTAAAACATTTTCCTTTCGAAGAAAACTTTTCTTATTATAACAGATCTGCATTTCATAATTTATATGGTCTCTACTACGAAAGTAATCACTTATTTTGCTGCCAAAATAGCAAACACTTTTACTACTTTCAGTCTCATTTCATAATCTTTTTCCTTCAGTATCAGCTGACTTTAGTCGACTACCTTCCACTGATATTTTTGTTTATATTTATCTTACAACCTATTTTTAAGACAATATTCGTTCAATTTAGCTACTCATTTTCTGTCTTTGTCAGTATTAAAATGCCATGGGCAAACCAAAACGTTTCAATTTCTTCTCTCTCATGTTTTATTTGCTCTTAGTATTTCTCCTCTGTTTTCTTTATTGCTCCCTCAATGTACAGATTTAAAGGTATTGGAGATAGGCCACAAGTTTTCACATTCCCTTCTCAACCACTCTACAAGCTATAAACAATTTTTCACTCACTATAGCTTATCGCAGTTACCTTCATAATTTCAAATGGGTTCATCGACTGAGCAGTGGCAATACATTTCTCTAAACATACAAATGATATAAACTCAAGTTTGCCTTTCGTCAGCATACTTTCTAAGACAAGTCATAGGGTTGTTATTCCTTTGATTCCTCCTACATTTGACGACAATCCAGACTGATCTTCACCGAGATCAATGTCTACCAGTTTTTCGAACTAGAGTTACGTAAATGATTGTTTGGTAATATTCTCAGCTTTCAACACCTTGTTCTTTTGGAATTGATGTTATTACTTTCTTGAAGTCTACAGCTATTTCGCCTACCTTGTACGCAGAGCTTTCCAGGAGAAATGCTCAATACTCAGGGGTATGACAGTAAAACGATAATTCGATGCAAAAAGTCTAGGTAAACATGAGCTCTATAATGCATACCTTAAGTACTAAGAGCACACCTTCATCTTAGATACTGTGAACCAAATCTTTTCTACCGTAAACACTTTGCTTTCAGCAGCAAATAGGTCTTCGTGTACCACTCCAAGACGTAATACATTAATTATTCTTCATTGATTTCGCTGGTACATTTTTCATGTTCGATCGTCAAAGGCTTAACTTGATTTTATTAATAGCAGTTAGTAAATTTAGAATTTAGATTGCCTTATTATGCTCTTGTTGATTCGTTGTCATGATAATCCACATACTTACACTTCGTGAGAACCTGGCACAGTCTCAATCACTGAATCTTCAAATGGCTGTTTCAAGTTAAGCACAATCCCTCCATTAAATATAAACAAACATTGATCTGTGAAGTTAATCATATGAAATGCTTTTAACTTTAAGTTAGGATATTATTATCTTCCCGTATGCACTGCAACATTCAGCATTAGTAAGTCACTTACCGCAATGTATAGCAGCCAGCAGCTTTACAGTGGCGTGGTGAAAAGCAATACCTCAAAATTTTTATGGGAAAGCTCTTAAAACTTTTTAAATAAAACAAAAGCGATTAACATTCTACATCTTCATTCTTCATGTGTCCATAATTATTTCTCAACATAGTCACCCTGTCGACCAACATATCTCTTCCCACGAGAGACCAATTTGCTGATACCTTCATTCTAGAAAGTCTGACTATGTTGACGGAGCAATAACCGCACGTCTGTTTGCACCGCTTCATCACAATCAAAGTCAAGCCGTCGAAGGTGTCCTTTAAGTACTGGAAACAGATGAAAATCGGGTGTAGCAAATTCGAGAATCTACAGAGGATGATCGAGACAGTGAACAGAAGGCGTCAGACTGTTCGGATGTCTCGCTTGTGGTCTATCGTTCCCATGATTATGAAGCGGACGCTCCATGAGTGAACACACTCTCCGAATTTGAAACTAGACTGTAGCACGCTGTTTATAACGCACCGTTATAATGCACCATGCACCGTCATATTACTCGCTACAGTTCGGAGTCCTCTACTGGCAGAGGGTTGTAAATGTGTAGACATTGTGAATAAAGACATATAATATTAATAACGTTCGTTTTATTTAAAAATCTTTAGGAGTTATCACATAAAATATTCAGTGGCGTTACTTTTCCCTGACAGTAGGCTTGTTAACTTCAGCCTAGCACTAACCATGAGTGCTGTCCACAATGATAGTGTCTGTTCTTCACACTTCATCACTTTTCCACAGATAATGATGCATCTCTTAGGTGAATAACAATAGAAAATAAATCTATGTTTTGGGAAGTAACTTCCATATATTTTATTAATATTCGGTACACAATACAATATAAAATTCAGTAGCGTAATTCCCCTCATATCAGAGATACTGCCCTGCAGACTCAAATCTTTCTCGTTATATTTCAGTCTGGATTTAGTAAGCAGCTTCAATACATCTTAAATTATCACGTAATCACAAATATGCAGGAAAGTGGTCTGTAAGCAGTAATTAAAATCTCTTGAATAACTTATCTCACGTCTTGAATGTTTATTACTTGTACATTCCTACACACTGACAAGATTGCCACGAATAAAGCATTACTCCAATGTTCAGCCCTTTTGATATAAGTGTGACTAACGATAAATATGAACCGAACAGCTTTCGTACATTACAGTTCCTCGCATATTTTATTTGCTTGTCTTTCTTGGTAGCGAGGGCTATGTTGAGTTGTTTCGGGATGTCTCCTATAGAGGACGGCTGTCGACTCGGTGGCAGTGAGATCCGGCGACGGCTATTTCATCTGCCCTCTGTGAAGCCCCACGCTAGGGCGTCCAAGATACGAAACACATTTTTAAAGCATCGCATCTTTGTAGTGAAACATATAATAATCTTATATATAATCAAAAATTTATTTTTGGAATGTATAATTTATCGGTATTGCAGGTGTAAATTGTAATAGCTGTGCTGGGAAAGAAGCGAAGCGCCAAGAGGTAACAGAAAGCACTGAAGCCCAAATCTTTGTAGGTATGGAAAGCTGCTAATGACAGATATAAGTTCAGACTAAATTTTACGAAGGTATTCAGAAAGGATACACCAAATACAGTTATTTGTTGGGTGCTCATTGGTGTCAGAAGTTGTTTACTTTGTAGTGAAACTGAAGAAGGTAGTTCCTGTGAGCTCACATGGATAGATGTTATATCTGAAAAACGGAATAAATTCAGGACTCTGACCGAATACGCTGAGCAACTTTCCAGGTATCCAGTACGTTATCTAGACACAATGGTCATTCATTACATCTGCAAGGACAACACTAGCACACTCCTGTCAGATTCACACGCCCAACTTATTCACACACTACTAATCTAGTGGCCCTAGCCCATTGAAACCTGGTAGTTAAGGATGGCAGAATTGGGCTACGATTGTGGACGGGTCCCGAATCAATTACTATTGGTTTGCTTTGCAATTTCACTCATTTATTTTAGTAAATAATTTTTGAAAACAAGCAAGTGAGGTCGAAATCAGACTTTAAAGGCAAATAACCACAATCACGGCTCAAGGCCTTTAACGTAAAAAATGGAAATTATTTAAAATTTAACAAATACATAAACTATAGACAGCCAATAATTTTGAGACAAGCGAATGTGGTCGCAATCAGAATTTTAAGACACGTAACCACAATCACGGCTAAAGGCCTTTAACGCCAGAATGGCAATTATTAAAAATTGAACAAACATACATAAAATACAGACAGCAAATAATTTTGGAAAACAAGCCAATGTGGTGGCAATCAGAATTTTAAGGCAAGTAACCACTATCACGGCTGTAGGCCTTTAACGCCCAAAACAGCAATTATAAAAAATGTAACAAATATACCGTCAAACGGCGAATGGCATAGCAAAAGTTAATTTAAAAAATAAAAAACAGATCACCAAACAGGCGAGACAAATAATGGTAACTTAATAATACAGTAATAAAATAAAATACAAGGGCCAGTGACAGACGGTGCTCCAGTAATCAACCTCTGAGTAGGACACCCCAGAAACACTTTCTCGAGCGAAGAGAATGGCAGCCAAGAGTTGCATTCAGATCACAAGACAACTCGGATTAGTGGCAGTCTAACGAGCGACTAATGATAATCTCTGTGAGGCTATCTAACATCCAAAAAAACAAATGCAAGATGTAAAATTACGCCAATGCCTGAACCGGCAGTCTGGGCTCCGCTTGCAGAATACTGTGCTTAGAGCGCCCGGAACAAGAAGGAATGACTCCCACTAAGGTAGAGGAATGCCACCCAACCTGCAATCAAGAAGCTGTAAAACTTACACGCCTCACCGAACAGCGGCGGCAAGGCAAGGAAATGTACACTGCTCTTACATACACTAACCTCCAGGGCAGGTAACTGGGGTGTTAGCGGCCACAAGACAGAAAAATATTGCTGGTTGAACTTAACAATGTAAGAAGCTGAAAATAGTAAATACTAATTAGAAGCTCAGGAAGGCTGATCAGATCCTCTTTCCCCAGTTACTTAACTCACTGCTTTTCACCTCAGCGACACTACGAGCAGCAACACAAACCCAAGTCACTGGAGAATCGCGAGATTTCACAATGGTGGATGTTTCTCTACGCGAATTGCAATGCACTCAAACATGCAGGATCCGGTTTCGACGAGGTCGTGCACTCTCGTGACCACTGCCCTTCGATCCAGCAGTCCACACACGCTGCCAGCAGTCCCAGCGTGTTGTCGCTCTGCGCGGACCTGCTCCTGCATCGCCAACCGAACTCCCCTCACACCGCACGGAAAGGGCACGAGGTCACTGCAAAGATAGGCCAGCAGAACTACTTCTCAATAAGCGCCGCTGCTGCCACTAGCGGACAGGCAACGCTTACGAAACCGAGTGGCGCCAGTGAACAGGAGAGGAAGACAAACAACGCAATCATGCCAACTAAACGATATGGTCTGGCAGAAACCCACACACGGCACCAACGCGAGCCGCAGCAAGGCTCATGTATCATCTTCATTATTCGCGGCATTTCACCGATTCCCCTAAGAGGCCGACCCTGGTCGGTTTCCTTTGAAGAGACACGGGCCGTTTCGTCTCTATACATACGGGGTGATTATTATTAAACTTTCAAACCGCTGTAGAAATAACAGCACCGGTCAGAATAACGCCAAATCGCAATGGAATACAATCGGAGACGGGGAGAACATATGGCAGAAGAAAAATAGTTAAAAAATGTAGCAATAGGTGCCGCTGTAAGCATCCTAATTTAAGTGGTCGAGTACAAATGACAAATGAATTATACAACAACGCCTGAGGTGGACGTTTGAAGTTAAACTGTACTACTCAGCGTGCATGGTTGTACAGGTGTGATACGGTTAATTACGTAAGCCCATTCACCACGGCAAGGTCAAATCACATCGGAAGGGATAAATCAGTTTTTAATTGTCCTGAGGCCAAAAACCGCATAAAAAGCATCTCTCACGCCGGTTTTCAATTGTCCTGAGACCAAAAACCGCATAAAAAGCATCAATAAAAATCAAATTGGGTTATTAATTTCCGTGTGACTGGCGCAAAACTTGTTCAATATGCTGTCCACCGTTTTCTGCAACAAGTTGAAATCGAGAAACAGCATGTTCCACAACTGATCGAAGTGTTTCCGGGGTGACGATCAGAATGTGTTGCGCTATGCGTGCCTTCCATGCAGCTAAGTTTGCAGTCTGAACACTCAACACAACATCTTTCAGATAGCTCCAAAGCCAGAAGGGACGGCCAGGCTGTAGGTAAACGGCGGCTGATAATTCTAGCGTTTCCAAAATGGCGCTTCAGCATCTGCTTGTCTGGATCTGCAATGTGCGGAGGTGCGCTATCTTGCATAAAAATAATCCATTCCACACATCCACGCCGTTGGAGAGCTGGATTGACGTGGTTACGGGAAAGACACTCATAGCGCTTACCAGTGACGTTACAGCTAACAGGACCGGAAGCACACGTCGCTTCCAAAAGCTATGGCCCTATAATAAATGATGCCTTAAACCCGGACCACACAGTGACCTTTCCAGGATGAAGTGGTACTGGTTGATTTGCGTGTGGATTTTCCGTTGCCCATATTCGACAATTCTGTGTATTGACATATCCTGTCGGATGAAAATGGGCTTCGTCTGTCCACAAAATCTTCCACAGACAATCATTGTCCACTTCCATGCGAGCAAGAAATTCTAAAGCAAATGTTTCGTAGGATTTTACCAACCGTGCTCACGGGTATGTCCAGTGTTCGGGAAATTCTCTGTGTACAACGCGTTTGCACACCACTACTCGTCTTCTCCTGCATTGCTGTGGCCACTGCTTCCACTGACGTCGAATCATTCGGTTTCTCCCTCTGCCAGGTTGCACACCAAAAGAACCCGTCTTTTCGAATATCCGAATTGTTTACTCCAGTCATCTGACCAACGACTGCTTTTCAAGCCCTTCAGTGCCCGGAACTACTGCACAGTGACGTGTGCACAGTCATCATTCTTGTAATACAGCTTTACAAGCAGAGTGCGATCTTGAATTGAGACGGTCATGGCGAACGTCGCAAGCGCCAGAGGAGGAAAAGCCGTGTACCCGGCGTGTTTATACTAACTTCAAGGGGTCGTGCGCATGGCAGGTGCTTTCATTTATGTAGTCTGACACATACAGCGCAACCTATTGGTCAATTTTCACACTATTTTTTTCTTCTGCCATACATTTTCTCCCTTCTGGAACAATATTCCGTCGCAATGTGGTGTCTTTCTGGCAAGTGGTGCTACAACGTTTTGCAAGTTTGATTATAATTACGCTGTAATATATATATATATATATATATATATATATATATATATATATATATATATATATATGGGTGGGGGAGGGAGGGGGTGATAAATATTGATACATGTGTTGCCTGCTCTTTTGGACATGTACAGATCTGAGCTTCAGGGCTTTCTGTTGGCCCTTGGAGCTTCGGTTGTTTCCCAACGCAGCTATAACAATTTACAGCTACAGTAGTGATACACGATACACGGCAAGCAGGTGTTAATAAATTTGGAATACTACCGTTTCAGTATAAAGACGTGATGCTTGAAAAAGGTGCCTTATTTCTTTGACATCCCTCGCATGGTGGTGTCTTCCATCTACCTTCGATACGTTAGCGAAAGTTTAGTCTTTGGGAAAAAGGAAACGTGATACGAAATCATACTGAATGCCTTGTCCGAAAAGCTTTTTCAACAATTAGTTCAGTAATTTTCATGTAATTTTGGCCATAAACGTGAATGAAGTTGCGAAACTGATAAATATACTCAACCTCTGTAGTATTGATGTAGTCGCATTTTGTGTATGACCTGTCTGAAACCAGAAATGTTACTCAGATGAAGTCAGTGTGTGTTGTCTCAGTGTATATTATACAGTCTGGGAATGTACTTGGTTTGGAAAGGATGGCAGCTGGTCTTCCATTTAGTGGATGCATTATTTAAAAACGTTTTTGTAAGAATGTGTTGTAATGAAAGATATTGAGAAAATGACATTATATTAATAGAAGAATAATAAAAGCCAACTTTTCAGGTGATCCAGTTATTTTATGTTTGTAATTGTGTGATTTCTTATTGTTGGAATACTACATATGGTTGAAGTTTGCCGTAGAAATTTTGTAATTAAACTCGTGGTTTTGTATTATAGTAGAAACAAATGTCAAGGAAGGCAGTTGTACACAGGAGAGTTATTACAAATATTTTTGTTAACTTGTGTAGGTATGGGAACTTTATAGTAACGTATATTCTTTTCATGGCTTAGTGAAGCATCGTTAACCTTGGAGTCTTTGTTCTTATTTATCAGTCGTTAAGACTAGTTCACCATTTTCATTTTACTTTCATGACTCTGTTTGCACATCGCATTTCATACCGCTATTTGTGAACTGAGAAAACTGTTAAGATACAGACTTGCATGGCATATCAGAAATACAGCAAATGAAATTTGATTTTTGGCAGTCATAGCATTATTTCTAACAGCAACAAGTTGCAGAGCAGACGAGCGATCCGTCCACTGTAAGGAATATTGCTTGTCAGAGGGTATATGTGTAAATAATATCGTATCAGCTCAGAAGCTCAATACCAGTAGAAAATCGCATAAATTTTCAAGCAGTTTTATCAGAAAGTCTGAAACTTTAATTTTTATATTAATTTATAGTGTAATTATAATGATAGTTATGGTGTAGTGGTTGTTTGCGAGACTAAAGATAAAACTTAACCATATTCAGGACAAACATTTTAATTTGAGTCATGTCTGTTTTACAGTTAGACAACATATGAAACTTGCATTGTAAACGGATTGCTCTCTCGCAGAAGACTTGTTCGATGCTCCGTCTAGTCTGGATTTGGCATCGTGTAGCATGAGCTTTGTATATTTCCGTTCAAAATTAAATTTTCGTATATTTCTTTTGCCCTGCAATAAGATTTACATATTTCTATACAAAAATAAGTTTTACATATTTCTTAGATACCAATTATAATAAACTTTCACCTGCTGACCTTTTCTGACAGGAGGCGTATTTATATGGTAGTCTACTAATTTTTGCAGTCTGATAAACTTTTGTTTTGCAACCATATACATATAAAGGTTTCGATAATAGACTTTGACTCAGCAATTACTCTCAAGATACACAATGCGATCAAAAGTATCCGAACACGCCGGCCGGGATTGCCGAGCGGTTCTAGGCGCTACAGTCTGGAACCGCGCGACCGCTACGGTCGCTGGTTCGAATCCTGCCTCGGGCATGGATGCGTTTGATGTCCTTAGGTTAGTTAGGTTTAAGTAGTTCTAAGTTCTACGGGACTGATGACTTCAGAAGTTAAGTCCTTTAGTGCTCAGAGACATTTGAACCATTTTTTATCCGGACACCTCCGAAAACATACGTTATTCACATTAGGTGCATGATGCTGCCACCTACTGCCATGTACTCTATATCAGCGACCTCAGTAGCCTTTAGACATCATGAGAGAACAGAATGGTGCGTTCCTCGTACTCACTAACTTCGTACGTGCTCAGGTGAATGGGTATCACTCGTTTCATAAGTCTACATGAGATTTCCACAATCCTAAACATCCCTAGGTCCATTGTTGTCGATGTGTTAGTGAACTGGAAACGTGAAGGGACACTTGCAAAACAAAAGCGTACAGGCCCACTTCGTCTGTTGACTGACAGAGATCGCCGACAGATGAAGAGGGTCGTAATGTGTAATAGGCAGACATCCATCCAGACGCATCAGGATCCACTGCAAGTACAATGACAATTAGGCGGGAGGTGAGAAAACTTAGATTTCATGATCGAGCGGCTGCTCATAAGCCCCACATCGCGCCGTTGTTATGGCGCAGTGAAGATACTGACTGCGTCTTGCCACTGGTGTGCTTCATGCAAGACCAGAATCTCTTTGGGTTTTCTGCCAGATTTCGAGACAGAATTTCGTTGTGGATATTATTAAAAGCATCTCCTATTCAAGTACACTACTTCTGCAAAACTTTACCAGTCTTGGGGATTTTGCGTTCTTTTAAATTTGACATGCTTTTGTCGTTGCTTCTGCAACAGCGATCTGACCCGTTTTGTGAACCATGGGGGATCACTACCATCACTTATTAATTTATGTGGTACATATCTCTCAATTGCCGTCGATACTATCTCTT
Source organism: Schistocerca cancellata (assembly GCF_023864275.1). NCBI lineage: Eukaryota > Metazoa > Arthropoda > Insecta > Orthoptera > Acrididae > Schistocerca > Schistocerca cancellata. Next base: position 338,151,437 of record NC_064628.1, read on the forward strand.
TGAAACAATTTCACAATTTTTCTACACTTACATGATCAGAAGGAATGAAGACAGTCTGTTAAAAAGGCGTTAAGAGAGTTTTTATCAGCTTTTTTAAATATATTTTTATTAGATTATTTTTGATGATTGTAGTTGTTACAGTATTCAGCCTAGCAGCAACTGCCTTGTGGTAGCTTAGCCCCCTACTTATCATGATACTCATTATCTGTCCAGGATTATTTGTTGCTAAGAGCTCAAGTATGCTTTCGCAACCATTTACGCTTCGAGTGGGTTCATGACCAATTGTTCAAAATAATTTTCTGAGAAAGCATTTAGTACAATTTAGGATGACTTTTTATGCCTGCCACCGGCTTTCATCGAACAATTTTTCCAGCACATCAAGGGCAGATTGAAGTCACTGCCAACTATAATCGTATGAGTGGGGTACATACTTGAAATGAGACTCAAGTTTTCTCTGAACTGTTCAGCATCTATATCTTTTGAGTCGGGGGTCGGTAAAACGACCCAATTAATACTTTAGTCCGATTGTCAGGTATAACCTCTACCAATTCTACTTCTACTTGATTTTCAGTACAAGGCTAACTACTTCTGACAGCAATAAATACTCCACCACCAACTGTATTTCATGTATCCTTTCTGAGCACTGTTAGATCGTTTGAAAAAAATTTCTGCTGAACTTATTTCCCGCTTTAGCCAGCTTTCTATACCTATAACTATTTTAGCTTTAGTGCCTTCCATTAGGGCTTAGAGATCTGGTTCTTTCCCAACACAGCTATGACTGTTTACAACTACAACACCGATCGTTTCTGCAACTACCTTATTGTGTTTTACCAGTGTCCTTTCAGACGGACGCCCCTTTTGTGGTTTCCTGAGACCCTCTAACCTAAAAAATCACCCAGTCCCTTTCACACAGCCCCCACTACACTTGTAGCCGCCACCTGTTAGTAATGGACTCCTGACCTATTAAGCGGAACCCGGAAACCCACCATCTGATGGCGCAAGTCAAGGAATCTGCAGCCTGCACGGTCACAGAACCGCCAGAGCCTCTGATTCACACCCTCCACTGGGCTCTGCACCAAAGGACTACAGTCGGTTCTATCGACAATGCTGTAGATGCTGAGATCCACCTTAATTTCGGAAGCTAGACTGGCAGTCTTTACCATTTTTGCTAGCCGCCCGAAACCAGAGAGAATCCCCTCCTATCCAAAGCGACACACGTCATTGGTACCGACATGAGTCACCACCTGCAGTTGGCTGCACCCTGTACTCTTCATGGCATCCTGCAGCACCCTTACCACGTCCAGAATGACTCCACCCGATATGCACACAGAGTGCACACTGACTTCCTTCCCCTCCTTGGCAGTCATGTTCCTAAGGGGCCACATTATGCGCCTAACGTTGGAGCTCCAAACTACCAGCAAACCCACCGTCAATGAATGCCCAGAACTTACGGGCCGAGAAGCTTCCTCTGAAAGTTAGTGGACGACTGCATCCGGCTTCGAGACACTGTCAGCCACAGATAACGACCGAGACATGTTCGTGAAGCGAATCAGGGAAGCCCTACGATCGACCTCGGAATGTTTTTCGCTGCCTACCAGACACTGGAATGATCTCCCGTTCGACGAAGGGTGAATGATCAACCTCAGTGTAGGCTATACCTGAGGCGGCCACATCAGTGGACCGATCGAGGGACACGTTGGACGTGCTCGACGTCCCTCGCATCCCCGTGTCCAACTCCCCACAGCCTCAAGCTGTGTGACGGAATCCAAAGCATCCTGGAGCTGTGAGCGAAGGGTCGCCAACCAGCTCACATCTGTACACAGCAATCACAGTTCCTATCCATTACTGCAGTTGCTCCTGTTTGAAGATCGTAAAAATATGTAACAAACGAACGGTGTACTCGGCTTACTAGCAGGAGCAATTCTCTCATTGACGGTCTAACCGACGCCGAGCTACACTAACCAAAATAAACAAAAGTCTACACACTGTTGTTAAAATAAAAGGTTGTGCTTAGGAAGCACTCGAACACACAAGAAATTACAAAAATAATCTAGTAACTACATGTATCTGTAAATAAGTCGCTCCTGTTAGAAACTCGTAAAAATATATAACAAACGAACGGTGTACTCGCCTTATTAGCAGCAGCAACACAAGGTGCTCTGTCTCTGACGGTCTATCCGACACTGCAAGTGAGGTTCTTACATTTTATGTATTTGTAGTGCTATAATGTGCTTAGAACAAGTAATTATGCAATTGATCTTTGCTATTGCTACTGATTTACTCCCAGTTAAATGAATTCTTGTTTCTTTAATCTTGACGCACTATATGAATAGATAGACATTGATTTGTTGTGATGTATGCTACTTCGTGTCCTTTACTGAAGTGTAGGTATTTCATTGCACAGTGATATTATCAGGAGCTTGGATTTGAATTTATTCAGTGAATTTTGTCTGTGGGAAGTTAAATATTTTTCTGTTTTCATTATCATTTATAGGACGTGGTTTTAGTAGATATCCATGTGGTGTAGATTTTCTGTGTGTGAAGTACTTCTTTTTTGTTACCTTCTTGTCTATAACTGCGTTAAAATGTCAAGAGTTACCAGAGCTAGGTCAAATGTTAGAGCTGTAGTTGGCGCAACTTAAGATTGTTTTGTGCACAGAGAAGGGGCAAGTGACAAGGAACCTTTCAAAGCACTGATTAAACTGAGACAAATACGAAAATACCTGAAAGGAATGATTCGTAATTTTCAGTATCAAACTTGGAACAGGAATTTGCAGGTTTGGATTCTGCTTTGGAAATTGACTCTGTAGGATGTAATTTGTTGCAATAGTGTGCCCCTGTGGCACAATTTCATGTTTTGATCCCACAGCTGTTACTCAAAGTAAGCCAGTCTCTACTCCTTCCGGTAGTAGTGTCGGAGATAAGGACAATGATCTTCTTCAGATAATATTACCAAAATTTAAAAAATAAGTCTGACAGAAGAGATTAAAGGGAATTTAAGGAAAACTGACAGCATTCTAGAACAGAATAATACCAAGTTTTGAGAGGAGCTTTTCCCCCGCGTGAAAAGTGAAGCAAGATGGGTGTGAGGAGTTCAACCCTGTAATGAATAATCTAAAGTCAACAGTCGGACACAATGAAACGGCCGAAATATCACAGTTAAAACAGCAGGATAGTCAGTTTGAAACCCAGATACAGGGTGACAGTTACTGAAATATATGAAATAAAATCGTCATAGCTTCTGAACAGTTCGCGTTAGAACGATTGAACTGCACGTTTGGCCGCGGGGCGTGATGGGAATTAATATGAGCAAGCGCAGGTGCCTTGCTGTTGTCGGCCATTTGCACGTGAAAATGTCACGGTGCAGTGTGCCTGAGCGTACAGCGCTTGTGAAGGCTCACTATGCGAGCTATAACAGCCCAACTGAGGTTCAAAGTAAGTTTGCGACCGATTTCAACCGGTCCAAGTGTGCCAAAAATCAAGAATTTGATTCACAATTTTGAGAGAACGCGCAGTGTCCTTAATGACAGTGCTAGCAATGACGGTCTTTTATAAAGTTTGAAAACGCCTGAAAACATAAAAAAACGCGCTGTGTTTCAAACCAACCCCAGAAAATCGATCAGACGAGCTGCACAATTGGTGGGAATCAACCCGGAAGCACTACAACAAATTGTTGTTGCAGACCTGCATCTATTCCGATACAAAATTCAAACCCATCAGCCATTAAGCCCCAGGGCCATGGAACAGCCGTTGTGTTTTGCCAATACTATTGTCCACAGAAATGACGAAAAGCACTTTGATGTGAATACGGTTTGGTTTAGCGACAAAGCACACTTTTATTTGTATGCATTTGTCAGTAAGCAAAATTGGCACATTTAAGGGATTGAGAATCAGCATTTCGCGATCGAGATGTCTCTTCACACTCATTGGGTCATTATGTGGTTGTAGTGTCATGGAATAATTGGTGCGATATTCCTCGATTGCACGGTGGATACTGAACAGAACGTGTAGGTTTAGCAAGATGATTTCGTCCCCATTATCAAAAGTGACCCTCTTTCCGAAAAGATGTGGTTCATGCTATATCAAAGACATGGTTCATCAAAACCCCAAAACCATTGCTGAGCTGAAAACAGTCACTCTGGAGGTCACCTACAGATTAAATGTTCCGACACTTCACCGGAACACGCATTCGTCTGCCCAACATCATCGCCCAATGATGGCAGGCATATTGAACATGGCATAACCTAAATCCGAATATCTATAGTGAAGTTAACGTGTTGAATGAAGTGTGTGAACACCGTAGTTTGTAAGTAATTTACTTTTTTTCATGTAGCTCAATAATTGTCGCCCTGTACAAAGTGTTGAAGAGGGATGAGTCGTGGCTGTTATAATCTTAGCGGTATGGCATCCCCTGGCGCCACTAACTGCCTAAGTTGCCGACATCGCTTCGATATTGTGAGATAAAGTCTTTGGTCGAGATGTTTGTGTGTGTGTGTGTGTGTGTGTGTGTGTGTGGTTTGGCGGGGCCTGGGGAGTCAGTTAGCTGGAGGGCACTTGGCAGGCAAGTTGCTGCCTCTGGGAGATTCCAGCTGACCGGCGCGAGTCTCGAAAATCCACGAATGGTTAAATCGGTCTGGGGCAAGCTTGACCGGCTCGTTTAAGGATCGGTAGCCTGGTCGGCGAGTTCCCAGCTTACTCTGCAAGCATAAAGTTTACGGCCTCGCAACGATCGCCTATATGGATTGGAGACAATAACACCCTGGCTGTAATACTGCAAACCACGGCTTCTCCACATCTGAATGATGCTGGGTACTGTTTTCTTATTTTGAGTACTTGATATTACAAGGCTACGTCTGTGTTATATGGAACTGGACCTATTATATTACTGCTTCTACAGATGATGTGCATGTGACTGTCGGTCAGTGTTACTAACTGTACTTTGTTTTCCTTGCCATATGTCGTGCAAGTGTTAGTATTCGCTGCTATAAGTCTCGTGAAGGGAATCTACTGTAACGTGATATGTATGGGAGGCAAGGCAATCTTGGTACATGTGTATGTTTGAGTGACTGCATCAGCAGGCGCTGATATTTTCGCTTCTAAATAATAGTAATTTTAAGGAGTGTTAAATCTGACCTGTGTTGGTACCCATTTCTGTCAATAGTTCATATTTTTTACTCCTTGGCCATTCTTGTGTGAGGCCCTACTTGCACAGAATACTGTTCCCTTTTGATGTGTGTTGGCAGGGTAGCTCTGGTGGGAAACCACGCATCACTGTTCCCTGGTGCCTGAGCGGAGGTGTCTTTGTTTGTTGGCGCAACGGTACATCCGTCGTGGCATCAATAGTCTGTCGCCACTACCAGTCGCGTCGTAGAGGTTCAAGCCAAGTTTATCGTTTGCTACGTGCCTCGTGGAGTGTCGCCATTTAGGCGGAAAGCATTAGAAGGATCGGTTTGGTGATTTTAAAGAGCTCAGGAAGTTAAGGAGTGTTTGCCAAGCCTGAGTTTCCTCCTCATTACACCTCTGTAACTACTCGTTTAAACCTGGCACTATTTCTCAGCGCGTTAAGAATAAGATCTGTTACTTATCAATATAAAGTGTCCAACCTTACCTTGATCCAGAGTGATATGCTGCTCAGATTCTTGTGAAATTTGGGTGCTCGTTCCTTGTTGGCTGTGGTAGCCATCTGCTGCAGCTCTCAGTTTACCTTGAATTGCATGTACTTCCAGCTTATATTGAATTTTGGTCAACTGCATATTATTTAAAGGTTGTTGTTAATGTTTAATTGGAATGTAAGGGTGGGCATTTATGTTTGAACTTTATACCTTCCCAGTTCGTCTTTTTCGAGGGACTGTGTGTTTTATCGCATTATACATTGTTAAGCGGCTTTACAGTGGCTACAATCAGTGATGTGACTTTTCATCCTTCTTGTATTTGGATGAATGTAGTCTAATTGTGTAATGTAAGGTATAGAGTCTCCAGTGAAATAATAAGAAAAGACTTAAAAAACAGTATTTATAAAGAAGAGACATCTAAAAACTGAATAATATACATTTTTCTCGTGTACCCGTACTATAATAATTTCTCTGTGTAAATTTCAAAGGGCAAAGTAATATAACAAAATGATCTAAACAGACGACAAGATATGCTCTTTTGTTAATTTTTTAGTCGTCTTCACTACTTCTCTTGTCTTGGTTGCTTGTAGACGGACATCTTGCGAGTGCTGGAAAATGTAAGCATATTTGTACTAATTCAGCTGATAATTTATTGATTTAATATTATTGTTCACTTTTAATTTAAAAGAGGTGCTCCCGATTTCATGTCCGCCTTCCTTGAATTAACCTGCGTTCGAGTAATTTACAGTTTAACAATCGCAGCGGCCGATGCAGCCAACGACGCCATTGCGTGGCGATATTAACTTATAAAAGATTAGCGGAAGCGAAAAACTCGCCCGCTATTAACATAATATACATTTTTCTCCACAGCCGCCCGACGATGCAGAAAATATTTTGCGTCAAGATTCTTATTTTCAGTACCACAGCCTAGAGCGAGAGCCAGGACTCCGACTACAATGCAATGGTAAACGGAGGTAAGAAGAAATACTCTCGCGCGTGTGTGGACCGCAATTGTAATTAATAACTAAAGATTTTTTGCTTTAAAGTGAACTCGCCAGCCTACGAAATGAATATGAAAAGTTTATTCCATTGTTCAACTTGTATGCTCATGTTTTACGATTCAGCGAGTCTAACATTCATTAACGTAACAAATAATTCAAGAATAATATTGTTAAAAAGGAGAACTTCACAAAATGAGATTTTTACTCAGCAGCGGAGTGTGCGCTGATATGAAACTTCCGGGCAGATTAGAACTGTGTGCCCGACCGAGACACGAACTTCAAAATCTAATACTGTAAACATCCCCCAGGCTGTGACTAAGCCATGTCTCTGCAGTATCCTTTCTTTCGCGAGTGCTAGTTCTGCAAGTTTCGTAGGAGGGCTTCTGTAAAGTTTGGAAGGTGGGAGACGAGATACTGGCAGAAGTAAAGCTGTGAGTACCGGGCGTGAGTCGTGCTTCGGTAGCTCAGATGGTAGAGCACTTGCCCGCGAAAGGCAAAGGTCCCAAGTTCGAGTCTCGGTAGGGCACACAGTTTTAACCTGCCAGGAAGTATCATATCAGCGCACACTCCGCTGGAAACATCCCCCAGGCTGTGGCTAAGCCATGTTCCGCAGTATCCTTTCCTTCAGGAGTGCTAGTTCTACAAGGTTCGCAGGAGAGCTTCTGTAAGGTTTGGAAGGTAGGAGACGAGAAACTGGCAGAAGTAAAGCTGTGGGTACTGGGCGTGGGTCGTGCTTCGGTAGCTCAGATGGTGGAGCACTTGCTCGCGAAAGGCAAAGGTCCCAAGTTCGAGTCTCGGCCGGGCACACAGTTTTAATCTACTAGGAAGTTTCATATCACCGCACAGTTCGCTGCAGAGTAAACGATGTCAAAAGACAAACCCTCCCACTACACCTCACTCTGCTCCACTCTTTCCCATAATCCCTAGTAAATGAAGACATCTTGCAGCTGTCAATTTATTTGGACTCCTCCCATAGCTAACAACAGTTACTCTTCTGTGTTTGTAGCAGAAATATTATTCACTTTGAAATTTGGGTAATATACCCCACTACATACAGCGACAGCCAAATCTGTATCTGCAGCAGTTGTTAAATATTTTTTAAAGGAAGATGGTCTGACAATGGGCCCCAATTCTGAACGCACTATTGGTGGCATACATTATGCCATATGAAATTCAAACCTTGCATCATGCCTCTTCGAACCATTGTGAACGCCTAATGAAAGATGTTTGGGAAACTCTGCGGACTGTATTGTCACTGTAAACGCTACACTTGGGATAGATATCTTCATTTGTTTCAGAATGTACTGGATCAGTTCTCAAATGATTCTAAATCTTAGTCCCCCCTTCTGGTGTTAAAAAATTAACAGGCACCTGATCAAATAGCAGAAATTGTACCATTACCCAAACAGAGATGCCTACATCATCATGAAATGATTGATTTAGACATATCCAGCAAAAAGAGAACAACTGAAAATAGGAAGAAACTACAAAGATAAATAAATATGAAACAGATATATCTAGGACAAAAGGTCTTGGTGAAATTCACCATATATCTCATATGAGGAGGTCCCCCAATCATACGTTCTTCCTTCTACACAATGGACGATTTCGTATGCGCCGCATTGTTCACAAAAACACCGTGGAAGTGGGAACATTGTGGGCAGGTAAATTGTGATGTATTCAGCTTGTATCTAATGTCAAGGTATTTAACGAGTAAAGAAGGTAGAGAATCCACCTCTCTATGATGGGTGTTCTTATCCCTTTTCTTAATTCATGATGCACTAGACTTCTTCGAAAGTTCTATTTAGATAATAAGTATAAATAACCCTCTACTGCTTTCTTGTATAAGTGTTTATTTATAAGTAAAGTAAGTTTTGAGGCAGGTTGACCTTCCTCTACCGTAAATTATTTTCCTAAATGGTGATGAATGTAGTTTGCTATGAACGTTTCGTAATTTTTAAATGATGTTGTAGAAAACTACTGTCTTAATGTCATTTTGAGATGTTTGGAAATAGTTATATGAAGCTAATAATCCTCAGCTATTGACTTCTCACAATAAAGAGAAATGGCCTTTGAGCTTCCAATGAATTTTTACATGGCATAAAACTGGACACAGTGTAAAGAATGAAAAAAAAAACGCTGTAGTATGACATTTATATAAAAAATAATGAGACGAAAAGGTAATAAATGGTGCGCTTATGATGCAGCTGCATTTCCATGATGAAACAAGATGTTGATATTGTGCAATAATCTGAATAGTACTTATGCTGAGTAGTAATTAAGGAATAATATGTATTGAACTGTGATATGTGTCTAGGTGAAGGTATTTTTTAACAATAAGTGCTTCAGGAAGCTACTGAGGAGTTGAAAATGATATTATTTCAGTAGTGATGATGTATGTGGATGTTTTTATGGATTATTGTTACAGGTAGCTAATTAGGAGTAAAAGAAGATTTTAGTAATTATTGTAGAACAAAACCAAACTGGTGCTTTTTATTTATTATAATGTTCTTCTACCAAGAACCGACGGAGGATTCTGTTAATATGAAGATTTTTGTGTTGTTAATGATGTTGTATGCGGTATAATATTAACTTTGCCACTATACTCTGTAGCAGCCACGCGGGATTAACCGAGCTGTCTAGGGCGCTGCAGTCATGGACTGCTTGGCTGGTCCCAGCGGAGGTTCGAGTCCTACCTCGGGCATGGGTGTGTGTGTTTATCCTTAGGATGGTTTAGGTTAAGTAGTGTATACGCTTAGTGACTGATAACCTTAGCAGTTAAGTCCCATTACAATTTCATACACTTTCACATACACTCTGCAGCAGGGGAAACAAGAACCAAAATAAATTTTACATGAACATTTTCCTGTTCAGAACTGTGCTCCGTGTGTATGTCCTCATGAAGAATTCACTCAACACATGGTGCGATTACTTTGTGGTTGACAACTTATCTATTAATTTTCAGGAACATTCACCTTGTTAATGAAAATATAATTAACATGTTACTCTTTTATCAGCAGGAATGAGGACTGTTTTGCAGTCTTAATGATACCAGTAAATTTGACAAATGCTTGGATGACATTATATCTAAGATTTTCGCTCCAAAAGTATAAGATGTGGACTGACACATTACTGACATTAATTGTACTCTAATTATGCTTTCTATTCTAAGTGTGTGAATATAATAATTATTTTGGTGATCATCATACTTATTCCTGATGTTACTGGACATGAGGTTTGTGATAGTTACTGTTCTCTCCAGACAGGTAAATGTATGCAAGTTAAGAAACTGGATCCAAGTCTACTCATTTACGTGAGGTACTTTAGAAATGTAGATACTTAAGAAATGGAGAAATTCAAGATTTGATACCAAAGTCATGGTTGACAGTTTTCTTATTCAAACAATTGCTCGAACTTCACTAATAAGCCTTATATGCAATTTATATGATACTCTCGTCGTAAGATAACAAATTCTATTGTATATGTATCGGATAAGGAATTTTGAATAACGTACATGTACAGGAAATTACCATATTTTTCAGGACAATTCATTTTTGCACTAAAAATATGTAATTCATTATCTGATACCTTTGTAACTTTTTCATGTACACTGAACACATATGGGTGATCTTGATTGACATGCACGCAGAAAGGTTAATGGGAAGATTATGCTGAATGGCTTCAGGCAGTTTGTTGCTGCATAAGTTGAGTGCCACGCTGTGTCTCAGCTTATGAAAGATGAACGAGTGGAAACACTGCTCATTATGGCAGTAATACAGCAATGATTGTAGCTCTTCAAATTCTGGTTTGTTGTGAAGACACTGGGTAACATACTGTGTGTTGTCAGTGAAGAAACTGAAGGCAAAGTACTATGCTCAGGTTGATGCAACTGCAATAGCCAATTTGTGACAAAACTGTAATGAGTGCGACATTTTGCTGTGTTATTGTTTCCATCCATTGTAGGACATCATCCTCATAGGTTTTCTCAATAATTTTTAACAGACAATCCTAGACATGTTAAACATTTGAATAAACGATTGTAACTACTTAGCCGGCCATTGTCGCTGAGTGAGTCTAGGCACTTCAGTATGGAACCGCGCTGCTACTACGGTCGCAGGTTCGAATCTTGCCTCGGTCATGGATGTGTGTGATGTCTTTAGGCTAGTTATGTTTAAGTAGTTCTAAGTCTAGGGGACTGATGACCTCAGATGTTAAGTCCCAGAGTACTTAGAGCCGTAACTGCTTAGTAAAGTTTAGTCCCATATTACATGAAATGAGTGTATCTTTCATATTTCATTTGAACTGACAGGAATTCATGCTTGTACTTCCCGGTTTCTCTTAAAACACTCGTGCTGCTAATTGTAATTACTTTGTAATGCTTTATGCTATTGTAAATCTGTATGTTTTTATATCACCGTATTTGATTAACTGCTGATTTAGCACAGAAACCACTTTGTTCTGCCAAGTTTTCTGTATCATGACAAATATGTACAACGACTTATTACTGGAAGTTTTGTACACTAGTTTGCACGAATGTACGGTTACTTGTATTTTAACTGATGTGCTACATTTGTATCATGTTGTACCTGTCCACAGATATTTTGTATACATTGTCATCCATCCCAGATATCTGTGACCACACATTTTCTACCGTTCTTTCGTGGTTGTTGAAACTTCTATGTTTTTTTTTAAACTACTGAATGCAACTGAACATATAGTCTCTTTGTTTGTTTTTATCATTACAACACTGATGTACAGAATTTTCCATGGCAAACATAACTCAAACTTATCCTATTCATATATGACCCACAATACACAAACGCAATGCAATCTGACTGCAAATAATTAACACAAAACAATGGCGCTGAATTAGGAGAAGTCCTAACAATAACCCATACATTTCGTAAGTCACTTACCTCACAGAAAATCGTCATGGCTCGAACGATAGCAAATACAGCAAGCAGCATCTACAGCCAGATAAATAAAAATATTCTAACTACGAAAGGCTCTAATTACTAATGGGCATGTGGTTTGCAAAGGAAAGATTTTATTGCAGAGCAGACAATGTATTTAGCAGATTTTACTTAAACAATGCCACATCCAATTCCAAAAATAATATAATCATCAATAATTCCATTATCCAAACATTAGCAGATACATCAATCATCATTTTACTATACATTTCCTATCAAACCTAAATTTCCATGACAGACACATGTCCAAACCGTCCGCTCACTCACTGCTAACCTCCAACACTGTTAACTACCAACTGCTAACTGCAAGTCTGTCCAACCACAGAATCTCATAGTGAGGGCGCAGAGAGCTGTGAGTGATATTAATGAAGTCTATAGTGCTGACAACATACAAACCTATCAGCAGGTGACTTACACAGCCCCCTTTCTCCCCTCAAAAAATTTTACAAAACGTTTTGGGCATTGTCCAAGACTAATTTGATAATTTTTTTTATTAACAAGTTAAAGATGCACACAAGTAGTAATATACTGTTGGTCAATAATGCAAAGCTTCTCCTCACAGTCCCTAAAAACAGTCCTAATCATTCATCGGAAGAGAAGTCTATGACAGTTTTATGCACAAATGGTAAGCAGTGAAATAAAATGCAAATGTAAATAGTGGACCACCATGCTGTCTTGAATTAATAGAGATGTCCTCCGAATGGAAACACAGTGCTGACTATCGACATGAAGATTTCATTTGAGAAGAATGGTAATGGGCCATAACACAGCAGACTCACAGCAGTATCAGTCAAAGTCTTGAAGAATGATGGTAGTAATAGTAGATCATCACACAGCAGACCCACAGCATCCCTTGTAGAAGTTATTGTAGTAATAGGCCACCAAAGGTGCAGACCCACTGTAGTCCTTGTGGAGTGTGGTAGTAATGGGTCACCAAAGGTTCAGACCCACTGTAGGCCTTGTAGAGGTGCCCAGCAGTCATCTTTTATGACTGTGCAGGTGCACAATCACAAATTTTAGAGTCTTGAGGATAATGTAGCAAGTCCATAAACCACCACTTGGGCCGTCACTAATGTAATATCCTTAGAACCAAGTGGCTTATGTGACACCATTAAACTTGACAGGCAGCACAACAATGGGTTTTGCAGACGGCGAGTGTACAGCTGGCAGCAGCAGAGATTGCATCAAGGTCACATACACTCTTCACCAAAATATTTACAACATTATCAGCTACAATGGCAGTTTCATACAAAATAAAATATTCCACAGGTTGAAAATTTACAGTAATATTGTGTACAGACGAAATCTCATAAATAACAGTGTCCAAAAATTTCCGTTAGCATTGTTGTACTTACACTCACACATATACTCAGATTTCATATTCATCAAAACTACATCTCGACGTCATAATACACATCATCATCGTAAAAATATCGTCATATCACAACAATCAAATCTCAAAATCGTCATAGCATCCTCCAATAGTCTCGAAGTCTTAAAAATCGCTCTCTGCTCGTTTCAGTAATGTCACCAAAATATTTACAACAGTATCAGCTACAATGGCAGTTTCATACAAAATAAAATATTCCACAGGTTGAAAATTTACAGTAATATTGTGTACAGACGAAATCTCATAAATAACAGTGTCCAAAAATTTCCGTTAGCATTGTTGTACTTACACTCACATATATACTCAGATTTCATATTCATCAAAACTACATCTCCACGTCATAATACACATCATCGTCGTAAAAATATCGTCATATCACAACAATCAAATCTCAAAATCGTCATAGCATCCTCCAATAATCTCGAAGTCTTAATACTCGCTCTCTGCTCGTTTCAATAATGTCATGTACCTCAAACGTACTTAAAAAATCATGATCCCATACAATATACATCACTTAAAAGTCCTGCAGTATCACAATAGTTTCTAAAGTAAATGTGAACAGTTTCCAAAATGCAGACAAAGTACAATTTCTTAAATGCAAAGTAATCCAACTGTGCAATTTTGCAGACATGGTTCAGTGACGTAGTAAAAAATTCATTTCTCTCACTTAAATGACCAAATGGCTGTGTAATTCTGTGTTAGAGAAGTGTGGTACCGATGTATAAAACTGTATAAGCAAATATCATATTAGCTAGGGGTCCTTGCACTTGCCACACGCATGGTAAACAAAGTAGGCGTACTCCCATGATGGATAAAGTAATTATACCTCAGATGCTACAGATTAAAACTGCGGATTTAGTGTATCACTGAAGACCTTCTCTGTATCATTGTGGTTCAAAAATATATTTAAAAATGTTCCAAATACAAAATTAATCACCCAAAAGCGTGTCATGTAGAGCTAAACTATGGTTCTTGCTGTAAGAATATTTCTCTCATTGCTTAATGGTAAAAATGTGTCAAGTGTCGTATTTATCGTCCTTCATAAGCAATGTTCTCCAAAAATCAATGAACTTTCTTTGTTATATACAAAAGTAAAGTGCTATGCATATAAATGTCGTAGTTATTACGTACATTGCCGTGACCTTGAAAGTGCAGTACTCCAACATACAAGGTGCATTCAAGTTCTAAGGTCTCCGATTTTTTTCTCCAGACTGGAAAGAGATAGAAACATGCGCATTGTTTTAAAATGAGGCCGCGTTCATTGTCAATACGTCCCAGAGATGGCAGCACAGTACGGCAGATGGAATTTTACCGCGAGCGGCGAGAATGAGAACTGTTTTAAATTCTTAAAATGGCGACGTTTTCCTTACTTGAACAGCGTGCAATCATTCGTTTTCTGAATTTGCGTGGTGTGAAACCAATAGAAATTCATCGACAGTTGAAGGAGACATGTGGTGATGGAGTTATGGATGTGTCGAAAGTGCGTTCGTGGGTGCAACAGTTTAATGAAGGCAGAACATTGTGAGACAACAAACCGAAACAACCTCGGTCTCGCACAAGCCTGTCTGACGACATGAGAGTGGAGAGAATTGTTTTGGGGGATCGCCGAATGACTGTTGAACAGATCGCCTCCAGAGTTGACATTTCTGTGGGTTCTGTGCACACAATCCTGCATGACGACCTGAAAATGCGAAAAGTGTCATCCAGGTGGGTGCCACGAATGCTGACGGACGACCACATGGCTGCCTGTGTGGCATGTTGCCAAGCAATGTTGATGCGCAACGACAGCATGAATGGGACTATCTTTTTGTCGGTTGTGACAATGGATGAGGCGTGGATGCCATTTTTCAATTCAGAAACAACGCGCCAGTCAGCTCAATGAAAGCACACAGATTCACCACCACCAAAAAAATTTCGGGTAACCGCCAGTGCTGAAAAAATGATGGTGACCATGTTCTGGGACAGCGAGGGCGTAATCCTTACCCATTGCGTTCCAAAGGGCACTACGGTGACAGGTGCATGCTACGAAAATGTTCTGAAGAACAAATTCCTTCCTGCACTGCAACAAAAACGTCTGGGAAGGGCTGTGCGTGTGCTGTTTCACCAAGACAACGCACCCGCACATCGAGCTAACGTTACGCAACAGTTTCTTCGTGATAACAACTTTGAAGTGATTCCTCATGCTCCCTACTCACCTGACCTGGCTCCTAGTGACTTTTGGCTTTATCCAACAATGAAAGACACTCTCCGTGGCCGCACATTCACCAGCCGTGCTGCTATTGCCTCAGCGATTTTCCAGTGGTCAAAACAGACTCCTAAAGAAGCCTTCGCCGCTGCCATGGAATCATGGCGTCAGCGTTGTGAAAAATGTGTACGTCTGCAGGGCGATTACTTCGAGAAGTAACGCCAGTTTCATCGATTTCGGGTGAGTAGTTAATTAGAAAAAAAATCGGAGGCCTTAGAACTTGAATGCACCACGTACTACTGTATTATGAAAAACGCTGTCTCATTGTAACCATGCCTCAAATTTCATTACCAAAACATGTTTCACTTTTCAGAAGAATGTAGAAAATTGTGAAGACATAAACGAGATATAGTGTAAAACCAATAAAGAAAATTGTGTCCCTCATAAGTAGTATCGTAATCTTATCGTGTAGCTGTCAAATATACCAAATACTGTTTCATCTGTAATCTCTCAGAAAGTACATTAGATAAAAACGTCTTTTCAAGTAAACCAAAATGTTGCAGCAAACCTCATTCGCAGTATATGTTCCAAGAATGTTGACCTTATAGTCATGACGTAATCGCTCAACTAACAAACAAAAATTTACACGCAAATAAACTTGTGTTGTCTGTTCCCTATAAAAGGAAACGCGTAAAATTACTGTGTTAGCTGATAGTCGTAGCAGCTACGTCGTCAGCTTCATATGTACATTTTGTGGCTGCCTGTGGTATGAGTAATTGTCCATTATCTCCTTGTTGTCGCGCATCATTACTGTGATTTGGAGGTGTTATTTCTACAATTTCAGCCTGTCGAGAGGTCCCTGCCCTATTTGAATCACGCCAGTTCTGATTAAATTGGGGTCTGGTGTCATAACTTTAGCGTCTGTCGTCATGTCGGTAATTTCTGAGATTTCTTTCTTGTCGATCACATGGTGGAGAATCTCTCCTGGAATCGTAATTACGAAGCGGGCCATTACATCTAAAGTTATTTGGCGTCCCTTGATAACAATTGTTCCGGTTCCCATATTGTCTATTCCTACAGTTGTCTCTGTCATAGTCATTACTACGGAAATGTGATCTTCCTCTGTAACTATTATTATTCTGCCAATGGTCGTCATATGGGTGATATTTCTTTTGCTCATGATTTGCGTCACAACTATTACCTTGTTCTTTCTGGTTATTGTTTCTGTCGTCAAGGAATTGTGATGGACGTGACCTGTAATTGTTGTGTTCCTGTTCTCGTAACACCTAATTGTCTACGTCAATTTCCAATTCTTGTAAAATTCCCAGGAAAACTTCAACGTCATCTTTGCAACGTCCTGCAAAAATAATATGTCTTAAATGTTCAGGCAATTTAATTAAGCATATATGGATAAGTTCTGAGGGACTATATGGGTATGAAAAATACTGATTTTTGTGTAACACGACTTCAAAATATTTTACAGGGCTGGAAAATTCAGACTGTTTGAAATGTTTCATTATTATAATACTGTGTTTTACACCATCTTGAGTAGCGTGAGACCAATATGCAGAAAGGGAAGCATTATAGAAATCTCCTTTAACGTGACAGTCACGAATAACTGACTGCATTATCACAGCTGGTTCTTTCTCTAAACAACCACACATGAATTGTAATCTATGCTCTAATGACCAATTAGGAGGACAACAATGAGCACATTGATGAAGCCAAGCTTGAGGATGAATGTCGTTACCTGAATTCTTGAATGTTCAAGATTTACGTGTAGTGATGAAGAGTTTATAGTCAAAACCATCATGATAGAGTGTTGCAAATCGGTCATTGTTACGTCGTGTCAGCGGTTCCATCTTAAGGCTCGCTGTACCTTTCCAATTCCTTTCAAAATCTCCGAAATACCCTGTGTTATTACTTTGTGACTTTTCCTTATTTCTAAATCCTTATTCCCGTGTCGGAGCAATGGCCTTCTCTGAAACATGTAATTCTTGTATCACATGAGCCAACTGATCTTGTACTTACCGCATTTCTCTTTTATGTAGCATGTTAATTTGATTCTGACTTTGTTTAAATTTCGTTAATTTCCGTGTACGCCCCTGTGTCAGCAAAGGCTACCAGTCTCGTAACATTCAAATCATCATCTACCTTTGTAGATGAATTTGTTGACTGATCTGAAAGTTCGGCTACTTTTTCCGATAATGAGCTGATTTCCTCTGTGTGTTTTTCTGAACCAAATTTTAGAGTATCTACTGTGTCCTTTAAGTTTTCCTGATCTTTTACAAGTTGTGTGACAGTATTGGTAGATGCAACTGAGTGAATTCTAGCCTGCGAGGTGTCAAGCTTTCGTGAACAATGATCTGCAGTTCTTTTATGGCTGCTTCTGTAATGCGTATTCATGTCGGGAAAAAAGTAGGCGAAAAATGCTCACAACTTTGTGTTTTTACATATTAAGACATTTTTTGATATTTCTATTCGATTTTAAGTAACTCAGTGTTTAAACCTTCACATGTTTGTTCAAGTGTTTCTTTAATTTTTTACGAATTTTGAAGAGCACATAATGAATCTTGACTTAAATGAGAAGAGGGTAATGACACAATACCTGAATCTACAGTATTTGCAAAATTTTGTTCTGTTATTTCGCATTCCTAATGTGTAAAGTTACCGACCGATCAATCGACAATAATTCCCTGTTCAGTGATTGTTTCCATTCCTACACCGGTATCTGCTGCCTGATCCATGTCCCTATGCACAATTATCAAATTATTGTCTTGAATATTTGTCACTTCATTAGCAGGTGATGCTAACAGGCTATACTTGTCTTCACTGTCATTTCTCAATTTTCTTCACAGGCTTTTCACACGCCATGATTGTCACACTGTTTCACATGATAAAACACAAAAAGCAAAGACAAGAAGTCACTCTAAAATAGCACTGAAAATAATCTATATCTAATTAGCTGCAAAAGGACTGCAAGATACTTACTGCAAATCCACATGCATGCCACAACTGCTTTGCTCAATAGAATACAGTACAATAATAGGAGACTACAACTACAAAGGAAATTCTCTATACACAATTACACACCAGCAATAAACAATAACTAATTTGTAATCATTCAAAAATTATTCAAACTACCAGAAAATCAGCATATTCCAGTGAGGTTTCCTGGCAGGTTCGCCAAGTGAAACTTCCATGTTTTTGCTTAAGCTGCTGAACACAACTGAATTTACAATCTCCTTGCTTGTTTTCATCATTACAACACAGATGTAAAGAATTTTCCCTGACAAATGTAGCTCAAACTTATCCCATTCATTTATAACCCACAATATACAAATTCAATGCTATCTGACTGCAAATAATTAACACAAAAGAATGGCCCTGAATTAGAAGAAATCCTAAAATAGCCCATACATTTTGGAAGTCATTTACCTCACAGATAATCTTCAAGACATGAGCTACAGCAATTACAGCAAACAGCCACTACAGCCAGCTAAATAAAAATTTTCTAACTGCGAAAGGCTCTAACTACTAATGGGCATGTGGTTAGCAAAGGAAAAATTTTGTTGCCTGGGAAACAATGTATTTATCAGATTTTACTTTAACCACATGACATCCAGTTCCAA